>NW_019154115.1:1834380-1842050 GCF_002288905.1 Enhydra lutris kenyoni | reverse complement strand
AGCAGAGAGCCCGATGCGGGACTCGATCCCAGGACTCTGAGATCATGACCTGAGCCGAAGGCAGCGGCTTAACCCACTGAGCCACCGAGGCGCCCCTCCATGAATATTTCTTAAGTGCTTACCATGAGCCAGGCACTGTGATGGGCACTGTGGATACAGCAGTGAACAAACAAAAAGTGTAATCAAAACATCAAATACACAAACAGAAATAAGATCTCTGGCTGCTTCATGGAGCTAATAGTTGAGTGGAGGAGGCTAAGGCTAAAGATAGAACCAACAGCAAGGTCACAAGGCTACTGTGTATCTACCACCTCCATTAGGGTATGTGGTGCCACCAGGGAATTTAAGAGGGGGTGGTTGAGGAGGGCTGCCCTGAGGAGGTAACACCTGAGCTGAGTGCTGAGGAATGAACAGATGAGCCAGGAGGGTGGAGGCAATACGCAGAGGGACTAGCATGTACAAAGGCCCTGTGGTGGAAGCTCAAGGGGATGAGGAAAGGCCGGTGTGGCTGGTGTGGAGCAAGCTCTGGGTGGTGTGACTGCAGGGGGCTGGGCCAGGCCCCCCTGTGGACTGGAATGGGGATGGGGATACACTGAGATTTGTGGTGTAGACAGATTTCTGGCTATTATGTGGGGAAATGGCTTGAAGGTGAGTCAAGAGTGGACTGGGCAGGTGGATGGGGGTGAATGTATGCATCCAGGCAGGAGGGATTGGTGGCTTGGACCAGGGTGGTGATCCAGGTTCTTGCCCTTCATTCCCCCTAGGTGTGTGGACCCAGGAAGGTCCCTGCAGGTGTTCCCCAGGGAGGGCTGGTGCTCTGGGACTGATCACTCAGCAGTGGGGTAGACGGTGAGGTGGGTGCTGGTCTGAGATGGGGTCCCTTCCTTCTCTAGGAGGCGGGGAGGCCATGCTGAGGCCAGGCATGGGAAGGGGTCATGGCGGGGGACCCTCTGGCCTGGGCGGATCTCCCTTTCAGAAATACAGCTCCAGAGACAGCTGGGGGTCGAGAGTCTGAGCTGGTTGAGGGTCTGACATCTGCCTTGCTTCCGTTCTGAGATTTAACCCAGGGAGGAGCCGGTGCCCGAGAAGGGAAGGGAGCAAGAGAAAAAAAAATGGCTTGCTTTACTTAATTATGACTGATTGTGACAGCTTGCATCTGTAGTCTGAAAAGTATCTATGGGGTAAGGACTGGTTTTCTCAATCGGGATAATTATGTTAATTAAAATGCTTTCTTTATCGCAGTTCTGATTAATAAAAACAGTTCCACTGCTCTCTTTAAACACTCTAACCTTCTGTGCACGGGGAAGGAGGTCCTTTCTCAGCAATTTATGGCTCTTCACACAGATTCCAAGAGGCGACCTGCTGCTGGGGGGTGGCCTGGTGGCGGGCACTGTGCTCACACACATGTGGGGATGGACTCCAGGAGAGAGGGCAGGTGGCCGGACGGGTCGTTAGAAGGTGGGGATGGGATGGGGCACCGTGCTGCTGAGTCTGCTGGAGAATAGAAATACCACTTATTTCTCTAATTGCTGTTTATTTGCTTTGGAAAGCATGGGGATAATTAACGAGCTCCCAATTTAGAAAAATTACATGTGGGGTAAAGGGGGTGCCCGGGCCGGAAGTGGTTCTAGGGTTGAAGGGTGAGCTGGGGGTCGCCCCCACCCTGGGTCTGATGGGTGGAGGATTGGGACAGGCAGGGGTGGGGTGGGATGAGGAGGAAGGGCCCCTGGGGAGGAAAAAGGGGGGAGTCCCTGTTAAAGTCGAGATGGTTGTTATTGTGCAGGGCTGGGAGGTACAGCGAAAGGGGGACCGAGGGAGGGAAGGCAGGTAGGAAGGGGAGAGGATGTGGTGACACCGGTCTCCTACTCCCAGGGAAGTGGAACTAGGGGATGAGAGCTGGGGCCTTGATGCCAGAAACTGGGAGTTCTGAGACAGGCTCCTCTGCTGACTCTGAGTCTCCCTGTCGCTCAGCCTTGACTCCTCATCTCTGGCTAGGCCCAAGGTTCTGAATGGGGGCTAGAGGCAGAATCCACCCCATAGATGTGGGCACATGGGAGTTGTGTGAGAGTGTGAGTGTAGGTGTGAGTATGTGACTGTGTGCGAGTACGTGTGCGTGAGTGTGTTCTTATGTGCGTCTGTTTACGTGTGTATGTGTGTGTGAGAATATGAGAGCTATTTGTGTATTTACGTGTCTAAGTGTGTATGTATTGGTAAGACTATGGGTGTGGATATGTGCAAGTGTGAGTGTCTGGATACACGTCTCTGTGTGAGAGAGTGTGTTTTCCAGCTCTAGGGTGCGGTAGAATTCACAGTCCATAGATTTTGGAGAGATTGGGAGGTTTGCCATGAAAACCAGGCTTTGGGTGTCTCTGGAAAAGTCAGAAGCCAGACTCTGTGCCCCACCAGCAGCACCAGGTGGAGAGGAGCAGCGGCTGTACCCCGCTGACCCGCTGATCTTGCCTTCCCACCCCCTCCCCTTTTACATTCCAGCCTGACTTAGGGGTGTCTGAGTTTTCAACCCTGGTCTCAGAGAGACGCCCCATGACTCTGGTCTGCCAGGGCCCGTGAGGGTTGGCAGGTTGGTCTTGTATGGAGAAGAGCGTTTAGGCCCCACAGAAGGGGGGGACATCTCAGCTTCTGTCCTCCACCCCCAGCTCAGTCCTGGCCTCTCTTGCTGCCAAAAATGAGGAAATAAGCTATGGGGCTTCCTCTCGATTGTGTGGCCTGGTTGAGGGAGACGTGTTTGCAGTTGGGCAGGCCCATGTAGCCCGCAGAGTACGTGGGGCCGGGGGGTGGGGGCTACAGTCACACAGCCTGGGGCCAGGGTCGGGGAAGGCACAGAACCCAGGCCCCCTCCCCTCTGAGGGTTATGAGGGTGGCCAAGGCAGAGGGGCTGAGGCAGAGGGGTACCTGCTTGCAGAGGAAGTGCCGCTAGTAAATCCTCAGGCTCCTGGCCCTTTCTCATGAGAACCGTGTAGACCGGCTCCTGGCTCGCACCTTTGAGGCCTGCTCTCAGGGCCCAGAGGCTTACTGTGTACATGGGTGTGGGTGCTCACACATGTACATTTACACACGTATACATCCGTGCAAGTGCTGACAGCCGCTGTGCATACCCATGGACACGTGTGGGCATGTGCTCACACATACACACGTGTGTATGAAGGGCGCCTGGGTACACGTGTCCATGCCCGTGAGTATGTGTACATGTGTGTGCCTGGGGCACAGCCTCACCCCTCTGTCTTCACATGTGTGTGTCTTCCCTCGCAGGTCTGTGCGTGCAGCTGAGGGATGTGGTAAAGCCCTTCCCTAGGTCCTGGAAGAGAGTGGCTTTCTGGGCAGGTGGTGACAAGTTGGAGGCACGAGCTCAGGTCCCCACTAGGAGCTGGCATCGGGGGAGATGGTACCCTGTCTCCAGGGGCTGGGGGGGAGGCCCTGGATCCCACTGGTTCACCAGGCCCTGAGCCCTTGTAGGGTGAGAGCATGGGCTACCCATCGTGTTCTATGACTCTGTTGCCCAGATGTGCTGAGGACTGGAGCAGACACGGTGCCCTCCCCTCTGGGCTGGGGGTGGGCCCTTCCCCATGCTGCATAAGCAAGCCTAGGGGTGCAGTGGGGACTGGGCAGGGTTGAGGAGGACCTGGGTCCCCCTCCCATGTAGAGCAACCTGGGCCTGGGCACCAAAGTAGCTGCCCCCACCCCAGGCTCCCAGGGCTGCCCCTTCCTCTTGCCACCAACACGATGGCTAAGGAAGAAGCCCTCAAGCTCTCTGGCCCGTCTGCCTCGCTTCCCCACCCCTCTACCCCCCATTATCCTACAGACCCAGGGGCTGTGCTTATGGCCCTCTATCAGGAGGGAAGGGTTTGCAAAGCCAGAGCAGTTGGGCGCCCTAAGGCGCATTGTGCCTTATGGTGGGTAATGGTGGGGCTTCAGGCACCTGCGTGACGCTGGGGGGCCACTTCTGGGCGGGAACACCCCCTGGCCTCACGAGACCCAGCTGACTCTCTCATGTCAGCAGAGGCCCCATGGGCTGCCCGGGACCTGGGCCTGCCACTCCCACCTCAGCCTGCCCAGGGGGCTGCCCCCCCCACCTCACCTCCACTGTATTTACGTGTCTGTTTTATGATTTCAATTTTTAATGCCTCTGCTCTTTGAAGACGCTTAATGCTTTCGAGTGGAACATTTCCTTCCAGGACCTGAGCGCAGATTGAGGACAGAGCAATAAATCAACTAATAACTGGAACCTCATTTTCTGCTCCACAGCAGAGTTAACCCCCGCCTCGCTGCGCTCCTCTCCAGGCGGCTTTGGTGGCTGCACAAGGGGGCTGGCATGTGGGAAGCCAGGGTGCTGAGGGGGGCCGTCACTCCACTTCCCCAGCTGCTGCCCTCTCTGTCACTTCTCCTGGCTCTCTTTCCTCCTTGCCTTTCTTTCCCATCTTTCTCTTCCTCTTTGCTTATTTCCATCCTGCTCAAAGCAAGTTGGAATAGAGGAAAGACTGGAATTGGGGATTATGGGGTGGGGGGCCTGGGGATGCTGTGAGAAGGCATTTGTCAGGCATGGCCTGGGCTGGATGTGGGCCTGGTTTTGCCCATACCAGCTATGTGATCTGGGGGGTGTCCAGTACCCCCCGAGTCACCAGGTTACCCCCTATGCAAAGGGAGCTGACCATAGGGACAGACCAGCCGTGGTGGGCAGCACTTCACGTGCCTTCTACTCCCCTGCCCATGGTGACTTGGGGAGAGGAGACTGGACAGACCCTCGGGCAGTGGCACCAGGAGAAGGGCTTCTTAGCTTCTTTTGTGTGCATGAATCCTCATGTGTCCGCTAATGCCTGCCTGGGCCTGTGTGTGTGTGTGTGTGCGTGTGTGAGCATCTCTTCTTGCATTTTGGCCTCCAGGATCATGAAGCACCATGACCATACCCCTAGGGTGACTCCTGACCATCTGTAGGACTTGTGAAAGGGCCCGCAGTGGAAAACCATGTCTGAATTGACAAGCTGAGGGGTACAGGTCCAGATTAGGAGCACTGACTCTGGAACCACACTGCCTGGGTGCCAATCTGGCTTTGCCATTTATTGCCATGTGTCTTTGGATAAGTCACTTAACCGAGCCTCAGTTTCCCCATCTGTAAAACAGAGATAAGAAGAGAGCCTCTCTGGGGACCCTGGATGGTGCAGTTGGTTAAGCATCCAACTCTTGGTTTTGACTCAGGTCGTGATCTCAGGGTTGTGAGATCGAGCCCCGTGTCCAGCTCCGTGCTCATTGTGGCATCTGCTTTAGACTTTCTCTTCCTCTTCCTCTGCCCCCACCTGAAATAAATAAATAAATCTTAAAAAAAAAAACCCAAACCAGAATAATGCCTCTCTCATTACCTTTTTGTACAGATTAAATGAGTTAGTTGCCTGTAAGGTGCTTGGTACATAGTAAGTGCAATGTAAGCGTTTGTTGTCATTATTGTAAGACACCCACACTCCCACACAGCGCGCGCCCCTCCGCAAACCTACTGACCATGAGAAACCAGAGGGGCAGTAGTCACGCACGTGTGCCCAAACCCACCAGCCTTCCAGCCCCAGGTGTGCACCACAGCCTGGAAGTGAGAAGGAGGCCAGTGTTTATCAGAGCAGCCAGGGGTGGCTTCCTGGAGGAGGTGGCACCAGCACTAGGCCTCAGATGATGAGGAGGGTAGACCTGGGCACCTGTTGGGTAAGGGCAGGAAGGATGTTTGGAGAGTGCCAAGGTCCAGATGGAGGTGTTTACATTGATTTAGAGGGAGGTAGGGAGGGGACAGACTAATGTTCAGTAGGCACCTACTGTATGCATTTTGTATATGTTAACTCTCTGTGGAGGTGAAGATACTGTATCTGAGCACTAACGTGTGACTTGGCCAGGGTCACCCAAGCCACCAGCGGTAGAGATGAGATTGGAACATGTGTCTGTTTGACCCTGAAGCTGTATTCTGCCCATCGCCTGAGTCCCAGCCCTGTAAGCCTGGAGAAGGGCAGCCAGCCCAAAACCCCCTACAATGTCCCGTTCTCCTGGGCTCCTGGTGATGGGAGCTTACTACGTTTTGGGGTGGTTCAGGCCATTTTCATATGATACTACTCCTTCTGACAATGATATACAGGTTCAGCCAAAATCTCGCTACCAAAACACAGCCCTGTGATTCCCCTACCCCCTCAGCCGTGCCCTGCCTGGTCCTGATGCTGCCTGGTGGCCTAATGCTGAGTAGGCCACACCGTTTCCTCCCAGTGTCCACCAGATGTGTGGCGGGAATGGAAGGTGCTCCCAGGTGTGAGCCGCGGCTGCATGCTGGCCTCGATGCGGGACCCCGCCGCATCCCACAGGTGACACAACCACCCTATAGAGTAGGCTGGGCCAAGCTCTGGTGCTCAGCTCCAGGAGTTCTGCGTCCCAGACAGCCAGGCCCTTGCGTGGCATCCGGAGTGATCCAGAAAAGCGCTCAGCCCTGAGTCTTCGGTTTCCAGAGTATTTAAGCAAATGACTCTGCTAGGTTATAATTTTAGCACATTACGGCTGATGTCTTCTCGGGTCCATAAAACAGCAAACTTTTATCACTGGAAGCAGCTCCCAGCAAGACGTGGGAAACTCATGTCGTCGAGTCATCTGGGTATCAGTTACTGTTTGGGGGAGAGTGGAGTATGTGGGTATTTATAGACGCGTGCACGTCCCCCGTGCACAGGCGAGCCAGCCTCCGTGGGGAGTAGGTGGGGGGGGGAGATGCTGCTGGGGAGGAGACCAGGGAGCTCTTGTTCCTTCATGCAACAAGCTTTATTGAGCACCTACTGTGTGCTGGGTGCTGACCGTGCAGGCTCCCTGAGGCTGGTGGGAAAGGCGGACATCAGTAAAATAAGAGTAAACAGGGAATTTGAAATTGCTAATGGTGCAGTGATGGGATGGATGGGATCACCTGTGAGAGGAGGCCCAGCCCTCTCTCAGGTGAGGGAGCACCTGAGGGAGGGTGCTGAGTGAGGAAGAGGAGATTGTGTGGCAGGGGGAGGGACGCCAAATGAATGCATTTGCCAGGGACTCTGGGGCTGTGGGGAGGACCAGAGATGTTTTCTAAGGGGCGGTGACCCACTACTAGTGGGTTAAACAGGGCATCAGCCGGGGTGACTGATAGGATTTCTGCTTTTGGAAGATCTCGCTGGCTGTTGCAGGAGGGGCCCGAAGGGGAAACAGGGTAAGGTAGAAGTCATGGAGGCCAGGGCCAAAATGGTAACCATGGTGACAGAGAGAACGGAAGATGATTCTAGACCCATGATGGAGTCAGAACTGGGGCTAGGGGGAGGGTGGGGAAAGAGGCAAGGAGGAACCCCTGGTTCTTGGCTTGAGCCACCCTGTTTTTCAAGAAGGGGAGGACCAGTGGAGGTTCGGGACTGGGAGACAGGCAGAAGTCTGTGACCACTTCCTGGAGCAGAGGAGGAGGGTTGAGCCAGGGACAGAGGGGACAGAGATGCGGGAGTCAGCAGCTACCAGCAGCCTTTACAGACACAGTGCAGAGTGCTCTGGAAGAGGAGCAGTTGGGGGAGGGAGAGGCCAAGCGCTTGTGTGTGGGTGTGCACACTGTGTGTGCACAGGGCGGTGTAGCTTTGTGTAAGCAGCACCGCACTCAGGACGCAGGACTGTTCCATCACGTGGGGTCCCTGTGTGGC
>NW_019154115.1:1819580-1834370 GCF_002288905.1 Enhydra lutris kenyoni | reverse complement strand
CATACACCCCTCTGCCCCGCCACCGTCCCTCCCAGGGCTCCTGCTGCTTGGTTCTCTATCTCTGTAGCTGTGTTACTTCGAGAGTAACACAGGCATGGGCCCTGGGCTTGCTGGCCTGGAGAGTCAGGAGGGAGAAGGAGCCCGTACTGGAGGCTGACGGGGCATGTCTGGGGAGATGGAGGAGTGTCAGGGTGGTGGTGGGGTCTCAGAAGCCAAAAGTGAGGGTGGGCACAATGGACATGCAGATGCCGCCCTGCAGCAGACAACGTGGGGACTGTGGGGGGCTGGGGCGGGATGGGTATTGGGTCAGGTGAATGGAATCTACTTCACAGAGGGCCGAGGAGAGTGGGAGGAGCGGGAAGGGAGAGAGGATGTCGTCGGCTCTTCTTGGAAATCTGGGGAAGAGGAGAAGAAACAGGGAGGTGGCTGGTGGCAGGAGAGTCCCAGGAAACCACTGAGGAAGGCGCAGGCGTGTCCCAGACGCCCTCCGCCCGCCACCCGCCGCCCTGGGTGGGGGAGGCTTGTGCAACTCTAGCACAGGATGGAACCAGCTCCTCAACGCTGGGGTGAGGCTTAGACCTTACTGGGATTTCCCAGTTGTACAAGCGCTTGTGTGTGGGTGTGCACACTGTGTGTGTGCAGGGCAGCGTAGCTTTGTGTAAGCAGCACCGCATTCAGGACGCAGGACTGTCGCATCACGCGGGGTCCCTGTGTGGTCATACACCCCTCTGCCCCGCCACCGTCCCTCCCAGGGCTCCTGCTGCTTGGTTCTCTATCTCTGTAGCTGTGTTACTTCGAGAGTATTACGTAAATGGAATCACACCGTGCAGAACCTTCTGAGATGGGAGTTTCTTTAAACTCAGCACAAGGAAAGGCGGGGATTTTTAAAGGATGGGAGGTACCAAAACACCATTGTTTGCCAGTGGGAAGGATGATGGATCCAGGAGAGAAGGCGAGATGGACAGTGCCCAAAGACAAGCCAAAATCCTGGGACCGGACGATGGGTTCAGAGTCTGAGTGGAACAGCTCAGCTTTGATGGGCAGCATGACCCCTTCCCAGGCAGGAAGAGGGGATCCTCTGCTGTGGGCAGCAGCAGGCGGGGTTCTAGAATCTGCAGTGGGCCCATGAGGGAGTCTGCTTTCTTGTTGAGGGCAGACAGAGGTGTCCGTTGACAGGGACCAGTCAGGTAGGGGTGGGAGGTATGGGGCCAGTGGAAAAAGTACGACAGTACCCTCTCAGGGAGCAGGGTAGTGAGTGCACCAGGGCTGGAGGTCTGAGTTTCCACTCATGAAGGGTGAAACCTCCATGCTGTGATGTGAAGTGGGTGTCTGTTGGGTTCATTCAGATTGGGGTTTATGAAAGGGTTGCTGAGGGAGAGACAGGACAGTGGTTTGCGGGATGCATTACAGTGATGGACTGCAGACCCCAAGTGAGGCGAAGGGAGTGGGGACAGAAGAACAGGGATGAGACGAGGCAGGTGTGATGGTCTCAATGCAGTAAGGAAGTACAGCCAGAGGGCTCAGGGGAGGCAGTGGGGGGCTGGGGGGTTGGTGCCTGACCCAGAGCTGCAGCAGAGACGAGGGGCAGGCTGTGGCCTGGTAGGGAGGCTGTGGGGGATGGAGGCCCAAGGTCACTAGAGGCTGGAGGTGAGAAACAGTGAGCCCCGGCGCTGGTCATCCCTACCATGGTGAAGCCACCTTGGTGGCTTGGTCAGAGTGCAGAGGGAGACAGGACGTTTCTGTGGATGGGGAGAGGTGGCCAGAAAATTGGAAGGAAGAGAGGAGGGGGCCGTAGTTTGATGGGGTAGGCATTAAAGGGGCAAGAAAGAAAATTCTAGGTGGGAAGATTTGGAGCTGGGGTCTGGAAGGGGCTCAGAAGAGCCAGAACATGTCAGCCTGCCCTGGCCTAGCAGAAACCATCTACAAAGTGTCACTATGTACCCAGCCCTCAGATGGAAAAACAGAGGCCCAGAGAGGTAAAACAAATTTCAGAAATGGCCAGAGCTTGGCCAGGGCCTGCTTGAAAGTCAGTGGAATAGGGAAGAAGGCAGATTCTGGACTAGCATGTTGCCTGGGTTTGTTACTGCTTCTTCCACCCAGAGGCTGTTACATCTTTCTGGGCCTTTCTGAAATGGAGCTATTAATAGTACATACTTCAGAGGTGGCCCCGAGAATTGAATGAGTTAATGCATCCATCTTGTGAATCCCTGGGCTGACCATTTTTACATATAGGGAAAATGAGAGCCAGAGAGAGGAATTGATGTGTCCAAGCCCCAGTGGTCCCCAACCTCCTTGCCAGGGCCCATCCCCCTGCCCCAGGGGCATCCACCCACGGCATGACCCCTTCCCCCCACCTTCCCCAGAACACATGCCTCTGTCCAACGTCATCCTGGGTGCTCCAGCAACCCCACGGAGGAAGCAGGGTGAGGATCTCATTCCCATTTGACAGATGGGGAAACCAAAGACAAGACGCTGTCTTCACTCCCTGCGTCTCCCAGAGAGCCAAGGGAGGATAGAATCTTGATTCTGTCAGCCAGTCTTTACCATGGGGAGCACAGAGATGACACAGAGGCTGCTCCTGTCTCTGTGCCACCGTCTCATAGGGGAGACAGGACAACATAATGAGCAAAGGTGGTAACATTAAACAATGGAACACAGGTCAAGGGACAGTTGCTCAAGGAGATGGATTTGAGGGCCAGTGGATCTCAGAGAAAGAAAGAGAAGTCTGGTGACCCTGGTGGTGAAGGAGCTGGGTTTTGAAGGGCGATGTGAGCTTCGCAAACTGGAGGCGGGAGAGAAGGGCACCAGAGGGATGAGGGAGGGGAGCTGTGTGAGCAAAGACCCAGAGAGGGGCTGGAGAGGAGGTGTCCATCTAGAGCAGAAGAGGCGGGAAGACAAGGCTGTGTGGGCTGGCTCCTGAGACATCTCAGTCTTCTCCGAAGACGGGTGAACCAGATGACCTGGAGGCTTGCGAACAGATGCCAATCGTGGGAAAGTGGCCAGTGGATCCTCTGTGGCCCAGCATGTCTGCAGCCGCCAAGAGCTGCCACAGGGGACCTGTAGGCGGAGGGTGGGGAGAATGGGCCCCAGGGTGTGACCTGCCAGCTGCCATGTGATCTTGAGCCAGCAAACTCTGCAAATGGGGTTCTCGTGGTACCCCTTGCTCCCTCCCCGGGGACTGGCAGGGTGTCACAGCCGTGTGAAGTCTTCTTCAGCCAAGCAGAAGCCGGTGCTGGGAGGGATGGGAGGGAGGTGAAGGCTTTCAGCTCTCTGGCAGAGACGCCCAGCAGAAACCCAAGGCTCGTCGGAAAGCAGTTTCAGGAGAACCTTTGATTTAGGGAACAAGGTTTTGGCACCAAACTGCGATGAGAGAGCAGAGGCAGCCCGCCATGCAGTGAAACCAAGCGCTGTCAGCCTCATTAATCTGATGCCTCCTTGTTCAAAGCTGCACCTAATTAGAAGGAGCCACGACTCTGCACCGGCTGGGTGGCCCGTTGTTCCCACTGGACAAGTCACACCAGGTGACTTCAAAGCGCGCTCCTCTGCGTCCCTTTGCCGAGTAGCGCCGATTAACCAGCATTTAGAGCCGCTGCCTTGGCTGGCAAGCTTGGCTGCACGCATGCCCAGTTGGTGCCAGAGCTGGGGGCCTCCACTCAGCTTGCTACTCCCTGGCGGGGGGAGGGACAGGAATGCCAGGTACAGGTGGCCTTTCCTCACAGGGCTCAGAGGCCTGGAAGGAGCCAGAGAAGGCAGAGGAGCCATTGATCTCTTTTGATCATGCTCTCTCCTCCCTTTCTTCCCCTTCCAGGTAGGGCTCCTTCTGAGAGGGTCTAGGAAAGGGCCTCGGATGCCCAACCAGAGGTAACACTTAGTCTGAGGACACCCCGTAGGGTCTCTCTGGGTGGTCTTATCTGCAGGGACTCTGAGTCCCCAAGGAGATATAGGGTCCTGCCTTCCCCTGGTTTTGACCCCCATCCTCCACTGTGCCCAGGGCTCTGCACACAGCAGGTGCTCAGTAAGGGTCCGTAGGCCAGTGTAACATCTGTCCCAGCGGTGACTGGGACTGCACCAGTCCCAGTGACTGCATCCCAGCACACACA
Source organism: Enhydra lutris kenyoni (assembly GCF_002288905.1). Taxonomy (NCBI): domain Eukaryota; kingdom Metazoa; phylum Chordata; class Mammalia; order Carnivora; family Mustelidae; genus Enhydra; species Enhydra lutris. Next base: position 1,830,270 of record NW_019154115.1, on the reverse strand, counting down.
TCAGAGGCCACATGTCAGCGGTGTCCTTTGGAAGTATCTGGTTGGAATTGAGCAAGGCTGTCAGCATTGACGGCACTTTCAGTATGGAACAGCTGGAGACAGGTAGACTGGACTTTTGTCGGCCTTCCAGGATGGAAGACTCGCTGCTGTTTAGGCTAGAGACCAGGAAGGTGCAGGAGGCAGACCCAGGACAGGGAGCCTGGGAGAACCCCAGACTGGCAGTCAGGATTCCAGGATCCCAGGCCTACTGTTGTCGCTCACTGACCCCCTTGTGCAGGTTGTCTGCCTTCTGTGGGCCTCAGTTTCCAAACCTGTGGGTTGGGAATGATTGCTCCATCTTGTCCAGTTTCTTGGACGTCATACAGTGAGGTCAGATGGGGGACTAAGCACAGACCTGCCCCCAGGAGCTGTCCAGGGTACTGGAGGGGGGACTAGACTCACTCCCAGCTTTGCTTGCACACTTCTGGAGGTGGGGCCGTCTCCACCTTTTGAGGATGCCTTTTCCACTGCTGGCTAGTTGTCCTCATTAGAATGGCCGTGCTATTTACTTCCCAGGACTGCTGGAACAAATGACCGCAGACCTGCTGCCTCAGAACCACAGGAATACACCCTCTCATGGTTCTGGAGGCTGAACGTCTGAGATGAAGGTGTGGGTGGGGTCATGCTCCCTCTGAAAGCTCTGGAGGAGGAACCTTCTTGCCTCTTCCAGCTTCCCATGGTTGCTGGCATTCTTTGGTGTTCCTTGGCTCACAGATGCATCACGCCAATCTCTGCCTTCATCTTCACATGACATTCTTCTGTGTGTGCGTCTGTGTCCAAATTTACCTCTTTTTGTAAAGACATCAGTTGTTGGATTTGAATCCACCCAAATCTGGTATGACCTCGTCTTAACTAGTTACCTCTGTAATTACTAATTACGTTTCCAAGTAAAGTCACAGTCTGGAGTTCCAGGTGGACATAAATTGGTGGTGGTGGTGGCGGGGTGGGGGGACACAGTTCAACTGGGTACATTCATCTTCCTTCCCCTGAGCCCAGATGTCCATCCTGTGACTTCACCCCTGCAGGCTCTCCCTCTGTCCAGCCCCCACTCTGTCAGCCTCCCATGCCCCAGCTGGGTTCCAGCCCCACTGGGCCCTTGTCTGTTCTTCTGGGCACACCGGCTTGCTGGTGTCGCAGACACTTATCTGGCCAAGGGCCTGTCTTCCCTCCCGGGCTTGGGAGTCTTTCCTATTCTTCTCACCTTTTAGGTTTGGGACTCCCAAGGCTGCACTCTGGGACTGAGCCCCAGTCCCACCAATTACCAGCCGCCTTGATGTGTAACACTATAAACCCCTTCACCTCATTATAGGGAATTTCTTTTGAATGGCCTTTAAAAACCATCTCATTACACAGGAAGAACTGTAATTACCTTGCTCAAGATGGGGGGTTCTGGACGAGCTGGTGCCTGGAGCTGTCAAAACCACGGGACAGGGTTCACGACTGGCTAGTCTGGCCAGGAGGCTGAGCTTCTCCTCTCCCCCATTTCATCCTCTCGGACCCTTTGTCTCCCGGGATCTGGGTACCCTCCTCTCTCTCGGTGGCCCCAGGAAATCAAAGCCTCCCACAGAAAGAGCAGAGTTGCCGAGGGCCCTAGGCTTGGATTGGTGCTCATGCTGTGATGGTCAGAACCACCCCCCCCCACCCCGGTATTGTCAGGGACTGTCCAGTCTCTTCCCAAGCCCACCCTCCTGGAGCCTGGTAGAGCTTGCCTGGTGGTCACAGAAAATCACAGCAGGGGGAGACCCTTGAAGTCAATAGGTGCAGCCCCTGCCCTCAGCCCCTTGCCCAGCAAAACCCCCCTGCCCCCAAGCAGCCTCCTGAGACGGGACCCCAGCCCATCTTCCTGGGATCGTCTTCCTGGAACCAAGGCTTCTGTCCAAACTGTTTGCAGGATTTCCTTTGTGTCTGGCTGCAACTCCTGTTGTCTCAGTGCTCACCTGATGCCGAGCTCCTCTCCTCCTGGCTGTGTGACCTTGGGCAGGTCACATGACCTTTCTGAGGCTGTTTTCTCACGTGCAAAGTGAGCGGGATTGTTTCTTCTTCAAGGGTTGTGGTGAGCACAGGCTGTGGCCATGTGTGGGGGATGCCTGATGTTGGGCACAGAGTGGGAAGCGAACCCATGCTACTGCCCTTGCCCCAGGAGAGGCTAAGAACAGCTCGGTGTCCCTCAGAGGCCCTGGGTAGGTGTGGTTCTTCTCCCCTGTGCTCCTCCCCGTCCCCTGCCCGGGGAGTTAGGTGCGTGTTTTGGCATGTGTTTACAGGGATGATTGCTTCCCTTTTTCTTGATCCCCTTCCCAGCTCTGCCAAGGCCAGAGCTGTGGGTACAGCAGGGGCCCATGCCCAAGCCTTACCCTCCCCTGAGGTTGCCAGCATGTGTCAGGGGAGCTGTAGAGGGAGAAATGAGGGCCTCAGGGTGTCCCTCGGTGGAGATACCGACCATGGGGCTTTTTTTTTTTTCTGTCTTGACCTTTTCAGTTTTCAGTATTCTGATAGGCTATTGGGACTACTCTGGTCCCCACTGACTAGTTAGGTGGGCAACGGTGAGGGGCTGGAGGCATGTGGAAATGTCAGTGATGTCTGCAGAGCCTGGCAGAGTGACTCCCTTGGGATAGGGGCTACTGTGCCTGTGATAGGACAGCTCTGGAGAGAGACCTGTTTCCCCGGACCACCAGCCTGGTGGTCAGAAGTTGGGGGGAGTGTGTGTGTGACAAGGCCTCTGGGAGGGAAGACAGGGCAGTCGGAGTGTAGTACTGGCCTGTCCCAGACCTTCCCTGCTGCTGCACCGCTCCCCAGCCCCATCAGCACAGACACCTTCCTAGGAAGCATGCTCCCTGGGTCTTCACTCCCTCCCAGTCTGGTCTAGGTGGCTCCACTTGTGCCCCCCTCAGCCCTGGATGGCCATAACCAAGCGCATGTCCCCTCTCCTGTTCACCATTCAGGACCCTGGAGGGGCTGCATAGGTGGGCTGGAAGGAGTCATGTTTGTGTGGGCGCCTCTCCCAGGAGCCACTAGGGACCATGCTGACTGCCTGGGATGGATTTGTGCAGAGATCGAGTGATAGGAGGGTTGGGCCTCATGGCTAAGTCTCCTTGACCAGACCAAGGAGCCCTAGGGGCAGGCACCCTGCCTGTCTCTGAGACAGGCTCATCTGAGGGCCGAGGTGTCTCCTCCCCTTCCCTGCTCCACCTGGACGTCTGTCCCTTGGGCCTGCCCAGCGGATGGAGCAGGAGGTCCCAGGTGCTCACAACACGCATGGCTGTGGTTTGTTTCAGGCCCTGCTCTGCTCAGTCTCCAGCTGCCCTGTCTCCTGCAGGGGTCTGCATGGCATCCTAGCAAAGCCACCACCATGGGCACTGGCCAAGGAACCAGAGCCATGCCTATTTGAGTGTCTGCGCTTGCTGACATCCTCTTCTGGGACTCCAGATATGGCTTCTGGGACTGCCTGGTGAAGCAGGGAGGGCACTGTCCCGTCTGCTCCCGAGTGATGAACCTCGGGGGATTCCTGTCCCCTGAGCACCTCCAATGTTCCAGGCACAGCAGCAAGGTAGCCATGGCCCCTTCCCTTGTGCAGCTCACAGGTTTTAGGGGTTGGGGGAGCAAATAATAAACAAGTAAACAAAGAGATGTATAATTGCAGATTGTGACAAGTGGTACAAGAGAATGATAGAGAATGCAGAGGTGGGGGTGGCCCACTGAGACAGCGCAGTCTGGGAGGGCTTCTCTGAGGCAGTGTCTCATCCCATAATCAGATGGATGGTGATGAGGAAGCTGTGTACAAGGAGGGGCGAGGAGCATTCCATGCCTGGAGGAACCCTGGTATGTTGAGGAGCTGGAAGAAAATTCATGGAATGGGAAGAAGAGAGCCGGAAGGGGTCAGGGGTGAGGGTGGGTGGCAGGGCTGAGTCAGGCACAGTCTGTGGGCCATGGTAAGGAGGGTGGGTGCCTCTTGTTCTAAGAGGAAGTGGATGGAGGGTTTTAAGCAGAAAGGGACCTCGTCTAATTCAGGGCTCAGTGATACTGTCCTGGTCGCCGTGTGGGAGACAGTGGAGAATCACAAGGACAAAGAATGTATCCATCAGGTGGGGTGGGGGTGCTGCCTGGGGATGGAGGTGCCGAGAGAACGTGGGGTTGGAGACACATTGAGGACTGGTGCTGGGTTTGAGGGAGGGAGTAGGGAAGGAGTCCCAAGGACTCCCAGGTTTCTGGTGTGCCCAGCTGGGCCAGTGGTGGAGACATCCACAGAGATAGGGATGCTGGCAAAAGAAGGGTGGGCTTGGGGGAAGAGGAGGGATGAGGTGTTGTGGGATATCAGTGGATGGGGGAGATGACAGGGATGTCAGGATCTTTGCAGTTGCAATCAGGGGACTGACCTATTCTTACCCCCTTTATATAGATGATGGCTCTGTAGTTCAGAAAGGCCACACAGCTGGGGTTGCTCAGCCAGGATGTGAACCCAGAGCCATCACCCCGTGAGGTGACCCCCACCCTTGGGCAGTCTTATGTTTGATAAGAGCAGCTCTTTACCTGAAAGGATGAGTTGCAAGGGGTGGGATTTTAGGTGTGGGTGAGCAGGGCCTCTCCCAGTGTTGCCACCTTGGTCTTCACCCAGGGTCACACCTGGGTTCAGTTTCTGACCCTCTTCCCAGTGTTACATCTGTAGTGCCCTTGGTCAGGAGGCCTTAGCTGCCCAGGGCAGGGCGGAGGGGCAGCTGAGTTCTGTGGACCCATTATGCCAGGGAGGATCTAGAAGAGTCTTTCAATATTCAGCCTGAGAAGAGGTCTAAAATTAGCCCTGAGTTGAGGCAGGGGAGCCCAGGACAGAGTGGGTCCCTGGGGCTCTGCCACTCCTACTCCCTTTCTGGATCTGGGAGGGTGCTCAGGGCTTGCCAGACCCCCATCTCTTGGGGACCCTCCTCTGCTGGCTGGGTGGGATAGTCAGAAGGCTGGTAGAAAAAGCACAGGACCAGGATGGGAGTCCTGGGGCTGCCATTCACCCCTAGTGACCTCAGTGTCCCTGCCTGGATGGAGAATCCAGTGAATGAATGAAGCCTAAGGCTTTTTCCCTCAGGCATTCCAGGATCTCCATCTTCTGAGGTCAGAGAGGAGAAACCAAAGGTTTGGACTGTGGATTTGTGGTCAGGGGACAGAACTGGTTAGGGGGCCTAGAAATCATGGCCACAGTGATGGATTCCAAGCTACCGGGGGGGTGGAGGGGTGCATCTTCAAGGCAGAAGCCAGTGGCATGGGGAAGTTCTAGGGAGGGACAAGGGATTAGGGCGCACACATAGGCGTGAGCCAGTTCATAAGATGAAAGATTAACTCAGCAGTTTCTCTATGAGAAGATGGGAGAGCAACAGCCCTCCTTAGAGCCTACTGTGACATTGGCCTCTGGTGTGAACTGGCCACAGTAGCTGGTGATTGGGTCAGGGCTCAGTGTGCGACCAGGGTCAGGGCTCAGTCTGGTTCTCTAAGTGGAGTCCCACCGGGGCAGGCCAAGTGCCCTCCTCAGCCACCCTCCCTCTGAGCTCTCAGTGCTCATCTCCCCCCATGGGGCTTATTATTTAAGTGCCCAAGACTGGAGTCATTTACTCTGGGCCTTGATGTGAAAAGGCCAAAGCCCTGGCCAAGAATCTGGTCATACATAATGTTTGGAGCTCCTCCAGTTCTTGCTGTGTACCAGACACTGTGTGTGTGTGTGTGTGTGTGTGTGTGTGTGTGTGTGTGTGTGTGTGTGTGTGTGTGTATTATTCTCCCCATTTTATAGATTGGGAAACTGGAATTCAGAGGTGAAGGGACTTTCTGAGTTTAGCCAGCCAGTTAGGTGGCAGAACTAGGATAAATCTCTCTGTTTCCCCCTTTCCAGGCTCCCTCGGCACTCCTCCCTGGGGCAGAGAGGGGCTCTCAGCAGAGCTCTTCCTCCCCAGGTACCCTATGGGAATCTTACTCCCTTTTCCATGTATACTGGGGGCTGTCAGTTGAGCCTTCCTCAGGCTGAAGCTCCCTGGGTAGGTCAGCTGGGCCCGAGGGTGCACTAGGAGACTTTCCTCCAAGGTCCAAGGCATGTAGGCAGGTCCTGTCCTCACGGGGGCTGGGAATAGGTGGGGCCTGTCGGTCGGGCCCCAGAAAGCCCAGGAGTTGGGCTTTGTCCCTTTGTTAGAAGGGAAGGGAAGGGGGGCAGATCAAGTGGAGGCATTTAGAAATCACGGTCCTGAATTTGAGAGGTTTGGAGGGTCCTTTCCAGTACCCCTGACATCATCCCTACAGGCATTTTCCTCTTCTGCCTCCAGGAAATAGTATGAAGAGGGCCATCCTGTGTCCTGGACACAGCCTGGACACCGCCTGGATACCTCATCCTACAGAGGGGGTAACTGAGGGCCAGAGAGGACAGACACTTGTGCCAAGACACATGGTTAGTAGAGAAGAGGGACCAGTACCCCAGGGCCTATCCCTCACCAGTGTTCCTAGATGTTCCCTCTCCCAGGCTCAAAGCTCATGGGTGAGCCCACAGAGCAATCATATTCTAATAGTGGGATTCTGAGCACTGGACCAGCTGTTCTCCTGGGGCTTCCTGACCCTTCTCAGACATTTATCAGTGATAAGAGTCTGCCCATTTGTAAGTCATTTGGACAATTTCAGGGGGAAAGAAGTGGTCCAGAATTTGAGTGAAGTCCCAAGAGGGAGGGGATTGAGGGAGGGTCAGCCCCTTGTGTGGTTTACTTGCCCTGTGAGATGGAAACCCTGGAGGCCTGTGAGGTGGACAGGCCCATCTTGTGTTCCAGCAGGGGCATCTGCAGCTCAGGGGGTACAGTGATGGGCCTAGAGTTTTCCAACCTGGTTCTCACCCGCATCTGCCTGCTCCAAAGCCAGTCCCCATGATGCACCCAGACTGGGGCATAGAGTGGAGAGAGGGCGAGAGTTCCCTGCCTTCAAGAAGCTGGTAGAGAATGAGATTTTAAGTCAGAAAAAAGTAAAAGGGAGGAAGAGCTTCATTAGTCCTGTGTGCACTGATGGCAGCTGTGCGAGGGGCCCAGGAGAGATGAGCATAGCGGGAGCAGTGGGGAAGGCTGGGTGAAGTTTAGGAGGAAGAGGCTGTGTGTATAGGCCTGGGGCCAGGAGGTCCGTGGCCAAGAGCTGTCCAGTGCTGAACAAACCCGGGTGCAGAAAGCTTGTCGGCAGTTCTTCCTGGGCACCTTGGAGAGTTCCTTCTTAGGCCTGAGCCTCAGTTTGCTTTGCTGGCAAATCAAGTGCTGATATTTGTATGGTGGCCTTGTTGAGAGGGTAAGGGAAGACCAGTGAGGATCATGCTGAGCTAACAGCCTGGAGTCGATACAGGCACTGGGCCGGGAGGCTTGTTTGGGACCTCACCACCTCCCTTAGGTGTCCGCCAGCATTTAGGCCTGGATATCTCATGTTGCAGATGGGGCTCATGGGGACCAGAGAGGGAAAGACGCTCATGCCAAGAAACAGTATAGAGGAAGGGACCGTCCTCAGCGTTCTCTCTCCCACTGCCAGGACTCCTAGGTGGGCCTCACCCAGGCTCAGAAGCCTTATGGAAACTGAACACATCTGAGGACTTGAAGGAATGATGCTCTACCCACGGGGGTCCAGGCACTGTGACTTCTGTTCTTTTGGGCCTCCTCGACCCTCTCCCTGCACCAGCCTCAGCCCATAGGTGGCCTTGTCATAGCTCTCGGCTCAGCTTCATCTCCCTTTAACTACACCCCATTGCCCCCCCCCCCCCCCCCCCGCCCTGCCCATGCAAAGGTCCTTCTCAAGCCCTGTTAGCCACATAAGGCCTTGTAGGTGCCCCATCTCACCAGGAAGATGGGATGATTTCAGGGAGGGGTGAGTGGGGCAGAGGGTTTCTAGCAGAGGGCTGCTGGAAGCCAAAGGAGAGACCTCTCTCACCCTCTCCTGCCTCATCTTCTCAAACTGCCCAGGCCCCTGCCAGCCCTATGTATAGGACAACATGCAGCCCTGGGTGTCAGGAAGAGTTTGCTCCTAAGAACCCCTTCTGCCCTGCTGATAATGCTTTGTGTGCCCTCTACATTCAGCCCCATGAGCCCTTCTGGCTTTTCACGCATCCTGGTCCGTGAGGAACAGACAGCCTTGGGTGTGAGCCCCAGCTCAGTCATTCCCAGCTGTGACCTTGGGCAAGGGGCCATACCCATGGAAACCTGTTTCCTCTTTAAGTGGGAATAATCATACCGGCCTGGGTTGGTGTGCAGTCCCAGCATAGACACACAGTGATGGCCATGACTGCTTTTCTCCTCTTTCCTCTTCCTCCACCCCTGCCAGCTTCGAGCCCAAGAACTTCTGGAACCGGGCGTGTGGGAGAGGTTGGTCCTGGGAAATCAGGAGGGGGGATGCTGCAGGTTCCCCTGCACACACTCAGCACTGTGTTTTGTACCCCACAAGGGCCACGCTGAGCTGCTGTTGCAGACACAGTGTAGCCTCTGACCTTGCTGCCTCTGACCCGGGTCTGGAAGCATCTATCCTGCAGCTCCCAGCCCCTTTCCACCCAGCTCAAGAGGGCCACTCAGAATGATGCTGCCAACACTGGGAACTTAAAGACTTTGGCCACCAGTGATACCCAACTTGCCTGCCGCCCAAGGCCTAGACCCCAGTTGACCCCCCACAAGCCGATCCAAAGGGAGTCTGGGAGACGGGCGGGCTCAGCCTGATCTCTACCTCTATCTCTTGGGCTCCAAGTACTCACACAGAGCCCAGCACAGACTTAGCATCCATGTGCTTTAGCTATTATTATTGGTAGTAGTAGTAAGAGGAGGAGGAGGAGGTGGAGGAGGAGGAGAATAGCAGTCCCATTTCATGGAAGAGCAAGGTGAGGCCCAGAGCAGTTAGAAGCCACCACCTCTGTGAAGCCTTCCAGGCTCTGCCCCTTCTCCCAGAAGTGGCTCCTCCTTTCTTTTGATTTATTTCAGTTTCTTTCCAGTGCTCTACCTTGGGCAGGGCACACGGTGGGGTGAATTCCAAGGTGGGGAAGGGGTATGTTGGAGGAGCAGCTCATAAGGCTCTGCAGCCAGAAGGCCCATCTACCCACCTCCAGTTGGGTGTGCCCCGGCCCCGCTCCCACCGCCCCCCCACCCGCCTCCCCTGCCGGCTTGCCCGGTTGTTGCAGAGCCCTAACAGGTGTGGTGAGACCCAGGCCTCTTCCTTCCGCCACCCACGACACTGGCCTCTGCCGCGTCTGCGTGTCAGCTCCCTGGGGCACCTGCTGTGTCCTCCTGTGGATGTCCCACCTTCCTCTTAGCCCCTTCCCCAGCAGGCAAGATTCTGATCGTCTCTCAACACTACCAGCTGGTTAGCAGAAAAACGTAGGTCAGTAAAAGTTAATTGAGCAAAAGTGTGTGCCAGGGCCTGGGGATTCTGTGAGACTGGACTCCAAGAGGCCCCACCAGCAGGGAAGGGAGGGGGACAGTCATCTGGGGCACCTGCTGGGCACTGGGTGCTTCTTTCCCTGCCTGAGCCCCTGAGAGGTGGGCCCTGCCCAGGCTTACTGATGAGAATAGGGCCCAGGGAAGTAGGGAGCCTGCTTGCAAGTGCTTGTCTTGGATGGGCTGGCCTTGGGGACTCCACTGGGGCCGAGAGTGCAGGAGCCGCTCCTGTGCCAACCCCGGTGATCCCTTCAGTGGCAGCAGGAGCTGGAGGCCATTAGGCAGTTTTGGCCTTTTCCAGACATCTGGCTGGGCCCTTGGGAGCCTGCACTCTGGGGTGACTCTTAGTAACCCTTGAGCACAGGGCAGCCTGAGGCCACTGCACGGGCTACCTGCTAGGGTGGTCGTGGGGCCTGCTCTTCCCTCCTGGGTTCCCTGATCTCCCCTCCCTATAGCCACCTCAGGGGGCCCGGATCTCCCACTCTGACCCCTCTTTCTTTCTGGCCTGGCCTGCGTGTCCCGTTGTCTCTCAGGTGGGCCCAAAGGCCCTGCTGCTCTCTATGCCCCACCTGCCCTTTCCAGCCTCCTGCCCACAGAGGAGATTGGTGCTTTCCACCATGAACCTGCCTCCTCTCACTTCATACTTTCTCTCTGGCTTCCCACCCATCTTGGAAGAAGGGGTGCTCCCACTGCAGACCAGGCTCATTCCTGTCCCAGCCCCCGAGCCAGCTCCCAGTGTCAGGCCTTCCCTTTCCACAGCTCCTCTTCAGGTTTTGCTCCCAAGTTCTGGAGTCCATGAGTGCCCCGGGCCGGTGGCTATCCCTTGGGCTATGACCCCAGCTCTCACCACTGGAGACTGGCTACAGCCATGGATGCACACCCATGCCGTGTGACCCTGGAACTTCCTGGGCAGCACTCCTGGGTCTTTTCCCATTCTGTGGAGTCAGAACAAGGCCTGGAACATAGCAGGCGCTCAATGAATTTTTGTTGAATTAGTGAATGAAGTAACTCATCCCTGGCTTCTCCGGCTCACCTGAGTGTTGTGTGATCAAAGCAGCTCTGGGATTTAGAAAGGTTTGCAACGTTTGACAGTGTGGTTTGGACAGGAGCACCTCTCAGGCTCGGTGGGACACTGCCGCTGTCTTACCGCCGTGTTAGAACTGCGGCCCTCACTCGGCAAGTCCCTCCTGCACCCTCCCCTCCTTTCAAGCCCTTGGCCTGCCTTGAGGCCCACCTTCTCTCCCCTGCATTGCCAT
>NW_019154115.1:1479551-1819570 GCF_002288905.1 Enhydra lutris kenyoni | reverse complement strand
GGTCCTAACTTTTCACTGCTTCCTACCTTCTCCTGTGTCCTCATTGCCACGGTCCTAACTTTCACTGCTTCCTACCTTCTCCTGTGTCCTCATTGCCACGGTCCTAACTTTTCACTGCTTCCTACCTTCTCCTGTGTCCTCCATCCTCGACCTGGGGGCAGGTGCAGTGATATTTCTGGAGCACAGATTGGGGCCTGTCAAGCCCTGCTTAAAATCCTTCAAGCTGCTCATGGTTCTTGGGATAAGAGCTAACACCATGTCTCTGCACACAAGGCCCTCCCCAGGGGAGAGGAGCTGTCTCCCTCTGCACCCATCATTCGTGCCCCTGGGCATTGGCACAGGCCACCCCTCTGCCTGCAGAAACCTTCACCATTGCTTTCAAACCCAGTTCCTTTTCCCTCAAGGCCCATCTCTAAGACCTTTCCCCTGGAAGCCTGGCTGGAACCCCAGCCCTGGATTGGGGCCCCCCTACCCTGTTTCCCCAGCAACTTGGGCTTTCACTCTTACACAGTCCCTGAGTCATTGTCTCTTATCTCCCTGTGGGCTCCCCCTACGCACTTGTCCCATTAGGACTGAACTGCCTGATGTAGGATCTTGAGAATTTTTGTACCTTCAGTTCACAGAAAGCGCTAGAGAGCATTTGCTGAATCAATGAATGAATGAATCAAGGAATAAGTTGCCGTCACCTGCTGTGGGGACTCTGGGCTGGACCTCTGGGTCTATAGTGGGACGTGGGAGTGCACGGTGGCCTCTAACTGCCCTCAGGGCGGCCTTCCTTTCTGATGTCCCACTGGGATGTAGTCACTGGTTCTGGAATCGCCCTCAGAATGGCCTTCCTGGCCTAGCCATGTGCCCCACAACAGCATTGGCTGTATCTGCAGTGAGGGGTCCCACGCTGTCCCGGGGTTTCCAGCAGACTGAGAGTGGCAGGGGAATGCTGAGGAGCCAGGGTCTGCACCATCTCCCACCCAGCTCACAGTCCTCCTGCCCTGTTCCCCACCTAGTGCGAGCCATTTGACCCTTATCCCCTCCCAGGTCAGCCCTGCCCCTCTTGATCCCTAGGAGCCCTCTGGGCCTGAGCCTGCAGCACCGTAGCCCTGTGCAGGGAACCCAGTACCAAGGTCCACCTTGGTGCTGCTCTGACCCAGCTCCAGCCCTGCCTTGGGCCCTGACGGTCCTGCAGACAATCTCCCTACTGCTTTGCTCTCTCGGACTCGGTTCCTGGGATTTCTGGCTTGCTGGCTCTGCTGCCCTGGTGCTGACTGCCTTCCCCTGAGTGTCACCTTCCAGGGGCCCCAGCCCCTGTCTCTGAGCCTGCCAAATCTGGGCAGAGGTCTAGGTGCCCTGTCCGAGAAGGAGGCCATGCTGCCCTGGTCCGAGAATCCCTCGGGCTGGATTGTCCACAGGCACGTAACTGCTTGACACTGGGGGGGAGCCCAGAAGGTGGGTTTCTGGGTTTCTGGCTGGAGGACATATCCATGAGCAGAGTTCTTGAGGGAGTGTCTCCTGGAGGAGGTGCTGGTGCCCAGTGGGGAGTGAGGACAAGGAGGAGGCGACTTGGAGGGGGAGGTCCTCACCAGTGGGCAGAACAGCGTGAGTGAAATTGTCCTGGGTGCCCACTCTGCTGGGCTCTGGGCCAGTTTCAAGTCCTGCCCTGGTATAGCCTTCAGGTGGCTCTTATTAGCTCCATCTAAAAGATGGGGAAACGGAGGTTCAGAGAGGCTCAGGGACTGCCCCTGGGTCACCTGCTGTCACCAAGGCATTGTCAGTCCTCTACCCCAGGTCTGGCATCTTTTCAGGCTCCTAAGCGGAGGGAGTGAGGCAGAGTCTGAGGAAGAGGGGGAGGGAGGCTAGCACCCGCCAGGAGCGTCAAACAGCTGCTGACTGTGACTTTCCGGGGAGGGGGTGTGGGTGGGGGGCGGCTTTCTGAGTTGGTCCTGTTCTTCCCTCCCTCCCCCCTCCCGTGGGAGAACCCTCACGACAACGAGAGGTTCCCGCCGCGCCCCCTCCCCGGAGAGGGCCGGCAGTTTGCCTTTTCAGAGGATAATTCCCCATTATACAGAGATATTTAGCCTAATAGAAGCCGACAGATCATTCAGGGCAGTAATGTACTCGGGCTTCAAGCGCTTAGTTTCCTCAGCCTGAACTCTCAGATTAAAGGCTCCTAGCCTGCGCCTGCCCCACAACGATGCCTGTGACCTTGACTGCAGTGATGGGGTAGGTTTCTCCCTCCTTCTTTCCCTCCTCCTTTTTTGCGGGCTTCCTCCTCCCTCCCTTTCTCTCTCTTGAAAAAAAAGAAAAAGGTATTTTCCTTCTTAAATATTCAGTCATATTCAGTCGAGAGGCTGTTGCTTAAACCCTGCGCGCTCTGGGGACAGGCAGACTGTGCTGGGCCGCTGGCGGGGCGCGGGGACACCTGGCTCGGCCATATGGGGCCTGAGGGTGCGCTGTGCCCGGTGGGCAGTCTGGACGCTAGGGCCTCTAGCTGGGCGTGGGCTGGTGGAAGCTGGGCAGATGGCCTTGCCTGGGGCTAGGAGTGGTTCCCCTACCCCCTCTGCCCGCCCCTCCCCCCAACCCCACCTCCAGGGTGGCCCCCAGGGGCCTAGCCCTGGACCCTCCATGAATGGGAGATGCCTAAGGCAGCAGGTTTCATCTGCTGCTCAGACCTGGATATCCGGGAAGGACCCAGGGAACACTTGGGGCTGGATTTGAGGGGCAGATGGCAGCAGAGTGGCACTTGGTGGCTTTCATTGATCACGAGGGTGGCTTCTGGAGCTGTCTCGTTCTGGCCCCTGCAGGATCCACCTGTCAGTTCATCCGTCCAGTTGCCCTGGGTTTCCTTTGTCCTGCTCTCTTACTCCTGTCCTCTGCTCACCAGGCTGCTGGTCAGAGCTGTGGGAGACTTCCCTGCCGGCCACTGGGGGCACATGAAAGTGCCAGGGTTTGGATTCAGCTGGTCCTGGGTTCAAACCCTGACTCTGGGACTTAAAAGTTGTTTCTTCTGTTCCATTTAATATTTTGAATTTGGCCAGGCTCCTTAACCCCTCTGAGCTTTCATTCCCTTTTACCTGGAAAGTAAAAGGATCCTGAGGGCTCAGGGCGTGCTGTGGTGAGGACTGGTGCCAGGTGCGGCTGCCCCATGAGTCCCCTCCTCTGGATGCGCCTACCTCCCCTGCCCAAACACCTCTCCCTCTCTCTCGGCCCCTCTTGGCTAGGAAGAGGGAAGGTGGTCAGGAGGGGTACCTGGCAGGGTGGGCTCTGGTTCCCCTATTCACAAGCCCCCTGTGTAGGTGTGAGAAGAATGAGGCCAATGTGGAGGGACCCTTCTCCTCGAGTTCATTGCCTGGACAAGGCCTGGGGTCTGGACGCATGTCTGGTTTGAAGGACCCCACGTACGGGGCTGGGGCTGGATTTACTAGGGGAAGAGTCAGGGAGAATGGAGAAGCAGGGCCTGGGTGGCCTGGGAGGAAAAGCCTTCTGGGCTGGGATTCCCTCCCATGTTCTAGGGAGATGAGCAAAAAGAACTTCTAACCATCAGGAATGAGGAGTCTTGGCAGCTACATGAAACCCCAGGTGGTGGAGAGGTTTCTGCTCCTTCTGGGGCAAGGGTGGTGGGATGACCACTGGGGGTGCAGGAGGGGAAGACCCCCTCCCCCCCAGGTGTTGGGCCGTAGAAAGAATCTGGGGGCTGATGTGCTATGGGAACTTGGGCTGATCCCATTTCCTGATCTGGACCTCAGTTGCCTCATCCTGTAAATGGGGTTAATCATCCTGACCTGGGATGGGCAGAAGATCCAGTTAGAGAATATATGGGAATGTGCAGTGATCTATAATGTAGTACTAATAATTGTTATTATGGTCATTACCTTCCTTTCCCTTTAGTGACACCTACTTTGATACACACAATCTAGCCCTGATTCACATGCTGATAGAATTAAAGAAACACATGGCTGAAAGCAACTTCCCCATTTAGTGGAAAATCCCCATCATGGTTCCCAGACTTCTGCTTGCATGCTCCCAGGGACAGGGAACTCACTACTCCTCATGATGGACAGAAATCTGTTTTCCTAGAAACTTTTTCTTTCACTGGGCTTAGCTCTGCTCTCTGGGCACATAAATGCTAGGTATCTTTTTCAGGGACCTAACATCCTGACCAAGCCTTTTGAGACTTCCCCTGGGAACATGGGTTCCAGGCCCACCTCTTCCTGTCAAGGGCAGATTTCACATTATCAAAAGCCTTCTAGACAGGTACATAGATGCCTGGGCATGGCTTTCTGGAAGTGGCTGCATTGTCTCCAAAGCTGAAGCAACAGGCTTACCCAGCCTCTACATCTCCTGGCCGCCAGGAACACAGATTCCATGACGAGAGTCCATGGCCACTCTATGTAGTGATTCCTGGAGTTACTCATGGAGCTTACCCACGTTCTGGTAACTCTGTCTTCTATACTGTGACCCATTCCTAGGGTTCATTGAAGGCTTTGAACAGGGGACCCTGCCTCTCTAGTTGACCCCTCTCAGGCTGGACCTACCTTTAAGGTTCCATCCTAGTCTCTGCCAAAAGTGTGTTCTGGCATGGCCAAGGACCAGCCCCTGCCCGTGCAAGGAGCCAGTGTGAGTTGCTCTCCCACGTTCTTGGACATGGTCATTTAGCTAACCACTGAGTGAGCTGGCCCATAGCTTTCTACCTCCTGTGTAAGGATGTCATGAGGGCCTTGACCCTGTCTGTCATGTCATCCTTTTGAACAACCAAGAGGGGACATGAGTATCCTGCAGGGTTCTTTGGTAAGTGAACTCAAACTTGCCATTGCCTTTCCTGTGTTCTTTGCAGCACTTCTAGAATTTATATTAGAATGGATGGGGGGCTTACCAGTCTAAACCCCAGTTGGCTTTTTTGGCCCCCTTTTAAAACAAAAGGGAAGGATGCTAATATTTATAAATGCCAGTTCTTGACCTGTCTCATCCCACAGACCCTTCATCCCAGCCTCGTGTGGGAGGTGGTGGGGAAGACGAGGGGGCCAAGCCTGGGTGTGTGGGAGAACTTACCCAGGGTCCCACAGCTGGCAGGGGGTGGAGCAAGGGCTCCGGGCCAGCCCCACACCTTCTCACGTCCCTGCCCCTCCCGTCTCTTTGGGCAATCTTCTCAGCCTGAGGGTGGAACTCAGTCTTGCTCCTTCCCACATGCCACACGCAGGACAGGATTGGACTTCCGATGCCTCAAGGGCATGTGAGCCTTAGCAGCGGCGTCGGGGGTGGGACTGGCTCATCTGCGGTGTCATTTTCTAATCGTGTAAATTGTATGGGGGGTGGTGGTAAAAGCAGGACGGGTGTGTGGTGGGAGCTAGGAGTCATCCTTGGTTCCTTTCCTTACCTCCACTCCCTCGTATCCTGCGCCCCTGCCCACTGTGGAGGAGCTGGCCCTGCTCCCGCGTGCATCCCCAATCCAGATTGTCCTCCCTCATCTGGCCCCGGCCGCATCAGCCTGTGTTGGCAGCTGAGACAGTCAGCCCACCGGCCCCTTGCTCCCGTGCCCTCTCCTTTAAAACCAGCCTCCACACAGCAGCCCCAGGGAACTTTTCACAATGAAGAAGACCTCACAGACCTTCCCTGGTGACTTTCATCACAGGAGAGGCGACGCCCAAGGCCTTGGCCTTGGCCCCCAAGGCCCTGCCCTCCCTCTGAGGCCTCATTTCTCACAGTTGTCCCCACCTCTGCCCACCTCCTGCCAGGCCTTATCCTGCTGCTCCTCAGAAACCCTGGGTGCCCCCCTCTGCTCTCTTCCTCCTGCCCAAGGCAAGACTGGTTCCTTATCCTCTAGGTATGAATTCAGGTGTGGCATCTACACAGAGGCCTTCCTTGACTCATCAGCTGGAGGAAGCCCTAGCCCCACCCCAGGACCTTGCTCTCATGTTACCTGGCTTGATTTTCTTAATTGTACTTGTTGCTCCTTGCAATCACCTTCCTTGTTTATTCGCTTATCATCTGTGCCCCCCTTCCCCACGAGAGCACCAGGCTTGTCTGTTTTGTACCCCACTGAATCCTCACGCCCTAGAATATACCTAGCATACAGCAAGTGCTCAATAAATGTGTGGTGCAAAAATGAAAAACAACACAGAAACAGGAAAGGAGAAAGAGCAGATTATCCGATTGTGGATACAGTAGCAGTTAATGGTATAACGATTGTGTGTGTGTGTGTGAGCGTGTGTGGGTAAGTTGGGAATCGTCTGTTCCTTTAACGAGAAGGCTGGGCCTGAACCTGAAGCTTGACGTGCGTGAACATATTGGTCACGTGCGTGTACGCACGCATGCTCACGCACATGGGTGTGTGTACACCTGTGTATCCCTGTTGGGTGGCCTTGTGACCTCTGCTGAGGTCTTTCACCCCTCAGGCCTCAGTCGCTCCCCCTGTGGAATGGGGCTGCCTGGGGCTGGAGGCAGAAGCCTCTCGAGGTCAGCCCTGGCCGGTGGCGGGACCCCACAGGCAGTGTGCCTGCTGGCCTGCCGTGCTGTGTGGAGGGGGCCGGGAGGTGTTTATTGAAGTCCACCTCCACACAGAGCTGCTGCCTGCTGACCTCAGAGGTGAGGCTCTCGCCCAGGCAGGGGGGAACAGTCCGGGCGACAGGAAGTAGGCAGAAAAGCCCGGAGACATGAGCTCTGCTGCTGGGAGATGGATTATGTTCACAGTGGAGGTCTCTTGGAGGCATCAGGAGCTTGACCTTGGTATGTTTTCCTTTTGTGTGTGTGTGTGCTTGTTTTTTAAAGACATTTTGAGACATTCCTTTTATTCTTTGAACTTTTTTCTTTCAATTGCCACAAGAAGAATTTTTATGAAATTTAAAAGGGAAAATACACACACACCTGTATTTTCACCCACCTCAGGCAACAATTGTTCCCCCTCTGCCTCCTTGCCCTTTTCCTGTGAAGACAATGCTGGAAACTTGCCTAACGTGTGGGGAGTACAAGGGGCCCTTGACCTTAGCTAACTGGTTTCATCTCTCCATACCTTGGTTTCCTTGTCCAAAAAAAAAAAAATCAGGGCATCATAATTACTCCTTCTTACACTTCTTGTGCAGATTACACAGATCAATATCTAGAAAGTGCTGTGGAAGATGCTGGGCACTCGGTATGTAAATAAATAGAAAGGAAGGGGGCACCCATGATGCCGCCGTCATGGCTCAGAAAGGCCGCTGGGGAAGTCCGGCCTGAGGGCCTCCACTGCCGCCTGACCCCCTCCCTCACCCATCCTCTCTGCTTTCTTGCTCAGTGTCGTTAGAGCTCCATGACACTACCAGTCCTCGTGTTTATCCCTTGTAATGGCTGTATAATATTCCGTCGAACAGAGGTGTCACGTGTCATTTCTGTTGTGGGATGTTTAGGCGGTTTCTAGTACTTTCCTGTTATAAATAACCCTTCTGTGAACACCTGTGTGCCCGGAGCCCTTCCCTCTGATGGATGATTTCCCTAGGCAACTTCAGGGACATTGATTGAGGCTGCTGTGTGGGGAGGATGGAAGGATGGGCCGGCGGCAGGGCTGGGAGAGGTGGGTCCCTTCCAAGGGGGCCCGACAGCCCGCTCCGGGAGTGGCAGCGATCCACTCCATGCGACAGTCCTGAGCGTGGTGGGAAAGGCAGGGCATCTAGGGTGATAGGGATGAGCACTGGGGAAGGACACGAGGCCACCGGGGGGCGGGCTGTGGCACCGGGAGCTGGAGGAACGAGGCTCTGCTTTGGCCTTTGTGTCTCTGTCACTTACTCACACACTCTGTCTGTATGACTTTGAGCCTCTATGACCTTGTTCTCTCTGTGGACCTCAGTGCTCCTGGTGTGCTGTGGCCAGGGGCTGGGCAAGGCTTGGTCCAGAGCTGCGCTGTCCCCTCTGTTTACCACTAGCCACCTGTGGCTATTTTGATTTAAATAAAAAGTAATTAAATAAAAATTTGAAATCTGTTTCTTAGTCACACTGTCCACCTTGCAGAATCCAGTCATGACTAGTGGCTGTCACACTGGGCAGCTCAGCTACCCTTTGTGCAGAAAGCTCTTGGACTGTGCTGGTTTAGAGACATTTCCAGAAATGCGATCAGTCCTAACGTGCTCTGGTTCGGGATTTCTGTCATCATGCCTTCTTATGGAACCAAGAAGAATGCTGGCAGCCCTGAGCTCACAGGACTCATCCAGGGCCTAACAAGGCTTCGTGACTCTGCACAGGCCAGGACCTCTGGTAGCATCTAGAGTCTGAAATATCCATGCCCGTTTCTCTCCCCAGGGGTCCCAGCATGACCTCTGAGAGAAGCTGGGCAAGAGTGTGGGCCCTGAGAGGGGTGGCCCCAACCAGGGACAGTGCCCAAGGGAGGCTGGCATGAAGACAGAGTGGGGGAGGGGTCTCCTGATTCCTCAGGCAGGATGGCAGCTGGGGGTTGTTGGAGCTGCTCTCTGCCCCCACCTGAAACATCGCTGGTTCCCTCAGGGAAAGCATTGTCCTCTCTAGGATTCTTTTAGAAGTCTGGACTAGAGAGCAGAGGAGAGGGCCGCCTCGCTCATCTTGCCATGTTCTGGCTGCCTCGGGCCCTAAGCTAGCTCGGTACCGCCGAGAGAGGAGCCGGGAGAAGTGATACCACAGCACGAGGGCGAAGCTGCTTCTCTCCCCACCAGCAAGCACATTTGGGCTGGCATCCCAGGGATTCCGGCCACACCTACCCCCCACCTCTCCCTTCCTATTAGAGGGAACCCCTCTTGCAGTTGCTTTTCTGCAGTCTGGAGGTATCACAGGGGAGGGAGAGGTATGGGGCCGGGGTGCAGGGTGCAGTGAATAGGGGAAATAAGAGCAAGGTATGAGGAAATGAAGAGGAACTTGGCTGGTTTTGTTCTCACCTTTGCCACAGGGTAGCTGCCTTCTGCCCTACCCGCATGTCCACGAGCCCCTCTGTCCCCCTATAAACCCTACTGCTCACTCTTGTTTCTCCTGTTTTTCAGGGATCCCATGGCCATGTCCTCGCTGCCTTGAGTCTGTGAGGCCATACAGCCTCCCACCTGCATCTACAGGGCTCTGTCCCAGTGCAGCCCCTGGACCTGCTCCCAAGCCCACCCCTCAGCCCAGCCTGGGGACTCTGCAAGCTTTAGGACTCAGAGGGGCACAGTAGCAGTCACGGTAGGTGGCATCCCCTCTCTGCTCACTCCCTGGCTCCTGGGGATAGTCAGCTAAGACTTATTGGTCTCTGGAATGGGAAGGATACCTTTCTGAACACTGTGTCTGTCAGAATTCCCTTGGTTGCATGTAGCCAAAAACAGGTTTTAATAAAATAAAATTATCAGCTCATGTCACTGCAGGGTCTAGAGATAGGTTGGGCTTCAGGCAGGGTTTGATCCAGTGGTTCGAACAATGTGACCAGGACCTGTTTCCTGTCTGTATTTCTCTGCTTCTTTTCCTGGGTGATGGCTCCACTCCTAGGAGCATTTCACCTGATATGGTCACAAGATGTCTGCCAACACTTTCTGGGGCAACATGCCTCCAGGTTTAATTCTGGGGTCAGGGTTGGAGACAACTTCATCTTTCTTGATAGAAGAAATAAAAAACCTGGGGTTGATCTCTTGCACCCTATTGGATCCTTGTTTGGATCGTCCTGGCACTTTAAGTCTGCAGGTCCTGGAAACATGAAGGGGCGGGATCAGGGTCTGTCTTTCCCCAACCATCTGACCAGGAATGAGGGGAGGGTATTTCCCAAAGGAAGCTTGGGGTCTAGCTGGCGTAAGGAGTCACCCACTGAGGGAGGCAAGTGACAAATGATCGGTGGAGTCTGTGCAGCTTGGACAGCTTGTATCCCAGATGTGCTGTGTGTCCTTGGGCAAATTACTATGCCTCTCTGAGCCTCAGTTTCCTTATCTGATGATGAACCCTGTCAGGGATACCATGAAAGTTACTTGAAATGATGTGTGGGAAGCACAGGCATCCAGCAGGTACTCTGTAAACCCTCAGTCTCTTCCCTTTCCATTTCCCTCCTGGGGAATTTGGAACATCCTGTTTTCTTCAAACGGGGAAGGAGCTGCAGAGCGAGTGTTGTCAGTCAAGATCCCTAGAAGCAAAGTCTGACAAGGATTTGTAAACATGAGACTTATTGAGGGGGGCTCTTGGGAGAAGGGAGGAAGAGAAGAAATTGGAGCAGGAATGAGAGCCCAGGAATGAATGAGGTCATGGTCTCAGGGAAAGTCTAGCCTTGGGTTGGTCCAGGGGGGCCCTGGGGTAGAGTTGACACTGTAGGATTGCCGCCCAGATGAGGCGGCCAGGCTTTTGAACCCCTGCACCAGTCAGTCACTGACTGTGGGCCATGCCTGTAGTGGCTCCTTATTGGCAGAGCGCAGTGCTCTGGAGACGGGGGTGCCATGAGCTGAAGCAGCCCACACTCCCAGCGGCTGTGGAGGGCCTCTGGGCAGGCACCGTCTCGTACAGGAAGGTAGGACCCAAGTCCCCAACCTGGCGCATCCTGGAGGCCCCTGGCCTGCTGCCTTCTCTGCCTTTGGCTCCTTCTGCCCCACCAACAGGGCCAGTCCCTTCCACCCTGGGGAGCTGGGCTGCCTGGCTTGGGGTCTGGTGATGGGGCAGACCTTCATTCCCTCCTTTCGAGAAGCTTTTTCCACCTCAGGCCTCCCTGTCCTCCCTCTGCCCCTTGTGTCTTCTCCTCTAATTGTTCTTTGTTTTTCCTTTCAACCTCAGCCATGTGGTTCCCCCACCTGCTATGCCCTTTCTTGCTCTCTACTCCATCCTCTCTTTAGGGCCTCTGTAGGTCCCTCCCTCTCTGGGAAGCCTCTACTCACTGCTCCAGCCAATGTTTCTCTCCTTTAGTCCTTCCTCCAGCTCCATCCTTTCTCCAGACGGAAAGGCCAAGGGCCAGTGTACACTTCCTTCTTCATGAGTACCCTGTGGGTTCCAGCAGCTGTGCCAAAGTGTGTTGCTCTCTTTACCCTGGCTGCTAGGAAGCTCATGGCTGGTTTGTGGCCCATGTCTCCTAAATGTTCAGGATTCTGGCATAGAGTTGTTCAGGGGCCTTCCCTCTGGCTTCTTCTCTCTCATTTTTTCCTTCTTCTGACTTCTTTTCTTATTTTTCGGCTTGTGCTGTTCTCAGCAACCTCTAATTCTTTTAGAAGGTGGTGGGGTATAAATTATAACAGCCAAGAGTGGCCTTAGTAGAAGCCTTCAGGTGAGTGCTAGGCTTTCCCCTTCCTAAGGGCAGCTGGGGTGGGAGGGACTCCTCCAGGTCCCAGGCTCAGCCTGTTCCCCGGGAGACACCCAAGCTTGACCACGGCAGCCCTGGTACAGTGCCACCCTGCCGTCCGTTGGTCGGGAGGGACATTGTTCTGTTTCCCTCCCCTCTCCATCTCCCCCTTTTCATCTTATCAGAAGCTAATGAAAGAGGCTGGGAAACCCAATCCTCTGGTAATTAAATTTACTTAACGGGTATTCAAGTGGAGTAATGAGAAGTTTAATGCAGTGATTAGATTTTTCTTTAATTAATTAAAATGAGAACCATGTGTCTTGCCAGCAAACCAACTTGACCCTCTGCTTGGGAACAGCAGACAGAGATGGTGGGGGGCTTGGCTGCAGGGGGTGGGTGCAGCCCTCCCATTCTTGGAAGTAAGCCCAGCTCTGCTGCCCACCCAGGGCAACCTCTGCTTTTGCTATCACTTCTGAGTTCTGTGGGTGCCCAGCCTGGGCTGGGCCTGAGTCACCCAGGGCTGAGTGATCCAACAGTCCCTGCACTCAGAGCTGAACACTGACCCAGAATGGAGGTTTCAGAGGGCGTTTGGCAAAAGTGGCTTAAAGCAAAGAGCGTGAAGGAGGGATCTCAGGCACTGGGAGTGGCAGGGGCATTTTGGGGATCACATCTCATTGCATGGTCCAGTAGACACCTTTCCCTGCATGTTTAGCCAGACCTTGGTTTACCTCTGTTGGCTCTCTCTGGGCTAATGGAGTGGGGCCGTGGGGTGGATAATTGAGAAATCTGAGATAACCCGAAAACCGCTTCTCCTTGACCTGGGAATGCATCCGTGCCAGAAGGATGCCCATCCTTGCTGGGTTTCTGAAGGCCAGTTAGGAAGGCAAGGAAGTACTTCTTGCCTGGGGCCACTTCTGCTGGGGTCAGTTGGGGGCTAGGGTAAAGGGAATATGGGAATCCCAGCATAGCTGTGTGGGGTGGAGTGTAGGACAGGCTGTGCCAGGGTAGGGGGTGGGCATAATGAGGACCCAGAAGATAGGGCCCCGCACCCGAAGGGCAGAACCTGTGGTTTTCAAGCGGTGGGTAAAGCTGGGGAGAATCCTGTGCCTTTCATGGTGGGGAGGCAGAGAAAACTTCCCCACACTGAGCCTTGATCCTGGACAGACTGGACCTTGATCCCAGTCCTAGATGGAGCCCTGATCCCAGTCCCACACAGCCCAGCATTGTCATGGGTATGTAAACAGAGTAACTCACCCGGTGCTGGGGTGGGAAGGGTGAAAGGCCCAGTTTGTCCGTCCTCGCTGCCAGCTCGTCAGTCCTCGCTGCCAGCTCTCTTGCCTGTGGGCAGGATTCCTGCGCCAGGCCCCACCCTAGTCTCTGGAATGGCCAAGATGAGTCAGATGTGGTCCCTGCCCACAAGGCTGGTGGGGGAGGTGACGAGCAAACAGGCACTGTGCAATCTGAGCTGAGGTGGGGGAGGCCCAGAGGGCTGGGGGACACTGATAATGCTACCTTATAGGGACAGTATTTTTATCCATTTCATCCAAGAGGAAACAGGTGTGCAGGGACGGAATGCAAGTTGATCAGCCCGTACTAGCTTGGTGGGTGGGGCGAGCTCCCAGGGCCTGCAGGCCTCCAGGCCTGCACACCACTGTTCCTGTGCACCTGCCTGGGAATGAACTTCCCCTAGAGGGGCTGGTAACACTGGCTGCTGGGGCGTGGGGCGTCAGGGAGGCCAAGGGTCCCAGCTAGTTAGGGGACAAGCCCCAGGAAGGAGGCTCTCCTGCTTTCTTCGCCCCTGCTCCTCCCTTCTCCCGATTCCACTAGATTCCTCCAGATTCCTCCTCTTCCCCATTTCCTTCTTCTCTCCTTTCTGAGAAACCAGGCCTAGAGAAGCTACCCAGCCACTACCCACCATTTACAGGGGGAACTTGAGGCAGGGACCTGCCAAGGTTGTGGGGCTCTGCCTCTCATCTGTCTTCAAGGTTAGAGGGTCTGAAATCACATCGTCTCCAGTGTAAACACAGGATGGCACTTGGAAACTCTTGGTGACGGTGTACACACCCAAGTTCACACTACACAGGAGACGGCCCCAGGGAGTCAGTCCTCTGTCCTCAGGCCCTGAGCTCCCCCTCCCTAAACCACAGTCTCACTGAATCCAGGAGTACTTTACCAGGGAGGGAACCAAGCAAGGTCAGGAACTAGGCCGACTCACACTGCTAGCCCAACAAGCTCAAAACCTAGGCCAAGCCACTCTTCCAGATTACCCCCTCCTTGCCTCTGGGCAGCTCCCCTCTCTCCCTCTTTCTCTCCAAGCCTTCCCTCCTCCCACCAGACCTCCCTCCCCATCCACTGCCACATCCCTCCTCCCTCCTTGCTGTGTCCTCCAGCCAGAACCAGTGACTCTTCCCCAGCCCTCCCCACGCTTTCCCACCCCCAGGCCCTTGTTCAAGCTGTTCCAGCCCCCTGGAGCTCCTCTCCCCAACTCCATCTGCCCAAACCCCTTCCTTTTTCCAGGCTGGGCCCAAATGCCACTTCCTTCATGGAGATACCCTGTCTGCTGTCACTGCCATCAGAAGTCACCCACCACCCTCCGCTACACCACCCTGCAGCTCTCTCCTGCATCCTCCCTCCAAGGCTCCTGGCTTTCCCGTGTCTGACTTGACAGCTGTGTGGAAGGCAGGGCCCTCGCTTCCCAGGCCAGATACCCCCAGGGCCTGGCACAGAGTAGGTGCACAGGAGGTAGTGGGGGACTTGCCTTGTGAGCGGCTGCACCTCTACAAACTCCAGCCTTTCCTCAGCTGTCCTGGGCCTGCTAGTCCCACATGGCCCTGCTCCCGGGCCCTGAGGAAACCAGCCCCATGGCTGGCCGGATGCTTCCTGGAGCCCTGGCTGGGGAGGATGGGGGGCTGGCCGGTGGCCCCAGCAGACTTCCCTGGGCCCAGGCTGTGGTGGGCAAGAACAAGGCACGTCCCAAGCTGGTGGAGACACTCTTCATGTCCCTCTCCCCAGCTCTACTCACTGGCTCTGCTGATGACTGGAATTGCTTCATGCCTTAGTTTCCCCATCTGTTCAACGAGGTGATGACAAACCTACCTGGGGTTGCTCTGAGGATCTGAGCAGTCAACACAGGGGAAAGCACACAGTAAAGACACAGATACACCGTGTGGCTTCCCGACCACTGGTCATCACCATGGCCATGCGAGGGGGCATGAAGGCAGAGTGTTGAGGGGGAGTTTCCAGAGGGTGGTGACACATGAGCAGCAACTTGAAAGATGAGGCCCAGAGGCAGGGGAGGACATGCCAAGAAGAGGGAACCATACAGACGAAGATCCAGAGGCTGTCTGGGGGACATGCAAGGGATCTGGCTCTGTCTAGACTTAAGAACAGGTCAAGGGGAGATCCCAGGCTGCTGGCACACAAGGACTGTGTCCTGACTGACCTTGGGTGCAACACTGAGGACTTTACCCTACAGCCTGTGAGGGAACATGGAATGGGGTATTTTTTCTTTTTTATTATTTGCTCATGCAAAAACATTGAAACAGTAGACATGTGCCCTGTTAAGTATGGAAGTTCCCTCTTTGCCCTTAAATCTTGTTCTTCTAAGATCTCACTGTTGTTGGTCTGGTGTGCCTCCTTCCAGAACTTTTTTCTGTGCTTTGCAAATATATTTGTTGTATGTTAATTTTTTTTTTCAGATTTTATCTTTAAGTAATCTCTATACCCAACATGGGACTTGAACTCACAACCCCAAGATTACCCCAAGGGTCACACGCTCCCCCAACTGAGCCAACCAGGTGCCCTGTATATTACTTTGTGAAAAAAAGAAGTAGAATCATCTTATGCACATTACTCTACAACTTCCCTTTTTCACTTTCTGGTGTGCTGTGGGCACCTGTCAGTGTCACGGGACACAGATTGATGGTGTCCCTTTTGATGGTTGCCTAATATTCCCTTGTTTGGCCAGAGTGTAATTTATGTAACTAGTCCTGGGTTGATGGAATACATAGACCATCTTCAGTCTTTCACTCTTGCAAATGATGCCTCAGTGACCATCCTTGTATATATATCTTGCTGACATGTGTAAGCATTTGTGTAGGATAGATTTCCAGATGTGGAATTGCCCGGCTGAAGAGTACGTTTATTACATTTGGATAGGAACTGCCACAGTGCTCTTCCAGAAGGTTTGGCCAGTTTATGCTCCTACCCTTGGTAGCTGCGGCTGGCCATTTCCTCACACCGTCCTCCACGCTGCACATTATCAAGCTTTTTAATTCGTGCTCATCCAGGAAAGCGTCTTGCTGTGGTTTCAACACTCGCCTTCTCCACAGCGAGGCTGAGCATCTTCTCATGCGGTCGGGGACCATTTGTATTTCCTCCTCTGTGAATTGACTGTTCATATCCTTTGCCCATTTTTCTTTCTTTTTTTTCCTTTTTCTTTTTTCCTTTTTCTTATTGATATAAAGGAGCTTTTAGTATATTAGGAATTTTCAAACTTTTTGTCTGTTGTGTGTGTCGGAAATATTTTCCCTAGTCTGCTTGTTTGTCTTTTTAACTTGGTTTATGGTCTCTTTGGCCATATAGAAGCTTTAGATCTTTATTTAGTCAAATCTGTCAGACTTCTCCTCAGAGCTTCTGAGTTTCACATCCTGCTTGGCCAGGTTTCCTGGAAGGGTTTTAAGTGGAGGTCAGATTGGGGACTGGGAAAGGTCGCTCTGATTGCCACTGTGCAGAGGGTGGGTGGAGGGGGACAGCAAGGAAGGGAAGGAAGCAGCTGAGACCTTTGCACTGGGCGGGAGGTGGGACGGGTAGGGGAATATTAGGGAGAAGGTGAGTTTGGGAAATATTCGAGGATTGGCTGCCCATGGTGAGAGGATGTGAGGATGAGAGAGGGAGAGAGAAAGGACTTCGGAGTGATGCCTGGGTGTAAGGCTGGGGCGCTGTGTGGCTGGTGCCACCACCACCCTGAGCTGGGGGCAGGACTTGGGGGGGAATGCATGCAGGGGCATGGCGCAGATGAATACATGTGTGCACACATGTACGTGCTTCAAGTTCTGGAGGCGGGCCATCTGTCCTGCGGCTGCGCGGAGCGGGCGGGGGTGTGGAGTATCCGTTCCCCGCCACGTACTGTACAGACGTGGCACCGCGCATGCGCACTCTGTACTCTTGACTGCCGTATGAAGCATGTCTTACAGACTAGGAACCGATTCAAAGAGGTTAAGTAACTTGCTCAGTGTGACACAGCACTAAGTGACAGAAAGTCCCCACCCCCCGCCACCCGACACCTCAGATCTGACCCACCCAGACAGAATTCCCACGAACAGCATTGAGGAGCCTTTCATTCACTTCTCACCTGACCAACCCAGTTTCATCAGGGACTCTTAGGACAAGTGCGGTAACCAGACTGCCTGGGTTGCACATACAGCCCCATTACTTACACCGCTCTGTGCCTCAGTTTCCCCATTCTGAAAATGTGGACAATCACAGTAACCTCCTCGCAGGGTTTTGGTGGATATTAAATGTGTTAGCGCCTAGGAAGTGCTTAGCCCATGAGGGTCTCCTTGGATGCTCTCTGGGATGAGCCTGATGACGGTGATGGCAGGCGTTTACCTTCACCTGTGTCTGTGTGCCTCTCTTTCCCTCCTCCTTCCCCTGCATCTTCCTTCCACCTGTCACCTCACTCCTGTGCCAGCTCTTCCTCAGTTCTCTGAGGAACTTCTTCCTCAGAGAGAGAGAGCCTTTGAAGCTCTGTCCTCCATTTTCAGCCCCCAAGCCCTCGGCAGGCAGTGAATTAAAGACCAATCAGTCAGCAAAAACCATTCAGGGGAGAACAATTCAATGTTGCACTCAGGGAGTCCTCCCCCAAGCAGTTCTAGTTAGGCATTTTCTGCAAGCCCATGCATTCATCCCAACATTATCCGGTCTCCGAGAACCAGACCATAACAGCCCGATCTAAAACTCCTTCCTCCCTGAATGGAGATGCTCAGGTGTATTTTTGGTGGGGGGTAGAGGGGTTCTGAGCTGACCTCAGCCCAGCCAGCTCTCCCCTCTAGCCATAGCCATCACCAGATCCCTGACCGTGGGATGAGTCATTCTCAGCATCATTGGCCAGGAAACTTGCCCATAGGAAACAAAAGCAGAAAGCATAGCGGATTCTGGGCACAGTTTCTTCCCATGAGCCTATCCAAGTAAATCCCGGGCTCTGAGGGTCTGTGCAAGGGGTTCAGACTGGGTTAAAACTTCAGGTCTGCACCCAGTTAAAAATTTCTTGCCAAACTGGCCAAACTTAACCATTATGGATTTCTCATCATCAGAATAAACTCCCAGGTGAATATGGAGCAGTCACTGCCTGTTGCTTGTAGGATTTTGTTTTCAGTTGCATGGTTGTCAGGCACACCTGTTTATTTTGAACACAATAACAGCAGAACTTGCTTCAGTGCTTCTCGGGGGACAGTTACGCCAGATGACACAGAGATCCTCACCCCAAAACCTCCGAGAGAGGATTCTTTATGACTACTTTTGGGAAGCCTGGTCTCCGGGTTCCCAGGGTTCCACCAGGCCTGTCCTCAGGTTCCACCAAGCCTGGCTTTGTCCCTGGGGTTTCTTCAACATCTCCCCCAACCTTCAACCCAAGCCCCCTTCTGCAGTACACCCCAGGACCTCTGCAGGGGGCAATGCCACACTCTGATTTCCAGCTAACCTGGCCCAAGTTCAAAGCCAGACCAGCCTTTGGATGCACACACTGACACCAGCATCAACACTCATACATAAGAAATTTTTCAAGTTTGCCCTTACAGGGTAAGTCTTTCTTTCTTTTTCTTTCTTTCTTTCTTTTTTTTTTTTTTTAAAGATTTTATTTATTTATTTGACAGATGGAGATCACAGGTAGCCAGAGAGGCAGGCAGAGAGAGAGGAAGGGAAGCAGGCTCCCCGCTGAGCAGAGAGCCCGATGCAGGCCTTGATCCCAGGACCCTGGGATCACGACCTGAGCTGAAGGCAGAGGCTTTAACCCACTGAGTCACCCAGGTGCCCCAAGGGGAAGTCTTTCTAACAGTGGCAAGGAAGCTATATGGTACCCATTTTTTTTTTTTTTCCCCGAGGAGGGGTTGGACAGGAGGCAGTATAATCCCCTAGAGACAAATCTTACTTTTTGGAGAAAATGAGGCATCACAGGGGGCATTTATGGACATCAGGGGCTGTCCCCTCGGGTTGCCTGCCAGAGCCCGCTGTTATCTTGAGGGGCTGCCTTTTCTCCCTGTTCCCTGTGTTGTCCCACAGGAGTGCACAACATTTAAGGTGATAATTGCCAAAGTGAAGTGCCAGTAAGTTCAAAATATAAATGCATATTTCAGCTGGCAGCTTGCTCTTGTTTGTGGCTCCAAGACCCTCTTGGCAATCCAGGACAGACAAGTAGGGGTCCCCAGGGCCTTTCTAAAGCTGATCCCAGACCTGAGCCGGGGGTGAATCTCTGAAGATGCCCCAGCCTTTGTTCTAAAGTCAGTTTCTTTTTTCTTTTTTAAAAGATTTTATTTATTTATTTGACAGGGAGAGAAACAGAGAGAGGGGGAACACAAGCAGGGGGCATGGGAAAGGGAGAAGCGGCTTCCTGCTGAGCAGGGAGGCTGATGCAGGGCTCAATCCCAGGACCCTGGGATCATGACCTGAGCCGAAGGCAGATGCTTAACAACTGAGCTACTCAAGCACCCCCAATGTCAATTTCAAGCCCTTAAACATAGGCCAAGGTCCCAGTTCTCATGGAGATTCTACCACTTGCCTCTGCTCACACCTCCCTTCTCCAGGTGGGAATTGTCCTACTGATGAATCCTGCTACAGGGCCTGAAATTTCCCCCTTTTCCCTGTGGCTAGGGAAAACTTGAAATTGGGGATTGACATACTTCTGTCCCCCACTGAAATCCTTGTTATTTAGGGGCTCGCAAATGGAGCTTGGTTCTCTCAAATCAGAATGTCATCCAAACATGTTCTCAAACCAAATATGTCAAGATCACGAGCCCCGGGTGGCCAGGGGGGATGCAGTAGGGTTGGCAGGGTTGTGCTGCACTAACAGGTTCTCTGGGAACTCTCGGTTATTTAGCACAACAGAGGTTCCCGTATCCTTCCTTCCTTTCTTTACAGTCTGACCTCACATTACATGTCCAGTGTGGGAAGCAGGGAGGGTGGTGGACTCTGGTCTGTACAGTAGCGCCGGGACCCAGACTGACAGAAGCTCCACCATCTTGCAGCTGCCCCATCTGGAACATGTGGTCTCTTTCAGACACCGTGGCAAAGAGGAGGAAATGGTGGAGTCGCACTGTGCTCTTAAATGCCTTTGGCCCAGGAATGACACACGTCACTTCTGTTTACAACCCATTGGCCAGAACTTCTCATGTAGCCTCTGTTAACTGTAAGGAGGTTGAGGAAAGGGGACATGGTGCTGGGATGAGGAGGGCACATAGGAAATGCACCCAGACGTTCAGCGACCAGTAAACTCCTCTGTACGAGGGGTGTGGTGGGACCACTCTCAGAGCGAGGGTTTCAGAAGAGCCAAGGCCATAACTTGCTGTTCATCCTTTTCACCTGAGGTGGCTGAGGTGAGGGAAGCCCAGAGTGTCTAGGAGGGCCTGATGGGAAGAGCTTTGAGGAAGAGTCCGTGTGAGTGAACAGGCCCCTTGGCAGGCGCAGGTCCAAGGCCTCCACCCGCCTGGCTCTAGGTTTGACTCAGCCTTTCCTCCCTCCTTACCCCGTTGACTGCTTTTGATACCAACACCATCCCATCAAATGAATTTCTCAAGAGGAGAAGCAGGAATGAGAGTGAGCGTGAGTTCAATTTGGAGGGAGAAAATCCAAGAGGAGACACCCAGAAGCTGCTGTGTCTTAGTCTATTTGGGCTGCTCGAACCAAACACCACAGTCTAGGGTGGCTTATAAACAACAGAAGTTCATTTCTCGCAGTTCTGGAGGCTGGGAAGCCTGAGATCAAGGTACTAGCAGACTTGGTGTCTAGTGAGGGCTCACTTCCTGGTTCACAGACAGCCATCTTTCCATGTGTCCTCATATGGCACAGGGGACCAGGGAATCTCTCCGGGGTCCCTAATCCCATTCCTGAGATTCACGAGACTTTCATGACCTAATCCATTCCCCCCAAAACCTCACCTCCAAATACCATTACACTGAGCTTCGGTTTCAACATATGAATTTGGGGGTGGAGGGAACACCCACACTCAGTCTATGGCACATTGGCTATGAGCCCAAGCCCAAGAGCATACCCTTGCCATGAGAGAGAGTGGGAAGATACTGCTTTTCTTCCAGGCTTTCATGCCTTCAGCAAATGTGGCCGCTGTGGGCCATGGAGTGTACTGATTACAACTCTGGGGTCTGATTCCAGAACACCTGGGATTGAAACTTGACTTGGCCCCTCATCAGCAATGTGACCTTGGGCTAAGTACTTCCCTCTGCCTCAGTTTTCTCCTCTTAAAATGGAGATATTGAAAGTATTTATCTCTCGGTACTCTCTGAATACTGTGAAGTACTCAGAACAGTGCTGGGCACGTGATAAGTGCTCTGTAAATGTTAACCCTCACCACTGCAGCCGCCACCACCACCATCACCATCACCATCACCACCATCATCCCTATCATTACTATCACCATCATCATCACCATCATCCCCATCATCCCTATCATCACCATCATCACCACCATCATCATCATCACATCACCATCACCACCACTATCATCACCACCACCATCACCATCATCACCACCATCACCATCATCATCACGATCATCGCTATCATCACCATCACCATCATCACCACCATCACCATCATCACCACGATCATTCCTATCATCACCATCATCATCATCCTCCAGTACCATATTCTATGCTAAGTGCTGGGCGAGTAGACATCAAGGTCCCTGTGCTCACATATGATAGAGGAAATGGAAAATAGATAAATTAAATTAAGATGATAATTTCGAATAGAGATGGTAGGAAAACAATAAATCAGGTACATGAAAAATTAAAACCAGGGAGCCACCACTGCGTGTCTATTATACTGACGTCAACAAAATGGGCAATGCCATGTCCAGGTGAGGATACAGAGCAAACTACAACTCTAATGGGTTGCTGTAGGGAATGTAAAACGGTACAGCCACTTTAAAAAACAGTTTGGGAAAAACAAACAAACAAAAAACAAAAAAACAGTTTGGCAGTTTCTTATACAGTTAAAAATATGTTTACCATATAACCCAGCAATCCTACTGCTAGGTATTTACCCAAGAAAAGTAACAACCTATGTTCATGTAAAAACCTGTATGTGAATATTGATAGTGGCTTTATTCATAGTCACCACAAGCTGGAAAGAACCCAAATGTCCTTCAGCTAGTAAATGGATGAACAATTGAATACTGCTCAGTAATAAAAAAAAGAATGAAACTGGGAATAACAAAGAAACAACGAAGGTAAATCGCAAATGTATTATATGCTAAATGAATAAAGCCAGACTCAAAAGGCTACATGGAGATGATTCTGTTTGTCTGACATTCTGGAAAAAGCAAAACTATAGAGACGGAAAATAGATCAGTGGTTGTTAGGGGCTGGGGTTGGCTGGGAGCTGGCAGCAAAGGGACACATGGAGATTTGTGATAGAATTGTTCTCTGTCTTGATTGTGGTAGTGGTTACACGGCTGCTGTGTGTGCAGCTGTCAAAACTCAGAACTGTGTGCTAGAAAGAGTAAATTTTACTCTAGGTAAATTATAGCTCAATTAACCTGCCTGGGAAAAAAGCTCTCCGTGAGATTGCTGAGACAGGGAAACCCGAATGACAGATCAGTCAATCCAGGTCCTGTGACATGCACGCGGAGGTCAGGGAGGGCTTTTCTGAGGAGGTGCCTTGAGCTCCTGGATCGGGAGAAGGAGCCAGGCCTGTGAGGATCAGGAGGAGGTGGGGGCCCCTGGAGAGAGGGAGCAGCAGGGTGGTGGTGTGGCTGGCACTAGGGAGGGAGGGGGCGGGGGGGGGGGTGCCACTGGGGGCCATATATAGAAGGTGATGGAAACTCATGTGGGTCAGGCTGCCCAGGCAGAGAGAGGAGGGGAGGACAGGAAACAGCAGCTTGTGACCCCATGTTGGAGGAGGACCGAGGATGGTGTGATGGAGGGGCACCCTGAAATCAAAGAGAGGGGTCAGGGAGCCCTCCTCTAGGGAGGAGGGATCAGCCAGCCAGAGATGCGCAGGCTGGACCAGGGGACCAGCATGGATGGTGGGGGGGGGTCCTTCTGGGAGCTTGCAGAGGGGGGGTGTTGTGGGCCGTGGGAAGGCAGATGCTGGCCATCCTGGGTTGAGCAGCAGAAGCCCCTCTTAGCTGTACTAACCTTCCTGCTCTTCACTGCAGTGCATGCTGGGACTGCGACTGAGAGGCTGCTGCTCCCCGGGCCCCCAGACACTGATCTGTTTGCCTCCCGGCGCCGTCTGACCCAGGTAGGGGGAGAGCAGGGGACTCCCACTGTCTCATGCCTCTGTGTTGGGCGGGAGGGCTCTGGGAGCGAGAAGCAGGCTGGGCCTTGGTGAATGAGCCCCCAGCAGGGGCGATGGTATGGGACACATATGGGGTTCGAAGGCTCTGGCCACAGTAGTGCCTTCTGGGGGAATGGGGGCCACCAAGAGGCCCTAGGACATATAATTCTGCAAGCCCAGTTTTTCCCTGACACACTTGCTAGCTGTGGTCTGTTCAGCATCCTTTCCCTGTGCACACTTGCTAAGTACCTCGGCTCTGGTAGCTTCTGCATCTGTGGGGGTCCCTTTGCTGTCACTCTGGCTTCTCTCTGCCAGAGCTGCTGCACCAGCCTTGTGTTTGTGCTTCCCTGAGTGATGGCTCTTCCCCCAGAAGGCCCCAGCTCTCGGCAGGACTCCCTGGGGTGGGGGGCCAAGGTACTCCCCCAGGCCCCAGGAGCAGCCCAACTCACTTTCAGTCCACTTGGCGTTTCTCTGCTGCCCCTGGGCACTCCAGCTGGAGGCTTTCAGCCCCAAAGGTGGGATGGGCTGTGGGCTAGGCTTGCCAGAAAAATGTACAGAATGTCCAGTTAAATTACAGCTTCAGACAGATAACAAATCATATTTTAGCATAAATATATCCCCAATACTGCATTGGCTGTACAATTTTTGCTAAATCTAACAATGCTAGTTGTCTGAAGCCCTTAGTCCCCCTCTTCTTCTGGTGAGTCCTCCTTGCTGGGCCCACTTTGATTCCCTTAGCTCAGCTGCCTCCAGTGCCTATGCCCGATGTCCTGGAGCCAGGCATGGGGGGGGGCGCCTGCTCAGGTCACAATCAGGAGACCTGGGGGTTCCCCTGAAAGCCATTGAGAGTGGTCTCAGGGTCCTTGCTGTCCCCCACGTGGCTCTCTGATAGCAGAGTCCCAGCTGAGGAGGTCATGGGGTGGGGACGTCCAGGCCTCTGTGCCTGTGAACAGAGCTGTGAGACAGGCCTGGAGCTGTGAGAAGAACTGACAATAGAAAATTGTTTCACGAGCTTGGAAGCCAGAGTGCTTGGGGTGTGGGGTGGAGGTGGGGGGCAACAGGGATAAGATAGGGCCAGACAGTGGAGGGCTTGGAATGTCCTCTTTCTGCATCTTGTAACACTGGGGACACGGGAAGTTTTCCCATGACGAGTGGAGTCATTTTTCTGACCAGTAAGGTAATGTTCTCTGTGTGTCCTCTACCTATCTATCCAACAACCCCAAAGCATTTAGAGCTTTGAACTGTGAGCCTTTCCCACCATCTCTTCCTCCCCAGGACTAAACACTGCTAACTAGTTCAATATGTGTCCCTCCAGACTCTTTTTTCTGTGTACTTAGAAACATAGCTTAAAGATCTTATTTATTTATTTGACAGAGAGAGAGATCACAAGTAGGCAGAGAGGCAGGCAGAGAGAGAGAGAGGGAAACAGGTTCCCTGCCGAGCAGAGAGCCTGATGCGGGGCTCGATCCCAGGACCCTGGGATCATGACCTGAGCCGAAGGCAACAGCTTAACCCACTGAGCCACCCAGGCACCCAGAAACATAGTTTAAAAGCAAAAACAAGGGCTCATCCTAGTGACACTGCTCCGTTGTGAATTTTCACCTGATGACATACTGTATAGATCATGCCAGAGTTCTTCCCTATCCCTTTATGCCCATTGTTTGGGTGATCTTTAAAGTACGTCTTGGTGCTCGGTCCTGTCGGTGGCCATTCAGATTGTTGTGAGTGTGTGGCTGTGTACCAGTCTCCCTCAAGGGGCCTCCGCGTTGGTACCTCTGTGTGCCCTTGTGTTACGGGTCCTTCAGGAGTGTTTCTGAAAGTGGACCAGCAGTGCCAGAGGGCACACACCTTTCCAGGTGTGATCTGTTCGACCAGGTCAACCTCCAGAAGGTTGGGCCGACTTCCCACACGCAAGAGGCCTCGTCCCCTCATCCTTGCCAGTTGTGGGCATTAGCAGTCACTTAAGTCTCTGCTCATCTGTACAATGGCTTTTCTTTGTCATTTCTTTGATTACAAATGAGGTGGAGCATATCTCTGTCGGGTTTTGGCCGTTTTCATTCCTTTGTCTGTGAATTGCCCGTTGATGGCCTGTCCTCAGCTGGGTTTTCTATTCTTCCATCCATTCGTTCCGCACGCATCTACTGAGCACCTGCGGGTTGGACACTGTTTTGGTTACAGGCCTAACAGAGAACAACACTGACAACAGAGACCTGCTCCCTGGAACTTAGGCTCTAGTGGAGAAGAGACAGCCAAGAGAAACAGATAAATGAGTGAAATCTAGTGTGTGTGTTGAGTGTTAAGTGGGAGGGAGGGGAAAATAAAGCAGGGCAGGGGATGGGCAAGGTTAGGCTGCTGAGTCTGCTAGTCAGGAAGGCCTCCCTGGGAGATGGCACTGTGGCAGCACCGGCAGGAAGCGAGAGAGTGAGGCACGTGGATGGGAGCCTTGAGCGCCAGGCAGGCTGGGTCTGATCGGGGCTCACTTAGAAGGCCAGAGTGGCTGGGATATGGGGAGAGAGAGAGAGCGGGAGGTATGGTCGGAGAGGGATCGGGAGCAAAACACTCAGAGCCAAATGGACCACCCTTGGCTTTTACTCAGGATGAAGCTGGGAGCCATGGAAGTTTCTGAATAGTGGCAAATGGGATCTGAATTTTGTTTTACCCAGATCCCCCTGGCTGCCGTGAAGGGACCAGGGAAGCATCGAGATCAGTCAATAGGGTGTTGTAGTGATCTAGGGAAGAGATATGGTGGGGGCTTAGAGTGGGAGGGGGGCTTGATGGGGGTAGGGAGAAGTGGATGTGTTCCGGGTGCGTGCTAGAGGTAGAGCCAATAGGATTTGCTGACAGATTGGATGAGGTGGAGTGTGTGTGAGAGACAGACAGTGAGCCAAGGACAACTGCCTTAGTCATCTCGGGCTGCCATAAGCAAACACCACAGGCTTGGGTGGCTTGAACAACACACATGTATTCCTCACACTTCTGCAGACCAGGAAGTCCAAGATCAAGGTGTTGGCAGACTCGGTTCTCGGTGGGGACCCCTCTGCTTGGCTTGCAGAAAGCCACCATCTCACCAGGTGCTCCCCACCCCCCACCTCTAGCTTATTCCCCTCACAGAGAGCCCTGGTGTCACTTCCTCTTCTTCTGAGGACACTGATCTCATCAAGAGGCCCCACCCTCATGACCTCATCTCATCCTAATTATCTCCCAAAGGCCCTACCTTCCAGGACCACATCAGGGGTTAGGGCTTCAGCTGATGAATTTTGAGGGGCACAAACATTCAGTCCATAACAGTGACTCCAGTGGTTTGGGCCCAAGTAGCTGGAGGGGTGGGGCTGCCATCAACGGAGACTGGACAGACAATAAGGAGGAGTGAGTTTGGTATAGGGTAGGAGAGGAGCTCATCTGTGGACAGGACTAGCTGCATAGTGTGTGGGGCTTGGAGCAAAATGAAAACGGATAGCCCTCTGTTTAAAAGAAGTATTAAGAGTTGTGAAGTGATAATAGTAGGGCATTCAACCAAGAGCTAGAAACCACACTCGGGCACACTGGTGAGCAGGCCCCTGCTGGTGACCTGCAAAATGCGTCATGCCTTTCCAGAAGGGTGGAGTTGACAGTTGGATGTGTGAGGCTTGGAGTTTGAGGGGGAGTGCGGCTGGAGACACAAATCTGGAATTATCAGCATAAAGGTAGTATTTCAAGCCTTGAGATCAGTTGAGAGCATCCAGGTAGTGGATATACCTAGAAAAGAGAAGCACCAAAGACTTGGTTGGCCAGAGGGCCTCCTTCAGTTAGAAGTTGGGGGAGGAACCAAAAAGGGTGAATAAGAAAGGGCAACCAGTGAGGTATGAGGTCCTGGAAGCCAAGGGCAAGACATGCTTCAAGCATGAGGTCAAGTAAGATGCAGAAGGAACATTGATCATGCATTAGCTGCGGGAGATCACAGATGACCTTGGTTTCAATGATGGGGAGGGGGCGGATGTGTGAAATGCATCTTATTGACTTGTAGGAACAAATTGATTTATAAGAGGTTAAGGGATTTAACCCTTTATCAGTCATATGCTGCAAATATTTTTTCACAGTTTTGTGGGGGGGTTTGTCACTTAAGTTTACAGAGCTTTTTTTAACCCCTTACATGTTTAAAACTATCCCGTGGTCAGGTCGGGCACTCTTGACCTTTACAATTTCTGGTCTTCCCCAACTACAAAGAATCGAAAATGTTGTCTTACATTGTTTCCTAATTGTTCTTGAGATTTAAAAATATGTAAATCTGTAGTTCATCTGGAATGTTTTTGTGTGTGTGGTTTGAGGTAGGGACCCAAGTATTTTTTTTTTCCCAAGTGACCGCCTGTTGCTTTGATAACTCACCGAGTAAGTTTTCCTCTCTGCTCTGTAGCTCCATGGCCATCATTTGGTCCCACTGATCTGTGCCTGGGGAGACATTTGGGAAGTCAAGAGAATGGAGGCTTGGTCACTGATGCGGGGTGGAGGGTGTGGGGGCAGGAGTGGAAGCTGACACAGTTGCCTTCAGTGAGAGAAGAGGCAAAAGGAAGTTAGGGAGGATGGGATGGGAGCTCTCAAGTATGGAGGGCCTCCTGTGTGCCCTCGTAGTTCTGCAGGGGTGGTATTCTGTATACCCATTTGCAGATGAGGAAACTGAGGCTCTGTGAGAATTCATCTGTGATGAATTGGTGTCCAATGGCATCAACTCTTAGGAGGTAGAGCTGAGACTGGGAGGCAGTTCTCATGTTCTGTCCACCCAGGTGAAGGGAGAGGCAAAAGGGAGCGGTATCCAGGAAAGCTGGAAGGGCTCCAGGCACAAAATACATCCCCCCACCCCACTCTGCTTCCCCGTCTGCCATTTGGCTGGGTCTTGAAGGTTTTCCCATTTTGAAGAGGAACCTGTTAAAACCAGAATACTCCTGGCAGGGAATCACACGTTAAGTTTACAGCTAACATCTTAATTATCAGTTAACACCTCTGCAGGGATTAGCCGACAGCCAGCTGAGGACACCGAATGGGGGCCAGCGTGATGTGTATCTGGGCTGGGAAAGGCCAGGAATGGGGAGGGGTGATAGAGGAAGAGGCAGGGACCCAGCAATTCACAGCTTTTTTCTGGGCTCTTGGGAAAGAGAGAGAAGTGGAGCTGGATCCAGGTGGTGGGGTGGGTGCAGGATGGCAGCTACTCTAGGAAGCCTGGGGCTGGGGCTCGTAGAGGAGCTGACATCTATTAGACACTTGCTCTGTCCTGGAAGCAGAAGAGGCTGGTCACATTCTCAAGCTTGGCCTTGAAAAGGTCAGGAAATCAGCCACCCATTAAGTATGTTGGGCAACTGTTGGCAGCAATCACTTGGAGCTGGGAATTGTCTCTGACACCCATAGACCGAATCTGTCACCTAGTGCTGAGGAGCAGTCATAGGAGAAAGGCTGAGGTGTCTGGAACCTCTTCTAGTCTTTGACGGCCAGTCTACCCTGCCAGGGTCAGGGCTAGGTGTGAGCAGGGTCAGTTTCAGTGTATGACCAGGGTCAGGACTCAGTTTGTGACTGGGATTAAGGCTCAGTGTGAGAGCAGGGTCAGCACTCAATGAGTGACCAGGGTCAGGGCTAGGTCAGGGCTCAGTCTGTGACCAGGCTCAGGACTCAGTGTGTGACCAGGCTCAGGGCTCAGTGTGTGACCAGGGTCAGGGCTCAGTGTGTGACCGGGATTAGGGCTCAGTGTGAGAGCAGGGTCAGGACTCAGTGTGAGGCCCCAGGTAAGTACCTGGCAGCCTCCCAGCCCATTGGTGCAGGAGGGTGGGGGATAAAGAAAGATGTCACTGCGTGTCTAAAGCTAGCCTTTCTCTCCCAGAAGGGCTTCCTTCCCCCTTTACTTCACTCGGCGCAGGGCGACTGATCTGTGTCTTTGGGGGATATCATGAGCCTAAAGGTGACTGGCCACCCAACCATTCTTCACTCTCTGGACTCTGACAGACTTCCTGGGATCCTGGAGTTGAGACCAGCTTCTCCCTCATCTCCTTTCTTCCTCCCTGTCTTTTCCCTCCGCTGCTCTCCCCTGCCTGCCTCCCCTGGTCTTGGGGCAATCAGACCCCGAGACTCCCAGACACCCTTCCAGCTCAAAGGAAACTCGGTGTCCAGGTCATGGTGCCGGCTACGCCTATGATTATGGGAAGAGTTGCAGGCTGGCTGGGTGTGCTGATGAGGGAGTGAGGGGAGGGGCCTCCCTGTGGTGGCTGAACTGCCTTTGGGGCTCCAAAGAAGACTGAGGCCAGATGGAGCAGGAGGACTCCGTTCTGAGGCCCAGGGAAACCGGGGGCCCTTGAGGCAGGAAGCAGCCACAGGGGCGCCTGCACTGTTTGTCCTACGAGGGGCTAGCCACTGGCTGCCCTGGGTCGTGCCTCCTCCCTGTCAGGAGGCCTGGGTTCTCTGCCCGGTTCTGTCTCCAGCTGGTGGTGTGACCACAGGACAGGCGAGCCTGAAGCTGGACCCCAGTGGCTTTATCTGAGACATGGCTGGGTCTCTGGGCCAGAGCCCCCAGAGGCAGGCTTTGGAAAACACAGAACGCGGCCTGCATTCATGCGCTTCTTTGGTCATGGTTTTGGCTCAAGAACCGGCTCTTGGGTGCTGGCTCTGGGGACCACAGAGGGGCCTTGGGGAGGACCAACTCTCCATTGTTGTGGGAGACCCTGATGTGTGAACTGGAGGACAAAAATTGGAGGCCCCAACCAGGGATGTGGCTGGCACATGTTTTTTGTTCCATTTCAAACAATTTGGTTTTTTACAATGGAGATATAATTCACATCCCGTAACGCTCACCATTTTAAAGTGTACCATTCAGTCTTTTTTTTTAGTATATTCACAAGAGGGTACAACAATGATTGTTCTAATTTCAGAGCCTTGCCCATCACCCTACAAGGGAACCCTGTACCCATTAGTGGTTACTCCCCACCCCGCCATGCCCCAGGCCCTGGCAAACACTGATCCACCTTCCT
Source organism: Enhydra lutris kenyoni (assembly GCF_002288905.1). Classification (NCBI taxonomy): domain Eukaryota; kingdom Metazoa; phylum Chordata; class Mammalia; order Carnivora; family Mustelidae; genus Enhydra; species Enhydra lutris. The sequence goes on along the minus strand of NW_019154115.1, from coordinate 1,789,876 downwards.
TCCTTTCTTGGGACTCACCTAGTCTGGACACTTCATATGGATGGAATCATGTACCAGGTCCCCTGTTGGGTCTGACAGCTTTCCCTTAAGATACTGTTTTCAAAGTAGTCATCCACATTATAACATGTATCAGTATTCCTTTTTATGGCCCGATATTAACGAGATACCATATCTTGTTTAAGTGTTCATTCACGGGCTTTCGGATTATTTCCTCTTTTTTGGCAATTATGAGAGATGCCACTAGGAGCATATGTGTACCTGTCCTTGTGGGAACGTGCTTTCTGTCCTTTCGCTTCTGTCCTGGGGCCGGGATCCCTGGGCCCTGGGCTAACTCGGCATCTCTGCCTCAGTTGGGACAGGTGCTCTCCATGCTCAGGTCCCACCCCTTCCGATGGCATCATGGTTCCCCTTCACTCTTGGTCATCTCCTCTCTGGCCCCTGTAGGCGTCTTAAGTTTTCAGCCTTTGATTACAGAACAGTGGTGGAGGGAAATGGGGGGGGGGGGGGCTGTAGGAGACAGAGAAGGCTCCTGACTCAGGGAGGGGTCCTGGAGGGCTTCCTGGAGGAGATACCACTTGAGCTTACTGAGGCCCAGCGGACATTTTCTAGGGCAAAAAGAGTCCTCCTGGAGGAAGACAAAAGCAGGAAGGTGTGAGACCCTACCCCCTTTCCCCACCCTGGTGGGCAAGCACTGGGAGGCAAGGGAGAACCCAGGGCCCAGCTGACATGCCCTTTCTCCCTTCTTCCAGTTCTTACCTTCTCTCCATCTTCTCTCTTGGTCTTTTCTGCCATTTGCTCAGGGAACTGTACGGGGCTTGAGGGAAGGGGAAGATGAGGGAGTGAGAAGCCAGCGGCCCCCGCAGTGAGAGCCTAAGCGGGGTGGGCAAAAGGATGGAGAACTTTGGTACTTCCTTAGCTGGGGCCAGAGTCTGAGGACCTCGGGCAGAGGTGACCATAGGCCAGGACACCTCATGTCCCCAAATGGCATCTGCTTGTCCCTCCCTCGGGGGTAGGGGAGAGGTGGGATGGGCCCTGCCAGGCTAGACGAGGCCCGGGGTAGAGGCAGAGCGAGAGGCCCAGACCCAGAGCTGCGCGCCCACCCTCCCAGGCTTCTGCTCTGCTACCTAATGGGTAATTACACCCTGACATGCACGGAGGCGAAGAAGGGATTTTCTGTGAAGCAAAATCTCCCGTGAAATATTCAGGCCATGCTGGGCTTCACTTCCTAGCCACCTAATCGCTGCTTGGCTTGGCCACAGCCTGAGGGGCCACACGTGTCTGGAGGGCCACCTGGGGCTTTTTATTTCTTTCTCAGTGGGGAGAGGTTTCCACAGACTAGGAAGGACCTGGGCTTTGGGCCTAAGATGCTGCCTGCGCGTGCATGCGCGCTTCCTGTTTTCTAGCCCGTGCACGCTGGTTTACGAACTTGGCCACAAGTGTGTGTTCTGGGTGTGCCTGTGTCTGTGTGCAGACACGCTCTGGCATGGACGGTGCAGCTTGCCAGCTCTCTGGGTCGCCTCTGAAGATGCTTCTCCACTCTGCCCTGATCTCTGATTCTCAGGGCTGGAGGGTACTTGTGACATCCTTTCAGGGGGGTGGCTGCCCCAGTGTGTGAGTTCTGCCTGTGCCTGGCATGGCACACAGGGTTTTGACAGCCTTGAAGCCCTCACCGGCTCAGGGGCTTGGAGATACCAGATGGCAGCCGGCCTGCCGTATGTGTGAGTCAGGCTTTGCCTGTCTTCTGACTTCAGCGTGCTTGGTTTCCACCGAGTTTTGAGTGCTTGATGTGGGGCTGGGAGGATGGGAAGGACGTTTGCTTCTGAGAGTTCACTGACCTGGGACATGTCTGTCCCATTGTCAGTGTCCGCCCACCCCAGCCCCTCAGCTACCCCACTGGTTTTATCCAGCCCATAAAATCTTGTATTTGCACAGAAGGTCTGAGCGTCACCCTACTAAATCTTGCTTTTGTAAGTTCATTCTCTCCTCCACGTTGCACAAGATAAGCGGGACTAGAATTACCATACTCATTTGGCTGATGAGGAAACTGAGGTCTGCAGAAGCAAAGAGACACACCTGAAGTCACCCAGTGAACCAGGGCTTTGAGCAAGAACACTAGCTCCTCCTCCCTGCCCAGGGACCCTTGGCCCCCAGCCCCAGCCTGTGGCCCCGGGTGGAGGGGAGCTTGCCCAGAGGAAACAGGCTCTAATTTCATGAATGAATCCTGTTGGCCTGTGCCTCCTTCTCCACATGGAGAGATGGTCCCAGGGCTCTTGCCATCTCTAGTCTACATCAACAGGCAGGGCCGCAGGAGGCAATAATATTGATGTCCATCATTGATATTTCTTTATTGTGACTGTAATTAGCAATTCCTCCACAGCTGAGGCCCGATCTGGCAGACAAATGGAGAAGCTCCGGCTTATTCATGTCAGCCTGTTAATGTCACACTGACAAGGCTGATGGGTGACTGGCCTTAGGTAGGGAGGAGGAGAGGTGGAGGGCTGAGTAGAAGGTCAGCAGCTCTCCCCTTCTCCCCCAGGGACTTGCTGTCCTTGATCACAGCCCTCTAGAGCTGCCCTCATCCCATCCCCCGGGAGCTAACTTCCCAGACTGGCTTCTCCATTCTATGGCCCCTCACCCCTCACTGTTTTGCTAGGCTTGCTTCCATTGAAGAGTGGCCTCCGCACTCCCGGGGAAAGCCCATAGGTGTCCGTGCAAGATAGCCCGGGAAGATTCTGCGGAAGCCTTCCCAGGAAGCTAGAGGCAGGAGAGCAGCTCCTCAGCCCTCTGCCCTGTGCCAGCTGGGAGAATCCCCCCGGCCCTGCCACAGTCAGATCTGCATACTCCCAAAGGTGCTATCCTCCATGGCAAGGGAAGCACAGCCCCTTCCTGCAGGTCACTGCACACGGCCGTGCTCTGTTTCAAACAGGAGGGCTAGGATGAGTCCTCCCAGACACCTGGGAGTCTCCTTGTCCACCACCTCAGGCTCCCCTCTTCCCTCCACTCCAGGAAATTCTTCCCTCAGTGTCCCTCCACTTATATCTCTCTAGAACCTTCAGTTCCTTGAGCAGATGAAGCCCAGCCAACCATCATCCAGGGAGAAGTTACTTTGCCTTGATATCTCCCCAGCGCCTAGATACCAGCCTGCCTGTTTGATGCATGCCTAGTGTAGGGCTGCTTGGCACTAATGGTAAAACTAGCTCTAGGGGCTGCTCTTGCTTCTGGACTATTTATCCTGTGGTAGGTTCTGTTAAAAGCGTCTTACGAGAATCGGATCTTCAAAACAACCCTATGGGATAAATACATTTATCATCCCCATTTTACAGATGAGGAAAACTGAGGTACAAGGAAATTGAGCACACCCAAGCTCTCCTGCTGAGCTGCCCTCTCTCTGCCTCCAGCTGTAGTACATCAAGTCATTTCCTCCCCTGCCTCTCTCCTCCCTGGGCTTCCCAGGACAGGCAACGGTCGTGTCTTCCTTGGTCCCCCTGCCACGCCCAGTGCAGGGCCCACAGCAGGCAGCATAACGGGCAAGTGAGGATCATGGTGTCAAAAGCACAGTCCTCTGAGCGCTGCATTCAGCAGATGGTTCCTCTTCCATGGTACTCTGGAGGGCACCCGTTGCCCAGGGAGCCCTGTGTGCTCTCTGCAGACTAGGGTCTCGGGTCTCGTGCACTGTATGCCCCACCCATGGCGTTTTCCACGAGGCCCCAGCATCTGATTACAAGGCTCCCTGATGCCGACAGAGGCAGACCTACCTGCTGGGTTACGTTCCCTCCTGCCACAAAGAGATTTTCGAAGCTGTGTCTCAGCTCATTCTGGGACTTGGCAAGGAGGCCAATTCTTTTGTTGGACAAACACTTGCCTACCACTGTGTACTCAAACCCCGGGCCCTATGGAGGGTCTTCAGCATGCTGAGATGACGGGCTCCCAGCCCCACCCTAGGTGCACACAGCCTGTGGGGGACAAAACCTGAACCTGACCTGACCAGGCTAAAACTTGCCCAGGGGAGGCAGTACCAGAGCAGACTCTGATCGTGGGGTATGGGCAGGACATGGGAGGAAGGCAGCCAGGAGAAGGTGGTACTTTCAAGCTGAGGAAGAGGGAAGGGCACTCCAGCCAAAGGGAACAGCCTGTACAAAGCTCTGAGTCTGAGTGAGCAGGTCGCGCTCAGAATGAGGCAAGATCGATTATAAAACATGCAGGTGGGTGGGCCTGCTTGAGGAGGGGTGGGGCTGGTCGTGGAAGCCATTGGGAGGATAGGTGCATCCCTACCCCTGCAGGTGCTTGGGACCCCTGGAGGGTCTGTGAGGACAGTCCCTAAAGGCCAGGGCATCTACAAGTGGTCACAGGCCCAGGGCACATTGCCGGGAAGTTCGGTACGTTTCCTTTCCTGCCCAGTGTGGGGTGGTGTATGTTAGGCCAGTGTCCGTGGGGCTGGGGGTGCTGTTCCCTAGCATGGTGTCTGAGCCAGCCTGGGGGAAGCCATGTGAGGACCAAGGGCCCCCTGACTGCACATACTGGCAGGCTGCCTTGGGCTCAGGAACCAGATGCTCCCAGACCAGCGCTGCGTTCCTCTGAGCCGCACCTCCCAGCAGCCAGCGCTCCCAGCCCTCCATGCAGTCCCTCCAATGGGGTCCTCAGTGGAGGAGGGACACTGAGGTCCCCACGGTGGTGGGGTCCCACCCCAGCTCACTCACACACAAGCAGTGGCTGAGGTAGGGTACTTCCTGCCCTTCAGAGGGATATTGGGGTCCTTGGAGAGGACGAGTCCCTTTGCTCTCGGGGTCCAGGGCAGAGTCAGGGTGCCACCAGGTGGGGTGGAGAGTATGTTTGGCTGGACAGGAGGTGGTACAGGGCTCCAGAAGGGCAGAGGTCAGACAAGGAGCCCCGGAAGGCTGGCAGAGGATGAGGCTTCCCTCTGGAGACTTACTGCCAGAAGGTTTTCCCAGATTTTTCTGGAGCACCTGGTGGCCAGGATTGGGGGAGAATTTCTCTCACCTGCCTCCTGGGGCCCGTAGCAGCCCATGAAGGAACCAGGCACGGCCTCACCTAGGTTCACGTGTGTACAAGCATGGACATGCACCTGTCCACCTTTGTGTGCAGCTCACGTTCATGCATGTGCAGGCTTGCTTCTGTCTGTACACCCAGGCCTCTGTGTGCGTGTCATGGGTGTGCCCCTGTTATCTATGTATATGGCTGGATGTCCACATGAATGAAGAGGGTGCTCTTGGGAGTACAAAGCCGCCTCTGTACGAGGATGTGAGAGCCCCCGGACACAGCCAGAGCCCCATAGGACACACCCTTTTCTTCCCACTGGAGCTGGAGAGCTCCCGAACCCACTGCTGGCAGGTCTGGGCCTGGCTCTGCACAGCCTGTCATTCCCAAGGCCTGGCCCTGAGTGCTCAGGTGTGGCCTTCTGGGCACAGACACTGTTGGGGGGAGGTGGGCATCACGGGGACAGCTCAGGCTGAGAGGGCTGTCCATCCCTTTTTCATGTTCGCCACCCATCTCTAAGTGCCTGCGGATCATGACAGGGAGGGTCCCCCTCCCCGCCTTACATAGTCCCCATGATGGGGAGCTCAGCGCCTCCCAGAGCAGCACCTAGGTGCCCAGAAAAGAGAGGTCAGGAGAGTCAGAGGGTAGGGTTGTGGCTCAGCTGGGGCTTCGGCTCCGGGCAGCAAGGGCAGACCCGGGGACTCAGGGCCTCTTACCTTGTTGTCAAGGGCGTATTTCAGCTATTAGCGACAGCAGCAAGGGATTTGGGGAGGATTTCTCTCTCATTTCCCAGAGCTTTCAGCAAGCCTCCTCCCTTCCCACCCTTCCGCCTGCCAGGGCTGAGAATACACACACACATGCATACACGCACGCACACACACACACACACACGCGCTCGGTGTTCCTATGTGGCTGAGAGAGGGAGAGAAATCTGGGTCAGTCTCCCAGAGAAGGCTCCATAGCGTCTCCCCACCTTCCCCAGCAAATGCTCAGTGTCGAGGACCCGGGCTGTGGTCCGATGGCCAAGGCCTGCCTCAGCCCTACCCTAGCCTGCCCGAAAGGCCCCACAGAGGGACCCCGGGCTTGCCCCTCTTGGGGCCCTCCCTGGGCCTCCCCGTCCAGGTGACCTCACCCTGTGGTCTCAGTGTCTCCCTTGGCCGGGACTCTCAGGTCGTTTCTGCCATGCTCTGCTGATAGCCATGCTGAGGGTGATAGAGGCTTTCTCATCCCTACTGGACCCTCCGGCTTCGGCCCCTGAGGTTTGGGGCCCAGGAAATAGGAACCCCATGCACAGAATGCCCGAACCAGAGGAGGAATCCCTAATGGCGGGATTCCAAGCACTGCGGTGAGGGCCAGGGTCCAGGGAGGTTGCCTCAGGGAGGGGTTTTCTGAGAGAAGGTGGGCAGAGAAACAGCTCAAGATACCATTTCCCTTTCAGGATGGAGCTTGGAGTGGGGACCTAGCTAAAGTCCCAAGGGGTTAAGTGGGTGCTGGAGACAGGCCCCACCACACCCAGTGACTGCAGAGAGACATCCGCTGGGCCGTGTGGTGGAGGCAGGTGGTGGGGTTTCCTGTTTCTCCGGGGAAAACAGACCATGGGGAATTGCCATGCTTTCAGTTGCCCAGGGACACTGGCAGCCTCCACCCCCACCCCTGGGAGACACCAAAGCTACTTCCTTCTTACTGCCCCTGGCACACAAAGTTCTCAGGTAACCTAGCAGACCTCTGTATCCTTCCACAGCAGGACTGAGGGGTCCTCAGTGCCAACCGCTCTGTCAGTCGACTCAAGGGCTAGAGAACTGATTTAATTTCAGCTAGGTAGGAGGAAGGACTTCCTGATGCCATGGGGGCAGTCTTAGCCCCCAGCTTGGTGCTGATGGAGGTGAGACAAGTCTTCCAAAGGGCTGTCAGCTGGAGGGAGATGACCCCAGGCCTCCCAGCTTCCTCCAGAGGCCTGTCCCTACCTGCCTGCAGGGCTCTGGCCTGTCCCAAAACCTCTAGGCTAGGACCCACCGGGACGCCCATTTTATTTTCGAGCACAGGACGTGTGTGCCCCTTGGTGGGGGGGAGGGGAGGGTGGCTGTTGAAATATCGGAGTCACTTGCATGTGTGTTGACGCCCACGTGCGCTGTGTACATACATGCATATGACAGGCGAGGACATGCGCACTGGATAGCTCAGGAATCACCTCGCAGACTTGAAAACTTTCAGAGTGTGGGACCCGAGGTCAGTCGGCTCTAGAAGGGGCTCGAGGATTGCTGTTTAGGCCACAGAGAGGGTGGCTCACCAGTCACTATAGAGTGATGACTCCAGGCCGGGGCCCTCAGGGCAATGCTGGAGAGGGGAAAGGCTCCCCGAGCTGGAGGCCTGGCAGTGAGGAGATGAGGAGGGCCTGGGAAGGCCTTGAAGACAGGTGGAGACTGTTAGAGTTTGAGAGGTAGAGGTGAGGGCCGGGTCATGTCATCCTCAGATGGGGCCCCAGAGCAGGCCTGGGTCTCCCGGTCAGACTGGCTTCCCTGTGGCATTAGCGAGGCTCCTGGACAGCCTGCCCCTCCTTGAGAACCTTTGGAAAGGAGTTCCCTGTTCCCTTGTCCCCAAGGGCCCCAGCCAGCCCCATCGCTCTTTCCTTCTGGCCATACCCAGGCGTGTCCTCCCTCAGTCCCCACCATTCCAGCCAGGCCACGCTGCACCCCTGAACTCAGGCCCTGGGCTTGTGCTGCCCGCACGTCATCCCTCTGCTAGCCCGACTGACTCGGCATCCATGGAGGCCCCAGGACTCCGAGGGCCAGAGGCACAGACACACACATGCGTGCCTCCTCCCTGATCAGCAGGGTCAGAAACTGGAAAGAAGGTCAGAAAAAGAGCTGGGCAGGGTGTGGTGTGGGCAGTGTCCTGGGCAGGGATGGCCTGTGAAGGTTTGGCAGAATCTGAGATAATCTCTCCCCGGCACTGGCCCTTGGAGGGTCTGTAAGGTTCTCTGGTTCAGCACAGCTGTTGTGCAGATAGGGAAACTGAGGCCCAGTGAATGTAGGGGGCTGGCCACCCTGCCCCAGCTTGCTCGGCCCCTCCATGAAGGGCAGAAGGGAAAAAGGAGCAGACGGTGGGGAAGTCAGGAAAATTAGATGCAAGGTCTAGGGTGGTATGAGGCCTGGGACTGGCTGTTCACCCAGCAAATGTTGTCCAAGCCATTGGCCAGATGAGGGCTTCTTTCAGCCCTGCCCTTGGCAATGGTGGCCTAGCTGAGGATGGACAGCGACTGGCCCTTGATCCCATTTGAAGTCTCATATGGCCTGGTAAGGTAGGTGCTTTTATCCCCATTTCACAGATACGCATGCGGAGGCCCAAAGCAAGGCTTTCCCCGGGCATTTGGATAGGGAGGGACCGTGCCCGCACAAGAGGGACACAGACCTGCTCCTGGTGGCGAATTCTCCCACAACTGAACACTCTCAGCAAGGCTTTGCTCCCGGCTTGAAGGCAGAGCTGGGACTGGCTTCTCTGGGAGGGACAGCCACTTGTCTTTAGGACTCCAGACTTCCCAGTTCATTCTCTGTGCTCGCCAAGAATTTCTTTTATAAGTATGACCACAGCCCCTCGTGCTTCAACTTGACCCCACCACTTTTGTTGATCTCGTCAATCCAAAGCCGGTACCGACCTCTCCTCTGTGTCTTCTTGGTTCTGGGTGGGTCTGGGGGTTTGGGCACTGGGCCCTGCACCCTGGCCAGCTCCTGAGGTTGGGGGATGAGAGTGACCCCTGGCAGCCTTCCTACAGAGGCCTACTGGAGACTCAGCTCACCTTCACCTAGCGTTGCCAACCTCATCACTGCCTCTGCCCATCTCATTTCTGCTAAACTCATTTGCCATCTAAAGGTCTTCATTTCCCACTCTGTTTGCCCATCATCACTCCCCAAGCTGTTCCTCTCTCCCCAGTCTCTCCCCGCAGTGCCCAGCACCGTGGAGAGCAGGCATCCAGGCTCGGGTATGGCTCAGACCCTTTATTCCTCCCTCCTGCCTGTCTTGGGGAGGGGTCTGTTCTCCAAGGTGTCATGTTCCTGCTCCAAGGTGTCACGTTCCTGCCTCCTTTTGGAAATCCAAAAGGAGCAGATTTCCCTCCTCCCAAACTAGACACATGGTTTTGTTGAGAACCAGAGGCAGACTCTGAAGCCCTTGAAGACTTTTCTCCACTCTTTCTCCACTTTATCCACCCAGGCTAGAAAGACCTAGGGTTCACCCTGAGATCTGTTGCTGAGTGGCCCAGAACTTGCTTATTATGCTCCACCCTCTCATCTGCCCCCTGCAACACACACACAACAAGCTCAAAATTTGCCCTCATCTGGAGAGAAGCTGACCTTAGATCAGGTTGAGCAGAGAAGCAAAGTAGCTTTTTAACTAATTCATACTAAGGTGGGAGTGACTGATAGCAATTTATCCTACCTGTGGTATTTGCATTTGAACAGAAGAGCATTATAGCAATAGTACTGAAAATAACAGTAATAAACCTCCAACACTCAGTTTTTACTGTGTCGGGTGCTATTGTTAACACTGGACATGTATTAAATCATCTAATCAATCCACTAACCCAGATGAATTTCTAATTGGTACGAGGATAAGGAAAGAGTGCTGAGGGGCAGGAGGAGAATGAGGAAGCAGAAGGCAGCCTCTCAGCCCTCCACTCCTCCATCCCAGCTCCCACTTGCTGTAGAAGAGTCCAATTGTTTGCACTGCAAACCATGTCAGGCGTTTGCTTGAGGTCACCTTGGGAGGGCAGGGGAGGCTCTGCTTCTCCCTGGGGCTCACAGTTCTCCCATGGGATGCCTGGGAGGTGGCATCCCAGGCTAGGCAGCCTGCCCGCGCCCACTGCTCCCGATCTCTGAGCACCATTTAGAAAGTCCCTTGGTGCTAAGGGTCATCACACACATGCCCTGAGGAGTCAAAGTCAGTGTGTTCTGTGGTCTCTGAACCCCTCCGAGTCTCCTGCGGCTACAGAGCCACCTGGCCTTCTGACCGCACCGTTGACTCTGCTCCAGGCTGGACGTGCCCTAAAGCCCGTCTTGAAGTGTGATTTAACACAAGCTTCAAAGAAACCCCGCAATGTTAGTGGAGCTGGGACAAAGATCCCCATTTTGCAGGTCGGGAGACTGAGGCTCCAAGAGAAATAACTGTGCTTGAATCTTCCTACCCAGGAGGCGGGCCTAATGAACTCCTGCAGTGAGGGCTGAGGAAGGCTTATTGCACTCTAACAGGGACGCTCACCACTTCAAGCAAACGAATGTGAGGTACTGGTGGCATTTCAGGCCCAGTCCCTTTGCATCTCCACCACGCGGTCTCCTGGATTCTCTGGGTACCCCTGTTGCGGGAGGCTGAGCAGCTGCTCCTAGATTGGCCGCCCACCAGCCCCCCTCAGCTTCTCCTGCCTGCCAGCGTTCAAGGTCAGGCTGCCTGGAAATTCAGTAATTGATCTGGGAGACTTCCACTGCCAATCTCCCAGCACGGCCTGCTTTTCCCATAGGGCCGCCACACCCCACAGCCCATCCCACGCAGCCTGCGTTGACAGTACAATCCCTCCGTGGGAAGGTAGCGGGCCGCTCCCTGCTTTCTTGCCGCCCCACGCTCCTGAGAGCAGAGCCCCAGCGACTCCGAACTCAGAAGTACCATGGTTCTGAACTGACCGCAACCACCAAATGCTGTGTGGTCTCAAGCAAACCACTTCCCTTCTCTGAGCCTCTGCGTCCACACCCAGGATGTGGATCGGGGTCAGATAGCTTTGACGATCCAGTGTGACAAAGTGTGGGAGCTGGCAGTGTGGCCACTGTCATGAGGGTTCCCATAAAACCCATCCCTGGGGTCCTCAGCGTAGAGGGGTCCAGAGTAAGACATGGTTATGCTTGCCTCTCAGCAAGTCAAGGAAGACTTGCAGAGGAAGGGGCATTTGGGCTGGCCCTGGAAGGATGATGAGTCTTTCACATTTGGGGGTGAGGACAGTGGTGGATGGTGTTCTGGGGGTGGCAAGAAGGAGCCTTTCATGGAGCCATGACCAGCCTGGGGCCTTAGAGTTTCTGACTTGGAATCTTGCTTGACCATATTAAGGCCCTGCTTATACCCTTCAGTGGCTCCCTGATGCCCTTGGCCTGAGGTCCCCACTCCCTCAGGAAGCTTCAGAGACATGGCAATATCTAGTCCCTACCAGCTTCGGGCACCCAGGCCGGTGTCCTTGCCCCAGGCCTCCAACCTTAGTGAGTTTCTTGCTAGTTCTGTATAGGCTGCTCCCTGCGATGGCTCTCTGACCGCAATGAAGTTTGACTCTGTGATCAGATAACCCCCTGCTTCCTTCCAGAGCCTGGCAGGCCCTATGTGATCTGTCTCCAGCTCCCCCCAGAGCCCACCCCCACACTCAGGGTCCCAGACCCTTGAGTCAAGTCCCCCAGCTTGGGGCTCAGCTCAGGTGTGCCCCACTTAAAGTAGCCACCAGCTGACATCCTGGTTTGGCCAGGACTAGGGCTTTCCCAGGAAACTTTCAATGCTGAACCCAGGACAGTCCCAGACACATCAGAGTGACTGGTCACCTTAATATTCCCCTAGGCCCTTCTGCCGAGCCTGCCTGTTTTCTTTTCCTCACCGCTCTTCAGCTGGAAGAGCAGCAGAAGAGTTCAGGTGCTTTTCCTCATTGATCAGTTGTCCCTATTACTGGCCTTGAGCTGCCAGAGAGCAGAGCAGGAACCTCATGTCTGCTCCCTCGTGCCCAGAAGAATGCTGGTGTCAGGGCGTGCCCAGTGGGTCTGTTGAATGAATGAGTGAAGGGCGCAGACTTGGATCCAAACAAGTCTCTTTTCCCTCTGGCCGGAGTTTCCTTTCTGTGGTAGGAGGGTGGGCTCTGGGTGTCTCAGGGAGGGCTCCAGGTCCAAGGCCCCCACGTGCAGAGGGAGGAGAAAAAGGGGCAGAGCCCAGCTCAGTGAGGGGCTGAGATGCGCTGGGCCACTGGGTTGACTGAGCTGGCAGTGGCCAAGTGGCAAGGTGGGATGCGGGGCTGGGAGAGAGCGGGCGTCGCAGCCCTCACCTTCCTAGATGTCCCACCATCACCGGAGGGCCATTTCTGGGCCAGGCTCTTGGTCCAGACCCAGGGTTGGGGGTATCCAGAGTGATGGCACTGACTGCCAAGCCCCACTCCCCTCCCACCCCCGGGAAACAGATGGCCTAAGCTTGGGCGGGCGGCAGAGACAGGGACTGGCATTTGTGTATGTGTGTGGTTTTTTAAAAATCTGACACATTTTTGTCACGTCTTGGTGCATCAGAACAGTAAAGGAGGCGGGAGTGTGAGAATGTTTTAACTCGCAACTTTGTAACAGCTCCAGTTTCTCCAGGCCTCCTCCCCCTCCCCCAAGGCCCCCGCGGCGGAGCCTCAAAGCCCATCTGTTCCCGAATCCCTGCTCCCCCCACCCACATCCATCCATTTATCCATCCGTCTATCCGTCCATCCATCTGTCCTGTCAGTTGCGGGGAAGAGACAATCGGAGGAAGCAGCTTGAGACTCCAAGAGGATGCCAGGCAGGGAAGCAGGGGACCTGTTTTGGGGCCTAAGCTTGACCGCAGACTTGCTGTGTGGTTCCTGACCCTCGCTGGACCTCCCCCCACCCGTGTGTGGGTCAGGCCCATCCCCTTTGGGGTTCCATAACTCTGACACTCATAGACACGCCTGGGGAGAGGGATTAGAAATGGGGAAGATACTGGAGGAATGAAGACAGGGAAGTTTGGGGTTCAGAGCACCCAGGGATAGTGGCCCCAAGGTGGCAGAAAGAACCACGTTCATGATGCCAGACTCAGTACGTCCCAGCCTTCACTCCTCTCGGGTTTGGGGCTTGGGCTCCTCACTACCTCATCCCCTCCCCACCAAGCCCACTCAGGGTGGTGCTCTGAAGGTGACCCAGGGCTGGCTGAGGTCTGGGGCAGCTGCTCCGGGGGTGCAGAATGGAGGGAGGAAGAGCCAGGTAGTAGCACTGGGGACCTAGCTGTCCCTCCACTGCCCTGCTATGCTTGTCTGTCCTGTGGGGCCCTGGAAAAGGAAGCAGGATGGGTGCCAGGTCCTAGAAGATCTGCTTCTCAGCCGCCAGCCCTGCTGTCCCCAAGCCTGCCTGGCACTGGCTTTCATTTCATTAGTCACAGACATGCCAAGTGGCCTGGAAAAGCAGGAGTGCCCATGGCGGACTGGTAGGTGGTGCCCTGGGCCTTGGGAACAGGCAGGAGTATGAAGGGGTGGTGCCCTGGGGTGGCTCTGGTGTGGCAAGGGCCCCAGCCTCCCTTCCTCACTCCACAGCTCAGAAACCCGGGCTGCTGGGCCCCTGGGCTGTGGTTTGTGGTGATGTGGGGCAGGTAGCTGGTACACCCCTGCCAGGGACACAGAGAGCTGCCCAGCTCCGTCCTGCACCCTGAGGCCCTCTGCACATAATACGGAACTCCCAAAGTCCATGGCACATGTCAGGGAGCAAAAGCAGAAGGAAGAGGAGGCATAGGCCTGTCCTATGGCCCCTGTTCCCCTTCCTCCCATCGGAGGCTGTGCCAGATCACTGTTGACCACAGAAAGCCCCCCACCCCCGGTCAGGGTTCAGGCAGCTCTTAAATATTGTCCCCACTTCTCTTCTCCTTGGGGAGGGCCTGGGCCGGCTGGACATCCCCTCCCCGCCGCCCTCCCCCGCAAGGGTCCCCGCAGTAGATGGGTGGGCCTCTGGCCAGGGCAGCATCACCCCTTCATGGCCCAGCTCTGGACCCCAGGGCCCAGCTGAGTCAGTGCCATTTGAAGCTCACCATATGGGCATGGGGTGGGCGCAGGGGGAGGAGCTGGGGTTGCCATGAGAACCCGCACGCTGGCATTTCCTCTTTTGGGGAAGCTGAACCATACTTCGCAGGCGGTGTAGGCTTCTGAATCCCATTTCTCTGTGTTTTTTAGGAAGGGAAAAAGGGCAGGGGAAGGGGGTGGAAAAGACAAGTGGGAGAGAGATAGAGGGAGGCAGAGGGAGCGATGGGGGCTCTCTGGAGCTCTTGGGGCTTGATCGGGGGGGGCCCTGTGTTCCCCAGAGCTGAGCCCAGGGCCGAAGTGGGGCCTGGTGTCCTCTCTGACCTCTTGCCCAGGCCTTTGGTAAACTTTTTCCTTTCAACACATAAGCCTGCACCCTGCCTGAGATTTCAAGCCAACTCACTGGCCTCTTTCCGGGTTCCCGTCCTCATCTCCGTCCCCTGAGTGCCCACTCTGGAGGTAGCAACACTGGGGCAGAGGAGGTCAGAAGGCAAACGTTCTAACCCGAGTGCATCACACACTCCTCGGGCTTTATTAGTTCGGCAGTGGGATTCCCACGTGGAAGGCTGCCTGGAGAACAGGGAATCGTGCAGGGCTGGGGTTTGGGGGATGCAGGGAGCTGAAAGGAGAGGGCTGTTTCCAGCCATCCATCTGGTAAGGGATGGGAGCGGGGTGGATGTGCTAAGAATACAGGCTCTGGGGGCAGACAGATCTGGGTGTGAATCTGGCCCCGTCTCTTCATACCTGTGGCATCTCTGGCAAATGAGCCTCCTCCAGCCTTCATTTCCTCTTTCTGTAAAATGGGGTGATAACCCCTAGCTGCAGGTTTCCTGCAGTGCTCCCCACTGTGGAGGGGCACCCACCCTGAGTGCAGGCATGCCAGTGGGACCCCGCATGGCCATGTTCTGGGGAGGCAACAGTAGAGAGGAGCTCTCCCGGCAGCGAAGGAGAGTGGGTGATAATGAGGGCTAGGGTGGTCTGAGGGTGGAACCAGGTTCCAGGCAGGCCTGGGCCATGTGGGCAGCTCTAAAGCAGGACCACCCTTTCCAGTGAACTCCAGCTCTCCCCCAGCTCCTTTCCTTGGAAGCCTGATTGGTCATGTCTGGGGGAGCCAGCCTGCCTTCTTGGGAAGTCCCCTCCAGATCTTTGGAAAACGAGGCTACTGAGTGTGACAGCAGCTTCACCAGAACTCCCTGATGTGTGACCCTGGCCTAGCTCCTGCTTTCCAGATTGCCCTTTCCTGACTATAAATGGGCATGTAGATTGCTATCCTTCCCTCTACCAGGGGCTGAGAAGGACTCCAGGAGATGAGGGCCAAGCTTCCTTTGGGAAGTGTCTAAAGAAAACTGGAGGAAAGTCTGGCTTTATTCCTCTTGGGGGTGGTGCAGCTTGGTGGGGAGAGTGGGGCCACCTCAGCGCTGGGCACCCCTCCCCAACACACAGCGATAATGGAGCCCAAGCATCAAGCCCCGCTGGATGCCTAGGTCTTTACATCTCATGTCATTCTTCTGATAACTGGCGGGGGAGGAGGTAGTATTATTCCCACCTGACACCTGAGAAGACTGAGGCTCAGAGAAGGAGATTAACTTCCCCAGCTCACCCAGCAAGGGCAACAGCGCCTGGATGAGAACCTTAGCCATGACTGTTCTAGGCCGCTTTGTTCCAGTCCTCCCAGACCAAGGCTCCAGTCTGGCCTCCCTGATGGGCTGCTGTGTGGGGTTGCAGGGACACTGCCCTCAGCTAAGACAGGACCATGAGGAGGATTGGCTGCTAAGCAGCAGACCGACCCCCATCCCCAGTGCCTGGCCTCTGGCCATACCTAGCCAGCCCGGGGCAGCCCCCAGACCCCAGCTTAGGAAGAGCACAGTCTTGGCATCAGGCATCTGGAGACTGATTCTGAACTTGCTACTAATCCACTCTGGCTCCCCAGCAGGTTAACTGAAGCCCTCTGAGCCCTCCTTCCCTCATGAGAAAAACGGAATGGCGTGGCATCGTATTAGTCAGACTAAGTGGGTTTTGCTGTAATAATAACCTTTAAAATTTCGGTGCCCTTTTTGCCCTGATGGCCACGGCGGGTAGGGTTGGTCTATTCTTCATTGTCACTCCAGACCCAAGGCTGAAGGAGCTGTCACCTCTCAACCTGTACCCGCTGTATGCGAGGGCAGCAAGAAGAAGCCTGGCCAGGGCTACGCTGGCTATTCAAGTTCCCTCTTTTAAGTGGTACAGGTCAATTTCACCAACAGATCATTGGCCAAAGTGAGTCATGTGGCCGTGCCCAACCTCCAAGGGGATGGGGAAGCGCAGTTCCTTACCACCTGCCTGAAAGGAAGAAAACTGGGATCTTAGCAAATCTTCTTTCCGGACGACCATAGGCCTCTACCCTTCAGGGATGCCATGAGCATACAGTGTGCTGAGGGGAAAACCCTGGCCCACAGAAGGCACCAAATAAATGTTCAGCTCTCTTCCTCTTCACTCCCAGGTCCTAGGTGAGCTATACCTTGGCTATTTCTTTCCTGGCTATCTCCCTGAATGGGTCCTTAGAGTTGATGGACGGTCCCCACCTTGCAGTTGAAGACCTTTGCTTCTGGGACAGAGAGAGGTGGTGTCTTTCCCAGGGGTACATGGCATGGTGGCCGCAGAGCCAGGATGGGCAGACAGACTACCTCACCCCCCAGCTGAGCTCCCCCGCCCTCCGCCTCCCAGTGCTGCTTTTAACAAATGAAAAAAAGCAGCAGATACCAGTAATACCTTGACTTTATTAAGGGCTTCATAAGACCCAGATCAAATTACATCTCCTGCAATCGAACAGTAAATTCAATTCTGTTCAACAAATGTTCTGTTCTACACCAAGAGGGCCCGGGGTGGTCCGGGTGGCCCATCAGGCTGGGACCCCGCCTCTCACTCAGCACCTTCCCTCATCCCTCTGGAAGATGCCATCCTTCCTGGCTGGAAACTGCAGGTCAGCCCTAGAGTCCAAGATGTGCGAACCAAAGATGAGTAAACAGCGCCTGGGGAGGTGGAAAGGGTAAGGGACAGCAGGCAGGGACAGTGACTTAGGACTTGGGTCACTTGAGTCCACAGCCACACAAGGCTGTGCATCCTTGGGCAAGTCCCTTCCCCTATTGGCTGTCAGTCTCCCCCCGCTAAGAGACTGGCCCGAGTCCCCATCTCCAACCCTAACAGAAGGGTTCTGATACCTTCTTTACCGGCCAGCATTCCCCCTTCCCAAAGTGAGGTGGTGAGTGTGGGGGAAAGGGCCTTATCACCTACTATCCCTCGTTCTGCACTCAGCAGGCCTGTGAGACCCCGCCCTGCCTTGCAGTAGTTGGCGAAGACCAGGTGGTGTGGTGAGGCACACTCCCTTCAAGGAGGCTCACTGGTCACCAGCCATGGCACAGACCAGAGAGGCTGTAGGTTGAGCCCAATTTCCCATCTTCTCCCCTTCGGTCCCACCATTGACCACCACTGAGCTGGAGAAATCCAGGAGGACTTCCTGGTGAAGGAGGAATTGGAGCTGGACCCTGAACCACATAGCTGGGCCAGGATGGGCAGCAGGTTGCGGGTGGAGAACGGCAGGAACAATGGCTTGGAGGCGGGGTGTGTCTGGAATAGTATGAGTGACAGACGTGACCTGGAAGATATACTGACATGGGGAAATGTGATTTCCATGTTCTAGTGGCGACACACACATGCACGTGCATGTGCGCGCACGCCCGCACGCAGATACACTTTCTCCAGCAGCAGCTGCAGGCAAGAGCAGTTGGGATTGTTCAGAAGGACAGACGAGCTGTCAGCCAGGATTTCATTGTGCAGAGGAAGGATGTTGCGGGAAAGTCCAGAGAGCCTTCTGAGCCCCCCGCCCCTGGGGCCTATGGGAAGGGACCTCTTTCCCTGGTGAATCAATAACAGCAAGAAGAACAGTAGTAACTCTTTTTGGCACTTTACCACTAATGAAACACTTTGCTAGCTGTCGTCTTATTGGATCCTCACAATGGCCCTGGGAGGGCTGCTCTGTCCCACTGATTCACTGATTCACAGAGAAGGCAAGATTTGACCAAAGCCGGTGGGTCTATGACATCAGCTTACCTTGTTTGACTCCACGGTATATCTGTACCTGCTTTTTCGGAGCCCCATGGCCTTCATCAGGGGGACATCTCCTTGGCAAATAGATGGGGCAGTGTTCTGGCCTGAATGAGAAGCGATGCTCGGTTTCCCACTCCATGGCTTTCCTTGACTTCTCAAGTTTGAGGCGTTTCCCGAGGCCACCGTTGCTCAGCCATCAGCCCAGGCTCCCTGAGACTCAGAGACCCCACGCCCCCACATTCCATAGGGCATCTTTCCCCAGGGAGTGAGAGTGTGGCAGTTGGCCGGGGCAAGGAGCCGGCCATGACTCTGCCCCCCAGTCTGTAGACCCTTGTGCTGCCCTTGCTCCTCCAGCGGGGGCCCTCAAGTTTGTCCGTGCTTGTTCTGCCTCTGCAGCTGTTGAGATCAAGTGTGGCTTCAAGCAGGAGGCTAGCGTGGGCTCACGAAACATTGCTCATTAAGTCAGAGCACGACTGAGAGAGCTCTACACACCTAGGTACGATGTGGTACTTTCTTGGTAGAAACTGATTATTATTAGTCACTACTGGATACAAATTTGGGCTTTTAGCATTTGGCCTTAAGAAGGAACTGTTAGCACGTTTCATTTTCCAGATAGTGGTTGTGGGAAGCTCTGGGCATGCCTCGGCACCGCACCCCCCCACCCCCCGCCCTGCACCATGTGAAGATTACTCTGGCTTCTAGGTCTAGCCACTTCCTCATTTGCATTTTAGCTCGGTTTGGCTCCTTTTATTTTCTTTTTTAAGTTTATTTATTTATTTATTTTTTTTTTTAGTCATCTGTACACCCAATGTGGGGATTTGAACCCATAACCCCAAGATCAGGAGTCTCGTGCTCTACCAGCCGAGCCAGGCAGACTGTCCAGTGGGTTTGGTTTCTTTAGCGGTTCCAATCTTGGAATACCAGCCTGCAAATGATCACAGAGAAGGTGTCTCCTTAGAGCTTCCACGTAGCTTTCTAAACAGTATTCATTCAGTCTTCTGCCATCCATTCTTTTATTCAGAAAGCGGGTATTGAGTGTCAGGTACTAAGGTCACACAGTGAAAGAGGGTATGAGCTCCCTGTTCTCCTTCCACAAATGGAGGACTCTCTCTTCCTCCCCTGCCCTGTTCAGTTTTCCATCAAAAGTGGCCTCGATGTGTGGACCCAGATGCATGAGTCAGCCGTAGCTACTTGTCCCCAGTTGGTGTTTTCCTTTTCCACGTTCCTCTCCTTCCTCTCCTACCTCTCCCCTGCCTCTGAAGCCTCCCAGTGAGGCCAAATTCACTCTAGACTCAGCCTCTAAAATGTCTACTTGCCCTCCATTTACACAGACTTGGGGCAGCGTGGGAGCCTCCGGCTTCTGCACAGTGCCTGGTCCACACCAGCTCTGGGACCTTTCTTCTGCGTGCCCACCGCCCCCACCATCCTCATCCTGCTGTCTGTGTGACCATGCTTGGACTCTGTGCCCTGTGCCCACCCTGCAGGACTCGCTTACTACTTCTGACAACCCCCAGCCCTTCCCCTCACCCCATCCCCGCCCTGAGACGTCTTGTGTTCAGATGCAGTTGCCAGGCCCCCCACCTGGCCTGCCCCACTGCCAGGCAACTCCAGCCTGTCCTCTCCCCATCGTGGTGACTTCTAGGGCAGGAGGAGCTGGTGGCCCAGGACAAGACCCTGTGGGGCCTGAGGCGCTGGCTGGCCCAGCTCCACCCAGACAGAGCTTCGGGACTGGCCACCCCCTGCCGGATGCCCGGGGTTGCTATGGCGACCCTCACCGGTTTCCCTGCATGGGGACCATCAGAAAATAACAGCGAAGTCTGTTTTATTCTGTGTCCCACCTGGGAGCCATTTAAGCCTCCCGACTCCTTTTGACACGTAATAATTTTTTTTCACTTTTAAGATTATCCTGAAATCTCACTTCCTCCTCTTCCCCCTCACTTCTGTCCTCCGTGGCAGTCGCCGAGAGCCTCAGGTCTTCTGTCACATCCATGCACATGCTGTGCCCATGCTTACGTGCCAGAGACACATCAAATTGGCCTCCCTGTGATTGTCACTTGACAGCAAAGCCCCAGGGGCCAGGAGCTCTGTACCCCTTGGCCTCAGAAATCAAGGTCAGGGTCAGGATCAGGCTGGGTCATCCTGTGATTAGAATTGCCATTTAATGTTCTCTCTGCAATAGCGATCAACTATGGTTGGACGTAGAACCCAGCCTTAGAATGAGAATAGCTTAAACGTGGGTTCAAGTCTTGGTTCTCCCACTTTCCAGCCAGCTAGAGTTGGGGGGAGGGGTGCGTCTGGGGAATGGCCACATCTGTGGTTGCATGGCTGGCATTCTGGCTCTCCTGGCCCAAGTGTGTGGCCTGGTGCTAGTGACTGCCCTTCTGTGAGCCTCAGTTTTCCCCTCTATACAACAGGGCCAGTGGTGTGTCTGCTTCAGAAGGTTCATTGCACGTGAAGTGTCCAGCACGGTGCCTGGCACAGAGCAGGTGGTCCTTATGTGCTAGCTTTATGGCTAGCGTTAATATTGCAATTATTATCGTATCTGGGTGATCTCGGGGCTCAGTCTCGTCACCTGTAAAGTGGGGTTAATGGTGCTACTGGGAGCCTCAGCTGCCACCTGATACCAAAGTCCTCCCAGCTTCCCATCCCCTCCCCCATCTGCTGTCCATTGGCCCTGTGTTTCCTAGATATCCTAGGACAGAGAGGGAGGGAAGAAGGAAGCAAGGAAATAAATTGCTCCCTGTCTGTCCATCAGTTAGCAATGGTGGTGTCAGTTTTCATAAAGAAGGGGAATCTGCAAAGTAGTCAAAAAAATATTTCCTGTGTGACTCCAGCAGCCCAGCTGTTCCCTTTCAGGAAAAGTGCTGAAAGCTGAAAATAAAACCAAGGAACAATGATAGGAAAACACAAGGAAAGAAGGGCGGGGCACGGGGAGGGAAGGGCAAAGCAGACAGGGAAAAGACAGACATGGGGTGTGGCGGCACAGAGGACCCCCAGGTTTTACCAGCCCCGTGCTGGGCTTGCAACATCTAGCATGCCTGCCCTTGACCCAGCGCCTGCTCTGAGCTGCACACTCGAACCCGGGTTCAAAGGCAGGGCTGACTAAAGAAGCCATCTGTGAGAGTTAACATTGGGTGCATTTGTGAGTCTTCCTGGCCCAATCTCAGGCCCCTGGGCCTTATAGAAGGCATCTCAGCAGTGGGTTAAACGCTGGCCTCAGTGCTGGGAGGGAGGCCTTGGAGAGGAATTTCCAGGCTCCCACTTGGCCTCTGGCATATACTGACGCTGACCCCACACTGGACAACTGTGGCCTCTCCCACTCTGTCCAGCCTCTGCACCTTGTACCTTCTGTTCCTTTCTCCTAGAAAGTCTGTTCCCCTCTCTGCATGTCAGGACTTTACCAGTCCTAGAAGACTGCCTGCTCTAGGGAGACCCCTGGGATTCCCACCCCCCAGGGTTCATCTCTCCTCCCTTCCTGCTCTGATGCCTACCCACCTTGTTCAGACCCTCTTGTAAGCTGGGCCTGCCTCCTCACTGGCCTGTGCTCTGGCAGATGGACCAGATCCCTTTCAGCTCTGGCTTTCTAGTGCCTTCTGCCAGGGGCAAGACAGCCTGGGGACCATTGCAGTGCCTGGTCTGAGAGCTTTTGGGTGCCTTGGGTTCTCAGCAGGCCATTCGCCTGTCCCTAGACTCCCACCCAGGGAGGCCACCAGGGAAAGTGTCCCCTGGCTTCAGAACCAACATCTATAAAATAGGCAGTTAGACTACACAAGTCCTAAGTCCCTTACCCTATACCCAACCAGCCGGGCGCCCTCCCTGCACCTCCACACTCTTCAGCTAGAATGTACCCAGAGGGCCAGTCCCAGTTTTGCCACTGACTTCTCTGTGACCTTGGGTGAGTCTCTGTGCCTCTCTGGGCCTCTGTTCTCTCACCTGTAAAGTGGAATGCTAACAGTGCTTTCTTCGTTTTGCTATTGGGAGTATGGAACAAGTTCATATCTAGAGTATGGGAGGGCCCTGAGTAATGCTTAGGAAGTGTCAGGCATTTTTATTTTTCCCCAGGGTCTGTGGTTCCCTTTGGGGCCACGTTCAGAGGAACACACCCTCCATGGCCCATCAGCTAATCCTAGGCCAGGCACTTAAGGCTGTCAAAGTCCCTATCCGTCTTGGGGGGCTTCTGGGAACAGGGCTGTCTCAGAGGCTCAGTGGAGGAAATCTTTCCTGCGGGAACTTCAGGCTGGTGGAAGGAGATGGGAGAGCAATCACGGCAGGCTCAGCACAGAGAGACATCCACGCCAGGGACAGGCCCTTGAATCCTGCCCTGAACGCACGTTTCTGTTCTGTCACATCTGCTCCCAAGAGAGAGGGCTGGCTGGCCTCTGGACTGGCTCTCCTGCTGGTGGTTCCTGCCCTGCTCCACCCGCACACAGATCTGGGAGCTCAAAGAGGAGGAAAGGAAAGCTTAGCCCTCTTGAGGAATCGTGAGCCACAGCCCATTCCTCTCACCCCTCTCCTCCTTCCCCATCCACACCCCCGATTCTGCTCTCTTGGTTGTCATGACAGCAGGGCACTGGGGACAGAACCAGAGTGTGGCAGCATGTGTGCCCATGGTGGTTGGCCCCTCTGTTTCACACTGGGGTCCTCCTGTAAGCTGGTGTAGGGCGGGCTGGGGTGGGGGCTGGGTGTTTGGGTGGAGCCCCTTCAGGGCCGCAGACACTTCCCTGACAAGCAGCTAGAGCCATGCTGGAGCAGTCGGTGCCTTTACTGACTGTGGGGGCCATAGGTGTGTCTGCCCCTCTGCAGCTGAGGGTCCTCCCTGTCACACCCCCAGCAGCCTCTTGCCAAAGACCCTTCACCACCCTCTCATGCTGTTGCACTTGCTTGAAGCTGGCTGGCTGGGTGGTGCTGTCCCACTTTACAGATGGGGAAACGGAGGCCTGCTCGTGCTCTCACTCTTTCACTGGCTCCCCTAGGCCATAGAGGTATCAGTGGGGTTTTTTTGGAATCTTCCTTTCCGGGGCTCTCTCTTCTTCCGCACCTGAGTAAGGCTGATAGTCTCCACGGCAAGGGGAGAAATGTCAGCAAGGCCTTTCACTCGGCTTCACTTTATTCTTCAGTTCCCAAGGCTAACCTTTGGCTGAAGGAGGGGCCACCAGCCTTTCTAAAGTAGGTCCAGAGCCAGCTTTCCCGTGGGACCAGTAAGACACGCACGGGCACAAAGTGAGGGCCGGCGTGCAGCTGTGGGCTCACCGAGGCGGCAGCTCGGGGAGCGTGGGGGGCCAGACTGCCTGCGGAGGGGAAGGCCAGCGTGGTGGGCCTGGATTTTCTCACGGTGCTTCCCACACTTCAGACATCATGGGCATTTCTCTTTAGCCAGGCTAGGTGCAGGAGCATGCCTCCCTTCCCCCAACCTCCAGCATGCTCACTGAATGTGAAGATATTCCTGCCAAGTTCACGGGTGGAGAGAGATGGGCTGATGACAAAAAATGAGGTGGTGAGAAGGAGCCAGGCCTCCATTCCACCCCAACCTGCCCACCCCATTGTATGCCCCGGGGACACTCTCTGGCCCCAGCTTCCTGGGCTGTGACATGGGAAGTCTCTGCAAGCTGGGTGGCCAGGCTCCTTCCTTCCAGACCCCTCAGCCCCCTGATTTGGGGAGTAGGTGGATGGTTTTCTCCACCCCGCTGTCTTTGTGGCTCCCGGACAAGTGAGTTCCAGGGGTGTGTGCGGTGGGGAGGAGTGTCTGGGTATGCGCAGGGAGGTCAACGAGTCTGAGTCACGGGGAAGTTTCCTGAAGGCACACCTGGCCTCTGTCCCCACTGATGAGCCACCACGACACTGCAGGTGTTTATGGCTGGTTTTCGCGCCCCAGCAGGTGGTGTGAACACACTGCCTGAATGTCTATGTTGCAGTTTGAGAGTGTGGGGGCTCTCCCATTGTCTGCCTTCCAGATCTCTCCACCTCAGGCTGCCAGCCCTAGCCTCCGGTCACTTACCCCATGGCACATCTGACCCTGAATCTCTAGAACTGTCACCAAGGTCAGACCTGGCTGCTGGTTCTGGCTTCAGTAGGGTGAGTCACCTTACCTTTCCAAGCCTCCGTTTTGTCATCTGTGAGATGGGCAGAGCAGCTCCTTCTGCATGTGTTGCTGGAGGGACTGAGGGAGCCACTGCTGTGTCCACCGGCCGCAAGAATGGCCAGTGAGAAGCTGTCCAGGGCTCAGCCTGCTCTTGGCTCAGCCCTGCTCCAGAGCCCATTTCCTGGCCTCTCAGGGTGCATGGGCCAGCTTCTCTCTTGCCCTCCTGCTGTCATTCACACTTCTACTCATGTCAACCTCATTTCCTAGGAAACAGAAATGCCCCAAACAGGTGGGCCCTGAAGGAGCAGATAGATACTCAAGCCTGCCCCGGCGACCCGAGGAACTAGTGTTACCCCCCCCCCCCCCACCAACCTGGCCTCCTGGGCTTCTAGGACAGCATGGGCAGAAAAGGGATAGAGAGGGAGGGCACTGTCCATATACAGACCCCAGTTGCTGCCCCAGTGCAGCTGGGAAGCCCTGAATGAAGCCTTGGGTCTTCTGTTTGCACTGATGAGCCTTGGAGAAGGGAGGGAGATACAGAAGAGTCCCGCTCAGGCCACCGAACCCCAGCACGTCATGTTTAACCGGGAGACACACAGCACAGATGTCTAGCACAACACAGTGATATTTCGACAACAACCACAAAAATTGGACACACACACAAAGCAGACACCACTGTACCTACTAAACTTGTGATCGCAACGGCTTGTCCTCTAGAGGGCTAAGTGTATGCAGGGCCCAATTCCCAGGGCTCTGAAAGGATTAGCTCAGTAATCCTCACCACCCTTTGGAGCAGGTGAAGGGGCTTGCCCAAATGCCTTAACCAGAGGAGTCCATATTCCAGAAGATTCTCCCACATATCACACTCACTCATTTCCCTGTTTGCAGATATCCCCCCCACCCAGCCCCATACTAGAGGGAGATGAAGTGGGAGGGCCAAAACCTTGCCTGGGGGGTGGCACCAAGCTCTCAGGAAGGACACCGTCCCCTAAGTCTCTGCCTGAGATTTTCCCTTGGCCTGCTGCCTCAGGGCCAGCGCTGTGACTCCTCACGGGGTACAAACCTTAGACCATGGAGCTTGGGGGAGCCACCTTCAGGACTTGCTCTCCCTGCTCCTTGTGCTGTGACTGGCAGGGTGGCATGTCCAAGAACAGCAGGAAAGACAATGTAGGCCACACAGCCAGAGGAGGCCCCAAAGGAGCCCTGGGGACCTGAGGCTCCTGGGCTTTCCTCTTTGCATACCTTCCACACGCCTCCATGAGCCTCTCACCCCTCCATGTAACCTTACCACTGCTGAGAGTTCCGTCAGCCCTTACTAAGATGTGACCCAATTAAGGGGGGACAGAGGGCCCTTCCTGCCTTTGAGGTTGTCCTATGCCCAGAATTATGGTTCTTCCCTGAACCCCCAGAAAGCCCTGTTCTCCCACCAGATCCAGGGCAGGCAGCCTTCCTGCTCCCCATTCCTTCTCAGTTTCCAGCACCATCCAGAGGGCCTGGTCAGGGCCACTTGTTACCCAGTCCAGGGGTCTAGCTTGCCTTATCTCCTTGGCCCTCTGAGTGAAAGAAAGTAAGGTGAAGAGATGGAAGGAGAGAGGGAGACAGGAAGAGATAGACCCTCAAGGGGTCAGAGAGGGGCTGATGCTGAATTTGGGGGGCCATGAGGGGCCATGGCCTGACCTGACCAGTCCATCCCCCAAACCCGGTCTCCTGCTCGGATCTTTGTAGCAGCCAGTAGTCTTGTCCCTGCACCTTCTGCACGCTCCCCCCACCCTGTACCCTGCAGCCATTCAGTTTGGTGTAGTCTTGGAAACCGGAAACCTGACAGACATGTTCCAGCTGCCCCACAGGTGACCTATGTAATCCTGGGCAAGTGGTGTCCCCTCTCAGAGGAGGGAGGTATCCTTAGGGTTCCGAGTGAGCACCCAGTCCCAAGAACAGCCCTCTGAGACGCCTCCATCCCTCACTGCCCAGGCCATCTGCCGACCACTGCAGGCACCCGCCCCAACTGCGCCCTACCCCGCTGGGCAGGTGATGGGCAGGCAGGTGCCAAGGACTGGGAACTCTTGGGCAGGAAGAGAGCTCGTAGGAATGCCACACCAAGGTGGCTGTCAGAGCACTTGTCCCAGTTGTCACAACATGACACCGAGCACGGGGCGTGAGAATCTCCCCACCTCCTCCTGGGATGGAGTCCAGCTGCTGTGGGGAGAAGCAGGAGGCTGAAGCTCTGGGCTCCAGCGTGACCTGTGTGGCCTCTCCGTCCATGTGCAGGACAGGCTGCCGTGGGACAGACCGAGGCTGCCTAAGAGAAGATAAGAGGTGCAGAGAGAACCCCCAGAGGAGAGGCCCAGCCCAAAGTGCAGTGCTTAAGAACTTCCAGGATTCCCATCTTTCCTCTGGGAGAAGAAAACCACTTCCAGAACTTAGGTATCAGTGGGGGCTATTTCAGGACTGGAGAGAGGAGCCTGTTGGCCACCCAAACCTGGGTGATGTGCCCAGCCCTGCTCCCTGTGTAGCCTCCAGCAGGTTGTGGGTGAGCTGGCTGCCTGTTTAGGGAAAGAGGTGCCTTCCGAGGCCTGGACTGCCTCCCCTTTGCCCTGTGTGGCCTTTGGCAGAGCTGAGCACACCAGGGGTGCCCAAGTGCCCAAATCGGGCAGCCCAGTTCCTCGTCCCTGAAGGAAGTATCCCAGAGACCGAAGATCCTCAGCCTGAGAGACAGTGGGGTGCCAAGCTCTTCATCACCAAGGACCCCAAATGCCGGTGTTTCCCTCTATCCTGTCTTTCCCTCCCCATGCCCGGTGAGGCCTCTCTCTGTTGGCAGCCCTACCTCTGTCTTCCTCCTCTGCTCCCCGGTGGGTGGGGACACCCCGTGTTTGGTGGAGCCTGGGGTGGACCAAGCCCTGGCAGCTGGACACCTTCCCCCCTCCTCAGATTTCTCCCCT
This sequence comes from Enhydra lutris kenyoni, assembly GCF_002288905.1. Classification (NCBI taxonomy): domain Eukaryota; kingdom Metazoa; phylum Chordata; class Mammalia; order Carnivora; family Mustelidae; genus Enhydra; species Enhydra lutris. Next base: position 1,762,998 of record NW_019154115.1, on the reverse strand, counting down.
TTCTACTAACGTCCTGGATGCCAGCCTTAATGGAGCGGAAAGAGAGCACAACAGAAGGAAGCCTCATTAAGCCTGATCTAATTAGGAGCTCCTGTGAGATTGGGGGGCTGGGGGAGTGCCTTATGCACCAGGAATATCACACCACAAACTCCCGGGACCCTCCTAATCTCCCAGGTAGGCACGACTATCCTCAGGTGGCGTGAACGGAGAGCAGCTCAGAGAGGGTAGGTGACTTGCTCGAGGTCACAAGCAGCAAGTGACTTCCCTGGGATGTGCACCATGTGTCTCTGGGTCCAGCCCCCAGTTCTCCACAGCACTGGCCTCAGCACATCAGGCTGGGCAGGCCCCTGAGCTCTTCAGTCTCCTGTAACGTCCTCCATGCGGGTTTACCCGGCCTCTGCGTGCACACAGAGTGAGGGAGAGCTCGCGGGTTCGGTTCTGGCTCTTTCCATCTGTGGACCTCCTCGGTACCGCCTGACTCCCCAGGGGGGTCTGGGTGGGGAGGGGGTGGGGACCCGGGCCAGCCAGCCTCTCAGGCCCTCTCTACCCTACCCTCATCCATATTCCTCTGCAAGCAGGCGGGATGCTAGGGAGCCCCTGCCTGGCGGCCAGCCGCCCCTTTGTTAGTCTTAGCTAACAAGCTGTTTATGGGTGCGACATGACACCTGCTTCCTTTTTTATAACTTCAATAATTTATGGGCATATTAGTGGCCAGGCGGCCGCCCTGGGTCCCAGCCAGACGGGATAGGGCGATGCAGCCGGGTGCCTCTGCCGATGTTTACTCTCTCCCACCATCAATTATTAAGGAGCTAGCCTTCATTTTTGCACATAATTACATGCACCATGATGGTTCGAACTCCCCTGCTCTTAGTCCCTCTGGAGCAGGGCCTGGCCTGCCCTACAGGGCTGAGCCTGTGCAGGGGTCCAGCTGTCTGTCCTCACCATCCAGGGGTCAGGCCTCTGCACCTGCTGTTCTCTCTGCTCAGACACCATCCCCCACACTCCATTGGTTGACTCCTACTTAGCCTCTGGATTTCCACCTCCCAGAGATCCATCCTGATTCCTGTGCGTGAGTCTTCCCACGCTCTCCTCGTCTCTAAGCATCACAGTCCATTAAGTCTTGCACACTAGACTGTGGGCTCTTTGGGGCCCAGAGAAAGCTGTATCAAATATTTGTTGAGTGAAGGAATGAATGGATGGATGGATGGATCCCCCACCTCCCTCGCCACCAGTGAGCCCACTGAATCACCTGCCCCTTCCCCTCCAGGAAACCCGTCTTGGTTGCTTCCACCATACACCTCCTTCTCCCCAAAACTCCTCCAAATTCTTCTTGGCTGGGTTGGAATACCCAAAGGACAGCAAAGCCTGGACCCTCCGTCTGTGCTCCCAGCACCAGACAGAGGGCAGGTCAGAATGGAGGGAGGGCCAGTTATGATAATCTCAGCTCTGCTGTGTGACCTGGGGAGGCTGCTGGTCATTTCTTCATTGACCATATTGATCATGGAAGGGGGCGCATAGAGAGATGACAACTGTCCCTACTTTGCTGGGTGGGGTTGAGGCTTATGTGACATGGTTTATAAAAGCACCGAATGCAAGGCCAAATGTGTCATAGGTGCACAAACAATACTCCTTAACTTCAACCATCGTCTGTCTGGGAAATGAGTCAATGAATTGAACTGAATCGTGTTGAATTGAATCCTCTTAGTCACACCTTCTCTTGTCCACACCTCCTTGTGTGGCCTCAGGTTGGCTCATGGGAGCCCTACAAATATTCCAGAAGGATGAATCAAGACTCCCGGCATCTCAGTCCACACCTAGGAAGGGGGAAGATGACCAGTCCCTCCCATGCTACCGAAGAATAGACTGAGGTCGGGGAGGTATTGTGGCCTCTGCCAAGGACGTGGCAGAGTGAGGAACCTAGCCTTGGCCTGCCACTGGGCTTGAAGGTCCAGGAAGTTCTCCCTGGAAACCCTGTGCCTCAAAGTCCTCCTCTATAAGAAGAAAGAATAATAGACCCATGGGATTGTTGAGAGGACAAAATGTGTTGCTTAGAACCCTGGAGCCTACTCACAGTGAGCCTCTCAGAGCGTGGGGTTCAGGGTAGGCCTGCCTCTAACTCTTCCCTTTTCACTCCAGTGGGAACACTCCCCTGGAATCGGTACTGGTCATTCTTATGCATGTTTTTAGACTTTGCCTGTATATGTAGGTATCCATGCACAATTTATAAGGTTTGGGGCTTGCTTTTAGACTTATATTGGTGGTACCATCTTATATGTAGCTTTGGTTCTTTTTTCTCCCTCGACCTTGTGTTTGTGGGATCACCCAGCTGATGCATGGAGCTCCAGCATGTCCCTCTTCAGGGCTGTGTGATCATGCACTCTGTGTTTATACACCGTTCTAGTGATGGGCATGCAGGGTGTCTCCGGTTCCTCACTAGAACAAACGTCTTCCTGCCAAGTTGCTATGCTGTTTCTCACCCTGACCAGCAGCAGGTATCTGGCCCGCGTTATCTCAGCCACGCTGGGAGAAAGACGTTTTTTGCCCATCTCACAGATGGAGTATGTATGAGTTAGTTATCTATGGCTGCATAACAAATCACCCTGAAACTTAGTGGCTTGAAAAGACAAATTTGTGTTATCTTACAGGTTCTGTAAGTGAGGCTCAGCGGGAGGCATCCGGCTCCAGGTCTCTCACAAGCCTACCGTCAGGTGTCAGCCAGAGCCTCAGGCATCTCAAGGCTTGGATTGGGCAGGGTCTGGGTCCACGTTTACTCCTGTGGGTATTGGCAAGTATCAGGGCCTCGCGGGGTGCTGGTTAGACATCAGTTCCCTTCCATGTGGGCTTCTCAACAGGGTGGCTAATAATAATACTGCATCTGCTATGTGTCATAGTGAACAAGCAAGTGATGGAGAGAGAGTCCCCAAGATGAAAGCTCGTCTCTGATAGCCTATCGGATTCTCTGTTAGAAGTGATTCCATTAGTCTGGCCCACGCTCAAGGGGAGGAGATTGCACGCAGTGGGGGAGATGCCAGAAAGTAGGGACCCATTGGGAGTCGTCTTCGGGAGCTGCCTATCCCAGGGCAACTGAGGCTTAGAGACTTTCTCAGGGTCACACAGCGCTTAGAGATAGAGCCAGAACTGGAACTCAGGACTGCTCAGCAATAAGGCTAGACACCTTCCGAGCCGCCACCCTCTGCCTTTGACTTAATAACAGGTTCCGACTTAAGTTAATAAACAAGACTGCTGCACAACGGAACTCAAGACAAGCGCTTAATGAATGGATTTGCTAATAGTGCTGCCTGTTTGCACACATTAGCTCAAGTGCCCCCTGACATGATCCATGGGGACAGCCGAGCCCAGGCTCTCAGGAGAAGCTGCTCTGCCAAGCCTGGAGCCCAGATTCCCAAAGAGCCAGGGAGTGGTCCCTTTTTACAAACTGCCTTTTATATTTGCTTCTTTGTTTTTGCTTTCAGTTTAATCATTTGGGTGTTTTTGTGGTTTTGGAGGGTCGTTTTTAGTGGAATGCACACTTCTTAGGTCTTAACTGCAAGGTCAGGAACATCAGGAGGGACTTTGGGGTGGGCAGGGCTGACGAGCCCCTTTACAGGCCCCAGACAGATTCCCTGCCTCTCATCTCTTATGGATGCAGGAACCAGGCACCCAACCCAGCAGGACTGTGTGGCTGGGCTGAGTAAGGGCTCCTGCCCTGGGTCCTCCAGGAGCCTTTTGGTTCCCCCCAGTTCTCAGTGCGACTCCAAGTAGTGGAGGCTGCTGCCTACGTTGCTGCTAGTTAAGGGAATGTCACGGATGCTGGAATATTTCCAGTGGAGGCGTGGGTGACCAAGGCCCCAAGATAAGGGGAAGTGAGAGTTGAGGACTTAAGTGTCCCTGTCCCCATGGCCTGGGCCCCCCTCCTCTGGGGGAAACCTACTGGTCCTTCCTGATTAGTGGATTTCAGTTGAGTTTAATTTGCACACATCAGCCGCTCTGGAATCAGGGCTGTGGGCTCTGCAGAAACCAGAGGAGACACAAGATCAATTCCTGCCTTCAGGGTGTTCCTGATTCTCGAAGAACTTAGTCAAGGCTTCTCCTATTGGGAACGCTGAAAAGAACCTTAGAGTCAACCCCTGTCTTTACAGAGGAAGGGCTGGGTGGGGGGGCGGGCAGGGAACAGAGAACAACCATAACAGTATAATAACCATTTATCAAGCACCTACTGTGTGCCCGCATTTATCAAGCACCTATTGTGTGCCAGGCCCAGCATCAAGTATTGGATATATATATATATTTTTAAAGTCATAAGATCCTCACATCATCCCCCATGAAACAGGTTCTACTTTTATTCCATCTTCCAAAGGAGGACACTGAGGCCCAGAGAGGTAACCAAGGATACAGAGTAGGAGACTGAGGTGCTCAGAGTAGGCTTCTGGAAAGAGGGGGTCACACAGAGCCCTGAATTGAAAGGGAAGAGGGGAAGGGTGGGAGAAAATGGATTGAGAGTCTGAGAAAGCTGTCAGTGACAAGACATGCCTGAGCTGGGGGATCACCAGGTAAGAGGACACCCTAAGGAAGTGGTGGTGGCTTTCTGCGCCTCTGCCCTTGGAGTCTTGGCCTCAGCTTTGGCCACAGTGGTGTCCCTCCACATTGATCAGCATATCTCCACATGTGCTATGTGCAGGGTTCCTTTGAGCTGAGCCCCGGTGTCCTTCCCTGGGCCAGCTGCCCCATGCAGGACGTGGAGGCCAGGAGCCGGGGTACACATGGATGAGTGTCTTTTCCCTTACAGGTTCCTGGGCCTGACCCTCTTTAACAAGCCTTATTGGGACCCTGGCATCCCCAGGTCCCTTCTGGCTCAAGGAGGGGCTTCCGAGGGGGCAAGAAGGTCCTAACCCTGGCCACAGCTCCAGGCCCACCTCCTACAGGGACTTATCTGCCAGCCCCTTCAGAAGCCCCCCATATCCTGCCCCCCTCCACAGCTGCACCAGTGCAGGGCCCTGACCTATGGATTTTCTGCCACGTGCTGATCTACTTCACTCCAGCCTGAGTCTTTCCGACTTCATTATACCTGCAGCCCAGCAGCCCCAGCATAGAGGGCTGCTGTAGCCAGAGGTGAGTATGGGGCTTCTGCCGCTCCTGGAGGCTGCAATGCCCCCAGCTCCCAGGCTTCAGCCTCCTAGGAACTCAGAAGCCTTGAAGGAACCCCCTCTTGGCTATCTAGGTGGGGGTGCACTCCCCATCCTAACCAAGCCCTTATTGCCTGGCTGGGGCAATTTCCCCAGGGAGGGGCAGCGGCCCCTCAAGGTCACACAGCAAGTTATTCAGAGCACTCAGAATCAAATTTGCAGTATCAGTTGGAACATGGGGTCCACTAGCTCCACAGGGACCTCCTGCTGGATCCTGGCTCCTACCTGTTCCCCACCCCTGTTCCACGCCCCATGTGGCCTGCCCAGCACCCCCCCCACCTCCCTAGCCCCTGGTCTCCGTTTTTCTTGCTAATTAGAGGTCTCAGCCGTGACTCCAATGTCCCAGCCATTTTAGAGCTGTCATTAATTTCAAGTGGCTTCAGAAATAATCATCATCGTAAAACCCTGCGGGCTGCTGGGCTGGAAGCAGGCACAGAGCAGGAACATGGGTAGCCCTGCGTGTGCCACCCATTCCTTCCTGGGCCCCGGGGGCCCTGGCCCCTCTTCCTGCACCCTCAGCCGCCCAGAGTTGGGGGGAGCGCAGGGCTTGGGCTGGGACATCAGACGCACTGAGCTTCAAAGTCCAGCTCTGCCTCTTACACAGTGAACTTGGACAAGATACCAGCTCTCCCCAGAGCCTCAGTTTTTCATCTGTGCGGTAGGAGAGCGCCAGCCTCTCTGCTTTGCTGTTCTCACTCAGGCCATTGCAGGCTGCCTGCTGCTTCGGGCCATCAGCTCCTGCTTTATTGGGACTTGCTAAGTTTTCAGTCTGAAGCCAGGATCTGCTATGTGCCCTCCAGTGAGACAGGTGGGTTGAGGCCTGCTCTTGGGAGCTCCTAGTCTGAGGACAGAGATAGAGGAGACTGGGGCCTTGCTTCTAAGGCCATTTTAGTATGGGGAGGGAAGACAGGAATAGAAGAGAATGGCCTTAGTTTGCTCTTGAAGCACCCGTGGAAACCGGGCAGAGGACACAGCAGGCAGGTGGACCAGCAAGGACTGAGGCTTCAAAGTGTGGGTGAACATTCTTCAGCTGTAGCTCAAGCGTACAATCCCCTGGTTGTGTCATTTAAGCCTTGGGCCAGGACCCTCCAAGGTTTCACATTCTCCATGGCTCTGGGATCCCTGAGAGGGCTCTGCTGGGGCCCACCCCACCAGCCGGAGCCAAGAGATGCCCGTTTCATAGCTCATGCAGCGACATCTGACTGGGGAGGACACAGTGACAGGCCTCCTCACCCTTTTATGGGGTTTTGGAGTAACAAGGCCAACACTCTCACCAGGTCCAGGCTGGACCCTCAAAAAGGACTTTTCTCCAAATTCTTCCCCCAGCTCCTCCCCAACCCCATTGGTGAAGTAAGATAAGGGAGTCATTTCTTCTGGAGAGAGAGGCAAGGAGGAACGGCCTGGATACTGTATAATGGAGAAATAAGGCTGCGGGGCAGTTCCTCCCAGACAGAGCTCTTTGGTCATCCCTGCTGCCTCAAGGCGCGGAGAGATAATTGTGGGCCCCATAAGGCCCCAGCCCCTGGCGCCGCCGACTTCCTTAGCCAGCATCTGGGGTTTGGCAGTGGGCTCTCCCCCATTTCTCCTTCGAGATCACTGAGGCTGGGAGCAGGTGAGTCGGGGGCGGAGATGCCGTGGCCGCGCGGTGCCTGCGTCAGTCGCCGCACCAGGAATAGCCCCCGCCCCCGCCCCCGCCCCCCAGCGGGTCTGCGCGCCCGCCGGGCGCCTGGCGGAGCCTTTACGCAGGAGCTGGAGAGCGTCTATTCCTGTCGGGCTGGTGGGAGGAGGCGGCGCGGGAGGGCGGGAGCTCACGGGTAACTCACCAGCAGCCGGGGTGGGGGATCTGGGGAGTCTGGGAAGGGGGTCCAGGCAGCAGAGAGTTGAGGGACCAGGGAACCGCCTGCGCTGGGCTCTTGAAAGGGACGAGAACACCTGTGCCGCCTCCCCTCTTCCCCGCCCACCTGTAAGTCCCTCTGCCAAGCCTGCCCCCTACTGGTTTACTCAGCCCCGGAAGCCGATTCAAATTCCCATTCCAGGCTTTAGGTGCTGTGTGACCACGGGCAAGCCATGTAATCTCTCTGAGCCTCGGGTTCCTTCTCTCCGTCACGGGAGAACAACAGCGCCTCCTCGGAGGTTTGTTGGAGGATGAAGGTAGAGTGCACAGCAACAGCATCCGCACCTGCTGGGAGGGGCTCCAGCTAGGCCTAGGATAAGGATGGACACAGGGGACGGTTTTTCAGGCAGGACTGTCCAGACCAGTGGTGTGGCAGCGAGACAGAGAAGTACCCAGAATCTGTTTCGCTGGAGCAGAGGGTCTGTGCAACTCTTCGGGCTGTGTGTGTGAGACTGAACAGTGGAGATGGGAGATGGTGTTGGGGGTCTGGGGAGACTGGTGGCCCCACCATGCCAGGCAGGTATCTGCAATGAATGTCAGGCAGGCTCTATTGGGCAGTGGGGGGGGGGGGGGGGGGGGGGTGGGAGTAGGATCCCGGGGTTTGTCTCCAAGACCGAGGGGCCTTGGGCCAGTCTCCTCTTCCCCAGCCTCAGCTTCCTTCTTTGCCTGCCAGAGCCCCTACGCCTGTGGGCTCCCGGTGGCAGGGGGCTAATGTGCTAATGGGATGCGCTCTCAATAGTGGGGAAGGGTCGGACGTGCCAGGTGGTGTCAGCACTGATGCTTGTTCTAATCATACTAACTTAGTGTTAAAGGGCATCTGGTTTATAGGAGATGAAGGGACGTAGAAGGAGATGAGATGGTAAGGGCGGTAGTCCATTCTGCACCCTAAGACACCCCGGCCAGTGGATCCACTGCATCGGCTGATTAAGGAAGATCAGAGAGATCGCTTTCTCTAGGCCCATCTAAGTGCGTGGCTCTAGCCCAGGATCCTCTGGATCCCTGGTATCGAAGTGAGGGACAGCCATGCCCAGACTGAGACTCTGCACTGCCCTCTGCTGGTGTGTGGGTGCCGTGCCCGCGGCCAGAGCCGGCCGTAGCGGCCTGCTGCCCTCTGCTGGACGGGAAGCCGGGTTGGGCGGGGACCCGGGCTGCAAAGGGCGGGGCAAGACCCCGCTTAGGGTAAAGCCGCGGAGCTGGCTGGGCTTCCTCTTGACAACCCCCCCCCAGCTTCCCTCTCTACCTGCCTGGCCCCAAGGCCGCCAGGGCGTGGGCCCTACGGAGATTTGCGTACATTTGGAGAAGAGGGACAGGACAGAGGCTCCGGGCCTTACTCTTCCCACGCCGTCCTCCAAACAACCCTGGCTGGGTGGGGAGCCTTGCCCGTTCACGTGCGTGTGTCCGTCCACACGGCAGTGTGCAGTGTCCCTGGTTAACACGTGTGAACACATTCATGTGCACACGCATGTGGCCACACAAGAGGGTGCGTGCCCACTCAGAGAGGACCGTAGCCCGGACTCCCCTGGGTCGGGCTGGCCCGGGATTCGCCCGGAGCCCAGGACTCGGAGGGGCGCGGCCGGTGCGGGGCTGGCGCTCCCCGGCGCCGGCTCCGGCACGAGCCTGGCGCGCCCCTCGCCTGCGTCCCCCACTGCCAGTTTCACTGCCCCATCGGTGCAGGGCAGTGGTTGGGGCGCTCTTCGCTCTCCGCCCCCTCCGCTGGAAGAAAACGAGCCCCCCGCCTCACCTCCCCCCTCCTTGGTTTTGCGGCCGCGCCTTCTCCTCCCCCGCCCGGCACCCGCCGCTCCTCGCTCCCTCCCTCCCTTCCCTCGGTCCCCCCTCCCTCGGTCCCTCCTCCCTCTCCGGCTCACTCCTCGCTTCTCGAGCTCCCTCCCCGCGCCGCGGCAGAGCGCGGAGCCCGGGCGGGAGTCGGTGCGGGAGCCGGAGCCGGCGACTGGCGACAGCGCAGGCGGCAGCGGCGGCGGTGGGTCCCGGCCCCGGCCCCGGGAGCGCGCGGAGTCCCCACCCGCGCCGCTCCGGCCCCTCTCCCGCCGCGGGGCTCCGAGCAGCATGCGGGGCCGCTGCCTGCCGGCCTCAGCCCTGGCCCCGGCCCCGCTGCGGAGCGCGCCCGGCCTCGACCCCGGCCCCAGCGGCAGAGGCGGCGGCGGCGGCGGCGGCGGCTCCAGGGCGGCCCACGGCGCAGAACCAGGCTCGCCGAGCCCGCGTCGCACGTCCTGAGCGCGCCCGCCCGCCCCTCCGCCCGCCGGGGCCGCGGCCTCCCGCCTTCCCACTCCCGCGCCCTTGCCCCAGCCCCGGCCCCGGCTCGGCTCCCACCTGCGTGGGGCAGACAGACGGACAGACAGCCCCGCGAGGGCGCGCGGACTGCCGGGCGGAGGTGTCGAACGGGGAGGAGGAGACGGAGGAGGGGGCTGGGCAGGGGCTGAAGCCCGGCGGGGGAGACATGCGATTGGTGACCGAGCCGAGCGGACGGACGGTGCGCCCGAGATGCAGGTGAGCCCGGCCGCCGAGGCCCATCCCCGAGCGGGCAGCCCCGCGGCGAGCTCCCGTGAGGGCCGCCGTTGGCCTGGCTGCGCCCCCCTGGGGCTGCGGGGCACCCCAGCGCCACCCAGATTTCCCTTTGGGGGTGCAGATCTGACCCTCTTCAAGCCTCGGAAACGAAGATTCTTTCTTTCCCGTTCCTCCCACCCCACCAAATTCCAGGTTGGCTAGCTGGGACGGGTAGCTGTGGAGGAGCACCTGCTAGGGTCCCAGTCTTGCTGCCCCCCCCCACCCGTGTCCCCTCCTGTTCTGAGCACTATTCATCCTGGAGGGCAAGCCTCTTGCTCAGCGGGTGGCTGCACCTCTCCACAGATCCCAGATCCCCCCAAGCAGCCCTGGCCAGCAGCAGGCACCAGCCAGCTGGTGGATGCCGGTTTGGGACCAGTTTTCTCCACAGCCTCCAGCCTGGGCAGCAGCTCCCTCCCCTAACAGGGAGCAGCACCTTTCCTGCTCCGGCCCAGCAAGAGGGAGGAAAAGGGAAATGGGGGTGGGGAGAGTGCAGAGGAGGGAGTTGGGGTTATGGAGGACTCAGGAACCTTTTAGGGGCCTCCCTTTGTCTGTCTTCAGCTTGGGTTTCTCACCTCCTCCTGCCCCACTTTTCATTCTTAGGCAGCCGGTGGGAGGTGGGAACCAGCTGAGAAAAGGGAGGTGAGGAGGGAGCGTCCTGTTCTCCCTCCCCACCCTCTGTGAGGTGGCTGAGCACCACCCCCCCCCCCCCCCAAACGTGTCCCTCCAGGTGGCTTCCACTTTGGGGAGGGGTGGGGCCAAGCCCGGTGGGCTCTCCCCTCCCTGTTCCTACCCTGGGTCTCAGCCCAGTCCCTTGCAGCCCTGGTTATGCTGGAGGCATCCCCTTTGTTCTCTGAGGTTCTGGTTTCACGGTGGGGGAGAAGGGGCATGTGGGAGGTGCCCTGGGAGTGCAGGAAGGCCCTGAGATGGGGATCAGTCCCATCTGGATGAGCCCCTTCCTGGCCAGCCCAGTCCACCTTCTGTCCTCCTCTGCTTGGCTTGGGCAGCCTGAGGGTGCGATGTCCAGCCTGGCTCAGAGCTCTGGGCTCAGCCCTGCCAACAGCTCTTACACTGGTGCCTCCCATGCCTGGGGAACTGTGAGCCTGGGGCCCCCAGGCTTTGCCGCTTTGCTGCCTGGGGCTTCCCCACATCCAGCAAGGAGCATGGGTGAGAGAAGAGAGGGTCACCAGTTCCCAGACCCTTTGTCCTTGTGTGGGACCTGGTCTGCTGGGACAGCTTGCCTGCTTTTTCCCCATGGCCTGAGGCAGGAGGGAGAGGATAACGTGGCAGAGGGGTGAGGCCAAGAACTCCCTGGAACCCAGGTAGGGACTCCTGGCAGCACCCGGATGCCCCTATGAGAGGGGGGCTTAGCAAAGGGGAGGGCAGGCCCCCTGTGACGGTGCTTGCTGCCTCTGTCCCGTCCCCCAGCCAATTTAATTGTGAGATGGGCCTTGGATAGGGCTTGGTCAGGGCTGCAATGCCCCCCAGGGCCTGGAGTTAAAGAAGGTCCTCATTCCAGGGGCCAGATTTTGGGGGATAGGTGTGTGTTCAAAACCCAAGAATCTTGGCTTGTGGGCAGAGGGCCCTGTGTGCCTGGAGGGAAGCAGAGAGACTACTCTGCCCCTTGTGGTAGTCCTCTTTGATTCTAGTGGCTAGTGCTCCCTCCCCTGCCTCTGAGCACCCACATTGCCCTTTACTAGTTACTGTTCTCTAAAACTCAGAATTTCAGACACACACACACACAACCAAAAAAACAAACAAAAAAGACCCCAAATCCTCTCGTGTGTGTGGGTCTTTGTTCAGCATAAAGCCAGACAGGTAGCAGGGATGGCTCATCTGGTCCTGTCTCCTGGTGCCTATTGGAGCAAACAGCTGGAGGATCACAATGGGGCCGAGAGTGCATTCCTTTGGAGAAGGGAGGCACCGTAGTGATTTAAACAGGGTCCCATGGAGGAATGAGGCACTGTGCCAGCTGGTCCTGTGGGGCTTGTGAAAGGCTAAGGAGGGGAGGCAGCAGACAATGGTGATTTCAAAGTCAGAGCCTTAGCTTGCTAGTCAGGGTCTTTTGGTCCTGCTGTCCTCCGTGTGGCACTCAGAGGACAGATGGAGCCTTCCAGACGCCGGGTCTCCTGTCTGTTTTGCCCTAGACTATGCCCTTTTGGGGCTCCCATGGATTGCCTTGAATGTTCAACCCTGGGCAGTCATATACCCACCCACTGAGCTCCCCTGCTTGGCCCTCAGGATAGGGAAGACACTGGGAGGTACCAGGGAGCAACTATTGGCTGGTGGCAAGGACTGCTTGGAAGGGACATGAAGTCCTCTACCTGTATGGATAGACAGAGCTAGGTGATGTCAAGGGCGCCCAGGCAGTACACTTAGTAGCCCACCCGAACTCAGAGAAGGGTGGGACTTATCTGGGGGAGGTTGAGGTCGCCAGAGGTCCTCCAGAAAGAGAGAGACGAGTAGGTCCTGAGGTGGTAGCAGACTTTGCAGACACATAGAAAACCGGGGATTCCAGAATTGGGAGGGTTCTTTGTAGAAAGAGTGTGGTAAGGCAAGTTCATTTCCACATGCATCTGAGGCATTCTTGATACTGACCTTTGTTTATGCGTTGAATGAATGAATGAATGAATGAATGAATGTATGTCCTTGGGTGCTATGGGTCCAGGAGAGCCGTGCTGACGACAGTCTCCTCCTCATGTGTACTTGGTTCATTTGATGTCACTTTATAGTGAACTTGTTGAGCGTGGACCCTGGAGCCAGATGCCAGGGTTCAGACTTCAGCTCCACCTCTGCTGAATTTCTTAATCTCGCCAGGCCTCAGTTTTCTTATCCATAAAGTAAGGCTAGCAAGGGTATTTACCTCTAGGGCCAGCAGGAGGATTAAGTATGCTAATATATGCAAAGCATTTAGAACAGTGCTTAGTACACAGTAAGCTCTCAAGAAATGCTAGCTATTCATAATTTATATCGGTGATGTGTTCTCAGTCTTTTCCCTGTAACTGGTACGGAGATTTGATGTTATAGCTGAGAAAAGGGAGAGAGCCAGAGAGGTGGAATGACTTGCCCCAAGTCCCCAGCTGATAAGCTTGATCTAGAATGCCTTCTGCCTGACCCCTGGGGCTCAGGGCTCACTCATCTGGGCATGACCTGGTAACTGATTAATGTATTTAGCATTAGGGATAATAAAAGTGTTACAAATACAACAACGCTACTTCCTAAGCTGAACACTAGGGCTCTAACAATGGTGTCCATCTTCCACGGGCTTCCTCACTTGATTCCTTGGTCTCTTTCTCTGAGGCAGCCACTCTCCTAATTACCTAGTTAGCATACCCTTGCCTTTTTATTTTATTTTATTTATTTTTTTAAAAGATTTATTTATTTATTTATTCATTTGACAGAGATCACAAGTAGGTAGAGAGGCAGGCAGAGAGAGAGAGGAGAAAGCAGGCTCCCTGCTGAGCAGAGAGCCCGATGTGGGGCTCCATCCCAGGATCCTGGGATCATGACCTGAGCTGAAGGCAGAGGCTTTAACCTACTGAGCCACCCAGGCGCCCCTCCCTTGCCTTTTTAAAGCCATGTATTTTAGTATATGGAAATTGTTCAGTTTGGGTTACCTTCGAACTTTGAAAAAGAGCCTGAAACCGGATGCAGCCATCTGGAATTTGCTTCCCGCCCCCCCAACTTCATATTCCTAAGCTTCGTTTATATTGTTGCAAATAACGGTAGATGTAGTTCATTTGTTTGCCCTGGTGTGTAACGTGCTGCCATTTGAACCTACTGCCACGGATTTATCGTTCTTCTCTGTGGGTCATTCCCCTTCTGGTTCTCACAGACAATGCTGCCGGGAGCCACCTTGTCTGGTCTCCTGAGCACGCAGAGGGTCTCTGGAGCACACGGCTGGGAGTGGAATTGCTGGGCCGTAGGGCGTGGGCATATTCAGCTGTCCTCGAAAATGGGGTGAAGTGTCTTCCAGATTAGTTGGACCACTTATGCTCTGCAGTTGGAGAACAGTGTCCGCAGTGCTCCCCACCCTCGCCAGTGCTCGGTGTGGTCAGCCATCTTGGTTTTTACCAATTGGTTGAGAGTAAAACGGTGTTACGTTATGGTCTTACTGTGTATTTCCAGAATTCAGGGTTTCTGATGTAGGAAATGGGGCCGAGATGGCCTGTAGCCAATGTGTAACAGGTGCTTAGGGAGCGATTGTCCCCTTTGTCCCTCAGAGTTCCCCAGTTAGTGGGGCTGCTGTCTCTATAAGCTCTGAGCTCAGGGATGGGTAAGGGCACTCAGAAGGACTCCCCAGGGAAGGGGGTATAAAAGAGGAGCAAAGAGAGCTTAAGTCCTGCACAGGACCCCCGGGGTTCTGTGTTCACCCGGAGGATGGGCAGGGGTGGTCCTGGCTTGGCAGAGGGAGAGAGATTGTCCCCCCTGAAAACCCTTTCTCCACACCCTGGGGTCTGGCCTGGGGTTAGGCACTGGGGAGTACTTCATAAGAGTTTGGTGAGCTGGAAACCAGATCTGGATGAAAAAAGGTATCTTTGTTCTTCCTTCATTCCCATCTCCTTGGGGAGTCCTCCCTGATTGCTCTTGCCCACCCGAGAGAGTGAGGGGGATGGCTAAGCAAGGTGGCTCCTTGGCGGCAGCAAGTTCCCCTCAGGGGGCCCTCAAGCCCCCTGTGTCCCCACAGAGGCCGAGAAGCTCGGTGCTGGCGAGGTGTTTCGGAGCCGCTCCCTCCGCCAGCCTGGTGCCCCAAGGATTGATTCTGGGGCCGCTTTCCCCTCCCGGACCTGGGCCCCTGGAGCTGGTTAGAGACGAGCAACAGGGCTGGCGGAATAATTATGCCTATTTCATGTGACACCCAAATTGATTGCCGCCAGGGTGACATTACCAGGGCATTGTTCCTTGTCTCCAACCTCTTATTACATGTTATTAGGGTGTGTGGTGTGTGTGTGTGTTTTTCTATTTTTTCCCCCTTTCAGGGAATTAATCTCTCTCTGCCGTGTCCTCTGCTTCGCTCTATAGAGAACCTGCCTGTGGCTCTGGGAGGGGGCGGGGCCCACCGGCCTGCAGGCTTCCTCTGCCTGGCCCAGCCCCGGGAGGGCTGTAGATGGAGCTTGGCGGGGAGGGGGGGTGGCCATCTCAGGTCCCTTTACGTGGTTGTGAGATGGGGGTGTCTCAGAGCTGAGAGGGGCTGCTGAGTTGCGTATGGAAGCAGAAGTCTTTCCCATTGGTGTCCCGGGTTGCTTTTGTCTTGGGGCACGCTACTCACCCACTGCTACGAAGCCAGGTCTTCCATCCTGGGCCGTCTGGTCTTCCATTTGAGTCCTCACACTGAGCTGAATTGGGCCTCCCGTGCGTTTTGACACCACCCTCTTGGCCTGCACCAGGCTCTTTGCCCTCTGTGCCTTGGGACACCTCTTAGAGGTTTGCCTATGCTCAAGCCTGGGCTTCTCATGAGCATGCAGCCGGGCAAAGGAGTCCTCAGTTCCTGAGCAGAGTAGAGCACTCCCCAGCCCCGTCTGAGCAGAGGGGCTCGCCGCCTCTTGATTTGATCTCGGTGTACAGGTTGGAAAAATGGGTTTTGGTGAGGGGTTGGCCAAGATTCACTGGAGCAGAGAGCACTTTGAATAGTCAGTGGTGGTAGAAGGGCATTTTTCTTTATAGCTTGCCCATGCTCTAAAAAACTCACTGGACCTTGGTTTGGGATGTACTGGGGGTTGTTTTTCAATCTTTTCACCTTTTTGAGGCATTAGTAACTCAAAGCTTCTCTTGACCCTGATCTACCCCCACCGTGGTGTCCTGGCACTACGCTAGGGAAAGAAGGGGGGTAGAGGCTGGGTTCTTCTGAGGCCGTGGCCCTGAGATGCCCTTGGACCTAGGACAAGTCCCTGATGCTCTCAGGCCTCACTTCCCTCACCTGCGTGTGGGGGGTGTCTCTAGGGTTACCGGGCCTCTGGAGTCAGATGATCTCGGGGACTGTGGGGAGGTAAACTAGTGTCTTGAGCCTCAGTCCTCATCCACAAAGTGGATACATGGTGAGGGCTGCTGGGGTCATTCTGCAGAGCACTCTGTATGTTCCATCCAAATATCTTTCCTTCCTTCTCTTTGAACTCTCTGCCCCCAGCCCCTAGAGGGCACTGTCCTCCCCTTCCCTGAGGAGTTTTGAGCCTTGAGACAGGAAGCCACTTGCCCACAGGGTCCTACAGCTCAGCAGGCCCTTGAAACTGAATCAGAGAAAGGCAGCATAGTCTGGGAGTGGTCAGACAGCCTCAGGTTCAGCCACCTCGGGCCCCGTCCCAGCTCTGCCGTCCATCACTGTGTGATTCAAGGCAGGCTGCCCTACCTCTCTGTGCCTCAGTTTTTTCATCTGTAAAACAGGGATCATAGTACCAACCTAATAAGATTGTTGTGAAGAGGAAGGAAGCTCGTGTTTGAGTTCATAGCCTACTCACTGTGTGACCTTGAACAAGTTACAGAACCTCTTTGTGACCTTGATTGAGCAACTTACAGAACCTTTTTCGTTTTGTGCTTCTCTATTTTCTATCTGCAAAATGGGAATAATGACACAACCTACCTCCACACGCTGTGGTGGGAGAGATAAAGTTTTGTATGTAAACTGCTTAGAATCATGCCTGGCACATGAAAGGCTCTTGTCTTCATCCTGTTGATCAAGTCTTGGGACTTCCAGTGCCCCTGCTGGTTTCACCGCTGCCTGCTCCCTGCCCTGGGCCTCTGAGGCCATGAGCTCCTCTTCTTTCAGGCGCAAGGCTGATGGCCTAGCAGGGTGGGGGTTGGCTGGTGTCCAGGCCTCCAAAGCCTGAGATGGGCCTACCTAAGCTGTTCCCAAGACAGAGGAACCCTGAGGACTGGGGCAGGCAGGAAGGGATGAGGGGATCTGCCAGGCACCTACCAAGATGGCCTGGGTGGTGGATGAAGCCAGAGACCTTCAGCGGTTTCTTCTTGCCCTTGTGAGCCTGGGTTGGTGTTTAGGAGCCGGGGAAAGGTGGGAAGGGAGAGGTAGTGGGTAGGGACATGGGTTTTCCTTGAGCCTCCTCAGGTCACCACGTGGGTGCTTGCCTAGCCCTCCTCAATTCTGGGACAGCTCCAAGCCAAGGAAGGATGCTTTTTCCTCGGGTGGGCTCAGCACAGACAATAAGGAAGTTTCCTAGAACCAGCGGCTCCCTCCCACACTTCCCAGGACAGCTCCTAGCTTCCCAGCTGGACTCTTCCCTCAGAACAAGCCTGTGGAGGGGCCGTCAGGGCCCAGAGTGGTCCAGGGTTCACCCAAGGTCACACAGCAGGGCAGGGGTGCAGTGAGCCCCGACTGGAGCCTTGGCGTGGGACCTGTGGGCCCAGTGCCCTTTGCTCCCTGAGATGTGGCTTCCTCTGGGCCTTGCCCTACCCCAGCCCCACCAAGCTGGCCACTCCTGGAGGCCAGAGCCTATATATAGAAGCCTTTAAACACTAAGATGCTTTGACAATTAAAATTCATAATTTATCCTGAAAATGGCTTGGAGCTGTGGGCTGGCCGAAAGGCCGGCAGCTCCTGAGAGCAGCTGTGCTCCTGTGGAGTGGGCTGTGGGGTGGGTAGGGGCATCCCGCCCTCAGAGGCATGGGGTGGGTGCTTGCCCAGGACCCCAGAGGGGCAGCTGCCCTAGTGAGCAGGCAGGCAGTCACACCGGGCCCAGCCAACAGCCTCGAACCTGGCTGCGGCCGAGAGGCCCGCTGAGCACTATGGAAAGAAACTTGAGTTTCCAAGCACGCTGGAGGCACTGGGCCAGTGGAGTGGTGAGAGGAGGGACAGCAGGCCCACACACCCACAAGGGCCACCCTCCCCTGTGCGCGCAGTGCGTGCGCGCGCGCGCACACCCTGAGGGCCCCAGCAACTCTGCCAGAACCAAGAGCAAGAGGAAAATAAAGAATTATACACGACAAAGGACATGACCTCAATTTTCTTCCAGGTTGTTTTTTTTTGTCCCAGTGGGGGGAGGGGGCAGCTGAAGGAGGAGGACAAGGGAGAGGACAGGCCAAGGCAGGCTGAGCAGCCTGGGAGGAGACAGACAGAGGCTGCCGAGGCTGCTGTGCGACAGAGGCTGCTGTGCTGTCGCCCGCTGGCCACACAGGCTGGATTTCTCTGGCGGGAGCCCAGACGGAGCACCCGACCCTTCCTTTCAGGATTCTCTGCCCTCCCACACTCCCTGTGCCAGGAGGCAACCCCGGCCCAATTAGGCTGGCCTGGGACTGAGTTTGCCCCATTAGCAGTTCACACCTGCAACCATTATCAGCCATTCACACCTCAGCAGGGATTAGCCCTGGAAAGCCAGAATGGAGTAGCTTTAGAAGGAGCCCCAACTGGTCAGGATTTGGGGTAGGAGAGAAGCAATTAGAAGTCCCTGGATGCTCCCACCCCCCCACACACAGACCTTAGTTTGCACCATTCCATCCCTCAACAATGCCCTCCCCTTCTCTTCTTGGCCTGTGGAGCCTGAGCTCAGGGGACGCCTCCTCCTCCTCCAGGAAGCTCTCTGAAGAGCCTAGCCTAGGAGGGGCTGTTCTCAGGAGCTGCCCCAGCCTTGGTTTGACTGGCTCTCCTGCCCCTTTGAAGATGGGCGTGGTTCCATCAGCCCCAGCCCTCCCCTGGGGGCTCCTAATTTGGGTGACACAGAGGGGAGGCCTCAGGAACTGTGAAACCCCCCACAGGGGGTGAGGGAGCAAGGCAAACACAGCAGACCCCCTCAGAGATCCAGAGGGGCCACCCAGACGGGTGATCCCTTCTTGAGCTGGATTCTGCAAGCCGAGTGGGAGGTCTCTGAGCCTGTGGTGGGCAGCCAGCTGGCACTGCGGGAGAAAGGCCCCGACCTGACCGTAGAGGGCTTCCTAGGCAGACCTCACTCCATCCCCACATCCACCCTGCTCCCTGCCACTGACACACTTCATTTCAGGAAGGGGATCCGGGGCGGGGGGGCGGCCATGTCCTGGAACTGAAGGCCAAGAAGGGACCTCAGGTAGGCAGGCGGGGACTTGGGGACAGGGCAAGTCACAAGGACTCTGCCTGTTCCCTGGTCACCTTGCAGGAGTGCCTTCCCCTTCCTGAGCAATCAGCCCTCCTGCGTGGGATGGGACCAGGCCAGGATGTGGTAACAGGCCCTTTGGTGGGTAGTTGAGTCTGCGGGCCAAGCTCACTCCCTCTCTGCCCCTCGCCCCCCAACCTAGGCCGCCCCTACCGCCTGCTGCCCTGGGTACCCATCTCCTCCGTTTTCTCTGCCTCTCCTCCTCCCTTTCTTTCCTGTGTGCCCCGCCCACCGCCGTGTATCTTTTCTTCTCTATTTCTGTCAACTTTCCTCTCTCCAGCTTATTTCGGGGGTGGGGGTGGGCAGAGCTGGATAGGGCTGCAGGCAGACCCCCTAGGCCCCCTCCCCAAGCCAGCCATCCCTCCTCACTCCCCCCTGCTGCAGACCCCGTCAGACACGGAGCCTGGCAGGACAGGGCGTGATGGTGCACACCTCATTTCCACATGGGGCAACAGCCTGCTGCAGGCGCTCAGGTCCCATAGCCGGGCTACCCCCCAGAGGTCCTGGGCCCCCAGCCATGGCAGCGGGTGCCTCCCTGCCCAGGACCCCACGCCTGTGTGTGCTGGGGAGCCCTGTGCTCCCTGCGGAACGCTGAGTGGGAATACCATGAAATATCGATACTGTAAAAGTAAAATAACTAACCCTTCCATTCCGTGCTGCACCGGAACTAGGTGAGACTCTAACAGAGACTGTGGTGGCAGGCACTGGAGGAAAAATTTAGTGTGTTCAACACACACAGTTGAGGAAAGGCTTTTGTGGGGTTTCGGGGGGCAGGGTGCCTGCTTGCAGTTATCCGAAGACAGGTGCCTGCCTTGGGTCCTGGGCCCTCACCCACTGCCCTGATGCCCCCCCCCCACCATGTGTCCACAAGCATTCACAGCTGGCAGCTCTCGGGGCAAGCAAGCTGACCAGGAGGAATGGAGCTCTGCTGCCCCCTAATTTTGTGCCTAGGCTGAAGGCAAATGAATTCCCTTTTGGAAGCCTGGGTTCTCATCTGTAAATGGTTAAAAAAAAATACCTCTTTTGGGATGGAGTGACCCCTGGCCTCCCTCCCTAAGTCCACTGACAGGGCATACCCTGCCCCTTCTGTCCCCATCAGCCACCTGTCTCATCCTGAGCCCCACAGGGCACAGCCCCATGGTAAGGCCTTTCACATAGATCCTTCCAGCCCCAGTGGAGCTACAGTTTGGAGCCCGAGCCCCCGCTCCTCTTCACCCCTAACCAGGTTTGAGAATGTTGAGTTTCTAGCTGGAGGAAGTCAGCTTCTGCTGTGGGCTCTCTCGGGGAGCCTGGAATCCACCCCTCACTGCACATTGGAGGAAGCAGACCAGAGAGGGCAGGCCTTGCCTGAGGTCACACAGCAGTGTGGCCGGTGTGGGGAGCAACAGAGCCAAGCAGTTAGGGCCTGGCACAGGAGTGAGAGTGTGGTGGTGGAGGCGGCCCTCTGCACGCAGGTCTGACGGCACGGCCTCCCGCGCTGCTCGGGCACTGGGAGGACCCAGGCTGCCATGGGGTCTGAACACTGTGCCCCGGGCACGGCTCTCCCTCTGCTTGCCCACCTGCCTGCCTTTGATGTTTATTCTCTTTGTATTTATTGGTCCAATTTTTAAACTCTTGCCCTTGTGGGAAGCCCTTCAGGGGGCAGGGATTCGAAACAAAACGCTGATTAAAGTGCATAAAACACTTCTCCTTTGCAGTTGCAGGAATAACCAGCAGGATTCACAGTGCCGGGAAGGCAGGAGTGGCTCATTGCCCGCTCAGCAGCTCTGGTGTCCCCTGTAGACACAGCCCCGGCACCGCCCCTAGATGACAGGGACCCCATGGTGGGGGATGGTTAGACTGGGAGACTCGGCCTGTGTGCGGTGCTCCTGCTGTGCCAGGCTTGGGCAGGCCTCTTAAACTCTCCAGGCCTCAGTTTCCTCTCCTTTCAGGAAAGCCACATGTAAAAGGTGAGGGGTGAGGCAGTCTGCGGGCCGTGCCCTCCTGAAGCTGTGTTGGTCCTGGCGTGCATTGCCTTTTGTTCTGCAGGGGGTCAGGGTGGGATAGGGGGCGGAGGGCAGCCCGGCAAGGCCATGCCAGTCAGCTTTTCCATCAACAGATTTGAATTCCCCAGGTTTCTCACTGCTCACTCAGAGGGCCCTCAACCCCTGCAGAAAACTCCTGTGTACGCTCTGTCCAAGAATATCATGGGGGGCTGTTCTGTGAGGCAGGAGCTACCATGACTGACCCAGCATCAAACACACAGCTGCAGTGGCAAGTGCTGAGGCTTTGGAACATATTTTCCTCTTCATTCAGGTTGCCAGGAAGCTCACCCCTTTTGTCATTACACCGGACTGGGTGGTATTCTTCCCTTACTGGCCTGCCTTATCTTTTTATCGACTTATGGCCTAATATTTTCTGTCAGTTGGCTCAAGTGATTTTTACAGGCATGTGCTGTACAGGAGTCGCAAAATATCTCTACTAATAAGTGTAAGATGCTTCGATGTTCCAGGAGAAAGATGATTTCTGACTGCGTAGGTTACGGATGGCTTCATGGAGGAGGTGGCCTTTGGGAAAGGAGGTCACAAAGGCCACTGGGCCAGGAGGCTGGGAGAGGTCTCCAGAAGGATAAGGGGGGGAGGGACACCTGGGTGGGTACATGTAATAGGCAGGCTGGTAGGAGATGCAGATGGGGGTCTGGTGAGGCAAGGTGGTGGTAGCTTTGAAAGCCTCATTCTGGTGTGTGTGTGAGGGTTTCCCAACATCTCAGGTGAGCTGTGCCCTGGCCACCCCCACTCTCAGTCCTCAGCCCCCTCTCCAGCAACCCCCACCTTGCCCACCAGCCCAGCCCTGAGCTGGGCGCCCCAAGTCCTGTTTAGCTCTCCAGGTCCCCAGCCTCACACCCCAGCCTCACACCCACACCGGCCCCAGCTGCCAGCCCAATTACTTATTGATCGCCTGTCAGGATGTTTGCTTCTCTGGTGGGTCACTGGAGCGTGTGTGACTGTGGAAAATGGCCTGGTGGGGGTGGGGTGGGGGAGGACGAACCAGAGTCTAGAGAGAGTATGAGACAGGCGGGGGCTGTGGACAAAGCCGCTGGGGATAACAAAACCTCGAAGATGCCATAACGTGTCAGTGACACCCAGAGCCCCCTCTGGTTAATCAGTCACTTAGTCTGTCACCAACCAGGGAGCACGTCTCAGGCCTGGGAGAGACTGCTGGAGCCCTGGAAGGTGTGTGGCTTGTCTCACAGAGCAGAACTCTGGTCCCACATCCACCCCCCTCTGCAGGCTGGAGCCACAAGCTCCTTGAGACCCCGTCGCCTGAAGGGGTGCTGAGTGGTAAGACCTGTGACCTTGAGAGCAGATGCTCTGTACCAGTGTAGAAGTGGGGCTGGGAGAGCTAAGGGAGAGATGTGGGAACCCCCCCCACCTAGGCTTCCCCTTCCTGCACAGAACGCCCCCGGGCACCATGTGAGTGGAGTATATGAACAGGCAGCCATCGGTCGGGCTCTGGTTCAGCCCCTTAAGACCCTCTGGCCCACCCTCGGGAGTTTGGAGAAGTCCACACTCGCCCTCCTAGCCCCCTCCTTGCCCTGCTGGGGCAGTTTCCCAGGCAGTGGAATAGAGGAGGGACGGAGGAGATGGGGCGGCAGTCTGGGCGTAAATGGGAACAAGTCATCTCTCAAGGCGGTTGGCAGAGAGTCATGGAGGGGCTAGCTCCCGCACATCTCTTGCCTACTCCTCCTGTAGCCTGTGTTCAAGCCAGGCCCCTCCCTGGGTGCCATTATCCTTGTCATGGAAACCCAAACCCTGCATGTTTCTCAGGGCCCAGCTGTAACGAGCCTTGCATCGTCAGTGCCTCAGTAGGGACTGGGTCTCCAGCTGCCGGCCTGTGGCAGCCCATGGTGGACCCTGATGGCCCCCACCTCAGACCAGCAGCTGCTCAGAACCCTGGCTCTAGGAGGAGCGAGATCGGAACCCTGAGAGACAAAGTCTGGTGGTCCTTCATCTCCCCCGATCTCCCACTGAGGGGTCAGAAAAATCTTCTTGGAGCAGTGGCCATTAAATCAGACTGTGGAGATGGGGTTTCAACAGGCAGGGGAAGGGGCCTTCCTGAAAGAAACAACTGCAGGGGCCAAGACCAGGAACACTCATTCACTGGGCCCTGAGCCCTGAGCCCTGAGCTCAGGAGTCGGGGGGGGTCACAGCAGACCCGGAGGAAGGGGAGAGTCAGAGAGACTCCACGGCAAGGCATCAGGGCAGAGTTCCAGCATTCTGGGACTTTCTGCGCAGAAAGCCCACTGGGGAGCAGATTCATGACAAACTGGGTTTGCTGATATCCCAGGGCTCTTGGGCTGGGGGCTTAGCTGCAGTGCGGGCAAGGAGAGTTCTGAGGTGTCGGGGCTTGGGGAAGTTCAGGCTGAGGGTGGCCCCCAGCAGCTTCTGGAGCCCTGGCCTGGCAGGCCCGGGACCAGACACGCTCCTCCGCAGGCTGTTTCCAGAGGCTTCAGCCTTTGAGCCCCTTTGATTCCCTGTGTGATCCCTGAGGGCAGCTCAGCAGGTCTGGCTTTATCCCTGATGAGCACCAGGGGAAGCTGAGGCTCAGGGTGTGCGGCTGGGTACGGGGTGCCTGCCTGCGAGGCATAAAATATAAAGGAGGTAGACACCGCCTGGACTGCCCATACCAGGCTCCTCTGAGACGACCCTGCCCCTTCCGTGCACTCCCACCCCAGTCCCAGGAATGCTGGGGAGTTCCTCTGGGAGGGCTCTGGGCAGGGTAAGGAGCACGGAGGACGCAGCATGGGGTGGTGGGAGGCTCTCTGGCCCAGGCATCTGGACCTCACCGTGGGGTCCCAGGCACCCCCCCCCCGGCGGTGTCAGGGGCCGCCCCCCCCCCAAACAGGGCAGGAGGGCCCAGCTCGGGGCTGGCCCAAACACCATCCTCTAACCACACCCTCCGTCCTGTGCTTGCTCCTGGTTGCAGGTGAGCGAGAGGATGCTGGCGGGGGGCGCGAGGAGCATGCCCAGCCCCCTCCTGGCCTGCTGGCAGCCCATCCTCCTGCTGGTGCTGGGCTCGGTGCTGTCAGGCTCAGCCACCGGCTGCCCGCCACGCTGCGAGTGCTCGGCACAGGACCGCGCGGTGCTCTGCCACCGCAAACGCTTCGTGGCAGTCCCCGAGGGCATCCCCACCGAGACCCGCCTGCTGGACCTGGGCAAGAACCGCATCAAGACGCTCAACCAGGACGAGTTCGCCAGCTTCCCACACCTGGAAGAGCTGGAGCTCAACGAGAACATTGTGAGCGCTGTGGAGCCCGGCGCCTTCAACAACCTCTTCAGCCTTCGGACGCTGGGGCTGCGCAGCAACCGGCTGAAGCTCATCCCGCTGGGCGTGTTCACGGGCCTCAGCAACCTGACCAAGCTGGACATCAGCGAGAACAAGATCGTCATCCTGCTGGACTACATGTTCCAGGACCTGTACAACCTCAAGTCGCTGGAGGTGGGCGACAACGACCTCGTCTACATCTCTCATCGCGCCTTCAGCGGCCTCAACAGCCTGGAGCGGCTGACGCTGGAGAAGTGTAACCTGACCTCCATCCCCACAGAGGCGCTGTCACACCTGCACAGTCTCATCGTCCTCCGGCTCCGGCATCTCAGCATCAACGCCATCCGGGACTACTCCTTCAAGAGGCTGTACCGGCTCAAGGTCTTAGAAATCTCGCATTGGCCCTACCTGGACACCATGACCCCCAACTGCCTCTATGGCCTCAACCTGACCTCCCTGTCCATCACGCACTGCAACCTGACCTCCGTGCCCTACCTGGCTGTGCGCCACCTGGTCTATCTCCGCTTCCTCAACCTCTCCTACAACCCCATCAGCGCCATCGAGGGCTCCATGTTGCATGAGCTGCTGCGGCTGCAGGAGCTCCAGCTGGTGGGCGGGCAGCTGGCCGTCGTGGAGCCCTATGCCTTCCGCGGCCTCAACTATCTGCGTGTGCTCAACGTCTCGGGCAACCAGCTGACTACTCTGGAGGAGTCGGCCTTCCACTCGGTGGGCAACCTGGAGACGCTCATCCTGGACTCCAACCCGCTGGCCTGTGACTGTCGGCTGCTGTGGGTCTTCCGGCGCCGCTGGCGGCTCAACTTCAACCGGCAGCAGCCCACGTGTGCCACGCCCGAGTTCGTCCAGGGCAAGGAGTTCAAGGACTTTCCTGACGTGCTCCTGCCCAACTACTTCACCTGCCGCCGCGCCCGCATCCGGGACCGCAAAGCCCAGCAGGTGTTCGTGGACGAGGGCCACACGGTGCAGTTCGTGTGCAGGGCAGACGGCGACCCACCGCCTGCCATCCTCTGGCTGTCACCCCGCAAGCACCTGGTCTCGGCCAAGAGCAACGGGCGGCTCACTGTCTTTCCCGACGGCACGCTGGAGGTGCGCTACGCCCAGGTGCAGGACAACGGCACGTACCTGTGCATCGCAGCCAACGCTGGGGGCAACGACTCCATGCCCGCCCACCTGCACGTGCGCAGCTACTCGCCCGACTGGCCCCATCAGCCCAACAAGACCTTCGCTTTCATCTCCAACCAGCCGGGTGAGGGAGAGGCCAACAGCACCCGAGCCACCGTGCCTTTCCCCTTCGACATCAAGACCCTCATCATCGCCACCACCATGGGCTTCATCTCCTTCCTGGGCGTCGTCCTCTTCTGCCTGGTGCTGCTGTTCCTCTGGAGCCGGGGCAAGGGCAACACGAAGCACAACATCGAGATTGAGTACGTGCCCCGCAAGTCGGACGCGGGTATCAGCTCCGCCGATGCACCCCGCAAGTTCAACATGAAGATGATCTGAGGATGGGGCAGGGGAGCAGGGACCCCCGGGGCAGGCCGGGCAGGGGAAGGGACCTGGCTGCTGTGCTCGCTCCTTGGGCCCTCCCACCTCCCCTCGCCGCCCTGGCCCTACACACACACACACACACACACACACACCCTGTTCCCTGTGGCTCCCCTCCTCCGCCCTCTCCGCTGGCCCTCACCACTTGCCCTCTGCCTATCAGGACCTCTTCAGGCCAGGCCTGGGGACCCCACCTGCACAGGGGCACACGTTGACAGACTGGAGTCGGAAGCCGACAGACCGACACGTGGCACAGTCAATAATTCAATTAAAAAAAAAAGTTACGAACTTCCTCTGTAACTTGGGTTTCAATAATTATGGATTTTTATGAAAACTTGAAATAATAAAAAGAGAAAAAAAACTATTTCCTATAGCTAGTTGGAATGCAAACTCTTGACGTCCTGATTGCTCTAGGGCCCTCTTCCAACTCAGTTTCTTGTTTTTCTCTTCCTCCTCCCCCCCCCTTTCTCCTCCTCTTCCTCCTTTCTCTTCTCTTCCCCTATGGGGAGGGATCACTCAGGAAAACAGGAAAGGAGGCTCCGGCCCCACCTGCCCGGGCAGCTGACAGGAGTAGGCAGGGGAGGCAGGTGCGGGCTGGTTCTGGGCTGGCCATTTGCAGGTAGCAGGTGGAGGAGAGATAGGGCTGCCTGATGGGGGTGGAGGCTGTTGGCCAAGATGCCAGGAAGCACTACTGCCAGGGATCGGGGGCCTGGCTCGTGTGTGGCTGAGACTCTGGACAGGGGCTGGGGTCCTCCTGGAGGACAGCATAGTCGGTGGAGAGAGCCAGGGGCTGGAGGCGGGACCAAGGCCTAAGCTCTGGTCCCAGCTCTGTCGCTGACCTACTGTGTGGCTTCAGACAGGTCACTGACCCTCTCTGGGCCTCAGTCTCCACATTGTACAAATGGAAAACGTGACTCCCCGCCCTGCCTACCTCACAGGGCTGTTGTGAGGAATTGATGAGATGATGTATGTGAAACACTTTGTAATCTGTAAAGCGCTGTGCACATGTGTGGGTGACTGTTCTCATTATGGTCATTATTATCTCACCGTGGGGGTGTGGCTCCTGAAGGGCTCTCCATGGGGTCAGGGTTGGGGGCAGACCCTGGGCAGGCCCGGGAAGGGCCGCTCGCTCCAGGGACTTAGAGAGGCTCCTGCTAGAACAGTAGCCCAGGCCGGCACCATCTGCTGAGCCTAGCCCGGGCTCTGGAGAGGGGGAATGGGGCCCCCTGTACTGGGCTGACCTGGAGGGTCAGAAGCTGCCCTGCCCACTCACACCAAACCCAGCCACTCCACACTCTGCCCTGGGAGGGGCTGCCCCAGATGACAGAGGTGCCAAGGGCCAGTCCGGTAGCCTTGTAACTCTCCCTGACTCCGAGGGGCCTGGCTTGGAAGGCCAGATCTCCGTCTGGCAGGGAGGGCGCTGGGGTCAGGCAGGCCTGGCTTCTCTCCTCCACGGTTCCTCTTTCTCCTGGGGGACCTGTTGGATTCAGCTCCGAGGCGGGGTGAGGCCTGCTGCCTGGAAGTCCTCAGGTCAAAGGGTCTGTGATGCAGGAACGGACAGGCACAGACGTAGCTGACGTGGAGGGGAAGCCCTTGGGAAGTCAGCCCTCGGCAGAGATTTCCAGAACGTAGCGTCTCCGACTGGGACTCCTCCCAGGGCTCACATGCCCAACCTGAGCAGGCACGGACCGGGTAGCACCTTCTGAAGCAAGCCTCTGGTGGGGGCATGGCGAGCCCAGACGGGCACGGAGGGGCACTCACTCCCTCCCTCCCTCCCTCGGCTCATCTGCAGGGGTCCGGATAGCCTGCTCTGCTCCTGCTTCCCCGCTGATGCAGCTTTGCAGCTAGGTCACGTT
This sequence comes from Enhydra lutris kenyoni, assembly GCF_002288905.1. Classification (NCBI taxonomy): domain Eukaryota; kingdom Metazoa; phylum Chordata; class Mammalia; order Carnivora; family Mustelidae; genus Enhydra; species Enhydra lutris. The sequence goes on along the minus strand of NW_019154115.1, from coordinate 1,735,571 downwards.
GCCCTGCCCCCCTGCACCCTCAGCAACCACCCCACAGCTGTCCTTGCCCCTGGGGAGGCCTCAAGCCCTCGGAACTGTGGTTTTATCCCCCGGAACAAACAGGAGCCTCTCCCCATTGGATTCGGGGACGCTGGTATGGTAAAGGTTGATGGTCCCTGGGGAGCAGCCTAGACATGATTATAGGCTCAGCTTTGTGGTCAGATCTGGGTTGGAGGTCCTGTTCTAGCACTTACCGAGTGTTCAGGATTGTTACTTAACCCCTCTGAGCCTCGGTCTGCTTATCTGTCACGTAAAGAGATGATCTTATACTCCTTTTGGTCGTTAGGACATTAAATGAAGGAGCGCGGGTGGATCTGTTTGGTGTGGTGCCTGACGCCCAGTACGCCCTCTGCCAGTGGTGGTGGTGGTTACTATCAAGGCAAACTTTGGTGCAGATGCAGAGACTGAGGACCAGAGAGGGTGGTAGCGTATCCAAAGCCGCATAGCTTCGAAGTTTCAGAACCAGGGCCTGGGAGGTCTAGACTCCCAAGCCACAGACTTCTAAGCCTGGCTGAGGGCTGCTCAGAGCCAGGCCTGGCGACCCCCACCTAGCAGGACACCACTTTGGGGAGCACAGGAGCAGGGAGGGGAGTCCTTGGGCAAGGGCGTGGCTTGTACATAACAAGAGGCCAGTGGTATGTGAAGCTTCAGGAAGCTGATAGGCCTGCTTACCTCCAGAGAGACAGGTGCACAGGTTGTCCATGGCTCCAGCCCTAGATACGTTGGTGGGCACTGTTCTCCCTCAGGAGCCAGACTGTGGGATTGTTACTTACCCCTCTGAGATGCCTGGGACTTCACAAGTTTCTGGTAAGAACAAGAGGTTCAAGGGGCCAATTTCTTTTTGGCTACCTTGAGGGAAACAGACCTCTGAGGAACTTCAAGGACACAAGAAAATTGTGAGGTTGTTTTCAGATAGGGGAGAGAGTTCTTTTGGGGGAATGTGAATGCCCCAGGGCAGGAGGTTGGGTTGACCCAAGCAAAGGAAGCCTGGGTTTTAGAACTGCCCCCTCCTAGGCGTGGGACCTCTATGTATTGAAGATAGTTGTGAACTCAAAAGCCCCGTGAGATCGAAGGGGGAATGTTGCAAAATCAGACTGCAGCAAGCACCGGATCACGGCCACCCCCATCTCCCCCCCTGGTGTGCCCCTCACCAGTGAGAATCTGGGGCCCGGAGAGGGGAAGTGACCCACTCCGAGTCACACAGCAGAGTGATGGATGGGCAAGGGCTTTCGGGTCAGGTCCAATTCTATCTCAGGTGTGACAGCTGCTTGCTGTGCAGTGATCACCGGCACTGTTACATGGCATCCTTACAGACAGGCAGGGAAGTGGCAGGTGAACTCAGGAACGGGGAAGGAAAGGGACTATATGGGAGACAGTGGGAAACGGGGAGCTGGAGCTTCAGTTGAGACTGGGGTAGAAGCCAAGCCTGGTGATGCCCTCTGATTTGCTGCCAAAGGCCTCGGGGCTGTGTGGGAGGATGGGAGCAGACCCAGGCCATCACTGCTGTTTGCCCAGGAAAGAAAGACTGGCCATGCCCTGGGGCCCTGGAGGACAAGGCCACCACCTGCGTGTGTTTGCAGGGATGGAGATGACAGGGAACCAGGGAGAAGGGGTCAGAGGAGCCATGTAGACTCCGGCTGCTATCAGGAGTCCTGGGAGACTTGGGCCTTTCAGGGCCTGGAGTCAGGGTTCATGAGGTATAAGGAAGGGGTGCAGCTCAGACCATCTGGAATCAAGTGATTTACTGAGGACCTCACAGAACCTAGTTCCGTGGTCTGTATCACCTTCCCTGCTTCTCTCCCCAATTTGATGTTCCTCTGACAACACAGGGTTAAAAGTCACCACAGTTCCCATTCCAAAACTTCAACTCCAGTCTCCTGCAGAATCTGGCTTGCTAGGATCTCTGATCTCTTCATTCACAATCTCCAGAGGAGAAAAGTCTGATTGGCCGCCTGCCAACCAATGGATTGGTTGCCCTAACTCAGATGCTCATCCCCTTATCCAATTAGCCAAGGCCAAAGAACTCAACCTGATCTAAGCCAAGTTCAGGTGAAGATGATGCTAAAAGGCCTAAGGGACCCTATCAGTCATTGATTGCTACATGACAACCACCCCAAAATTCAGTGGTCCAAAATAACAACCACCATTTCTTTGCTCCAATGAGCAACCTGGGCAGGGCCTGGTAAAGACGGCTCATCACTGCTGTGCGTGGTGTTGATTAGGGAGACCTGACTGGGGCCAGAAGATCCTTGGGGGCTTCCGGCCAGCTCTGTCTCAGCTGGGGAGGCCGGACGGTTGGAGGCCAGCCTGCTCCTCCATTTCCGTGCAGTCTCTCCAGTGGGCTAGCTGGTGGCTTAGCACTCCAGCGGCCAAACGGAGACTGCCAGGTCTCTCGAAGCCCAGGCCAGGAGTCAAGGCCATTCACAGGCCCGCCAAGCTTCAAGGGGAGGGAGGACAGCTGCCAGCTCTTGGTGGGAAGAGTCGCAAAGTCACAGGACATGGGCATGCAGGACGAGAGGTTAAGTGCAGCCCCTGCTGGGGACCTCCATGGGGACCGCAGAGGTGCCTCTGTCCTCTTTGTCCTCTTAGGATCCGGTCATTGGTGCGCAAGCCTCTACAGTCTACCCAGGCGTAAGGATTTATCGAGTGATGATGACTGCCCCACAGATGGATCTCCAGCTGGTGAGGAAAGAGTCAGGATTTGAACCAGGCTTGCTGCCCCTGGGCCAGTGTCCTTTTGAGCAGAACAGGAGGCAGCTCCCACCACCCTGGGAGTAATATGGCAATAGTAATAATCATTACTGTTTACAGGTCAGATGCTTCCCCTACATTGTCTTTTTCTTCTTTTAAGTTGGCTCCACGCCCAGCATTGAGCCCAACATGGGGCTTGAACTGACGACCCTGAGATCAAGAACTGAGTTGAGATCAAGTCGGGTGCTAACACTAATGGACTGAGCCACCCAGGCGCCCCTCACTCACATCGTCTCATTTAATCCCACCATAAGGAGGTTCTAATCTGCTCCCTTTCTGGTGAGAAGGCAGGCTCAGGGAGAAGTGACTGCCCCGGGGTCCCCACCAGGGAGGGGATGAAGCTGGGATTCCTACTCAGGGCACCAGGACTTCACAGCAGAAAAAGCACCGGACTGGGCCCCTCACATGGAACCACCCCAGACCCAGGCTTCTCATGGGCAGACATGGCCACAGCCACATCCCCGCCCGTGACCACCTTCTGCTGTGGACCAGGGTGGGTCGGTGGTGGCAGGTGAGTGCAGGGGCAGGTGCCACAATCAAGGCTTCTACAAGTCAGTTTCCCCTCCCAGCCCCCAGGCCACCTAGCCTCTCTGTGGGACCCAGAGACCCTGCAGCCTGTTCTGAAGACCTGCAATCTGGCCTACCGGGACACTGGGTACTACTGGGTACTGCTGGGCGGGGGTCTGAGAACAGCGGCCATGCAGCACAGCCCTGGGGGTTCAGATCTTTCCTGGGGGACACCAGCTCTGACTGCCTGAGGGAGTTGATTGGGGGATTTACAACCTCCCCATAAACCTATGATGGCTCATCCTGTGTCCCCAGCCCAGACTCTATCATCATGCCAGCAGACTGCTTGTGTCTGGGAAGTCCAGGGTGGTAGGTCCTTTGGGAGCCGTAGAGACGAAGTGTGCCCTAGTGTCTCATCTCCCACCTCCATCCTGCCCCAGCCCTCGTGCTGAAGCCTGCCTTGGATATGACCCCATCTGGTCACAGGGAGTGGGGCCTGGCTCTTCCACGGCCCCTCCAGCTGTATCCCTCATCCCTTCACTCTTGGTCTGGGCTGTGGCACACTGAGAAGGCTCATCCTGGGGAGGGGGCGGCAGGATGTTCTGGAGCAAGAGGTGGAGGAAGCTGACGGAGAGGAGAGAAAAAGCCAGGCAGGAGGAGGATGGGTGGGACGACCACCATGTCTGGTTCCCAGGATGCAGAGCTCAGCCCAAATGCTATGAGTAGCATGACTGTCTCCCTGGTTTGGTGATGAGTCTCAGAGAAGCTGAGCCACTGCCCAAGGTTGCAGAGCTGAGCAGTAGCAACTCGGGAAGCACACACAAACACACACACACACACACACACACACACACACACACACACACAATGTTCATTGTGCTCCCATTTTGCAGATAAGGAACTTAGTTTCAGAGAGGGGGAAGTGACAGGTCCAAGGCCACAAAAGGAAGGAGTCAGTTGTAGCAGCAGCTCTGACTCATCTAAACCAGGGGTATGGCAACAGGGAGGCAATTGCTGTGGCCTCCAGAAAGCATCCTTATGGGAAACCCAAGGTGAGGCTGGCTCAGGGGGCGCTCCGCCCCAGAAGAAGGGAGCCGATTTGCTCTCCCACAGGCATTGCCCAACTTATGAAGAAATGTGGCGTCGTAAAGAGGAGAGATGTAAGCATAGTACAGCCTCATCTCCTTTGTCTCCTGCCAGCCCCGGAGCCTCTTACAGACCCTCCAAGGCCACAGACCTGGGTGGCAGCACCCAGAGCTGACACAGGGTGTCTATCTCTCTGGGGCTCTCTCCAGACCCCAGTGCTGTGAGGTGACACTCGTCACTGTGTGACCTTGCTCCAGTCCCTGAGCGCTTTGAGGCTGACCCTTCCTACGGGCCTGAGAGAAGGTTGTGCCAAGGGGGACTCCCCACACCCTCTGCTTTCAGGGTTCACCCCAGACCTCAATGGTGTCCCCCATTCCACATCCCTGCCCCCACACGGCTGCTGAAGCAAAGCAGGAATTATAGCTGCTCTAGTAGAATGACATTTACTGCCTGGCCCTGCGTCTGAGCCCATAAATCGCCCTCACCATGCTTGGTACCAACCGTGCAGTCACCTGGAACAGAGGCCCAAGGGATCCACCAGCCTATCCCCCCACCTGGGCCCTAGCCCACTCAGGCCATCGTCTTACCCATTCCCTCCAACCTCCCTTCGGTGCTTCTCAGTGTGGGGCCAGGTCAAAGTCCCCACAGGCCTGGCCATCTGAGCAGCCCCATCTCTGCAAGCACACCCTGGAGATCACCTTTCTGGAGTCCTCTGTTGACCTCCTCAGGGACTCTGCCTATCTTCTGCCCTTTTGGTCCCTGCCCCCGCCACCTTACTTTCCCTCCCTCTCTAGCTGGAGTTGGACCAGATGGGCTCCAAGAGCTCAGACAAAACCTTCTGCTCTGTGGTGAGTCCAGGTGGGGCCACCAACACGGCAGTAAGACTGGTGGAAGGCCCTGCGGCTGCGTGTGCCAAACAGGACTGCCTGACCACTGGTGGGCGCATGACTGGCTAGGACCCAGGAAGCCAGCTGTTCCCTTTGTCCTCTGGGGCAGCTGGAAGGGAAAGAGACACTTCTGCAAGGCCCTTGCAGTTGGCCAGAGGCAGAAGGGGCTGCTGGAAGTGTGGGATAGAGGGGAGGATTGTTCTGTGATGAGGCGAAGAGCTGAAGAGGCCCATGATGGTTTCCCAGGTCCCCGCTGGGCCCTCCAGCTGGCATCCAGCCCTTCCCCACAAAAGGAGGCTAACAAACACAGGTGTAGGCAGGGGAGGCTGGGGTAGGGAGGTAGATAAGGGAGTAACAGCTGGTAAACACCCCACAGTAGTGGAGTACTGTATCCCACAGGCAATGGGAGGCTAAGGGACGGTCACCTTTCATGTGGAGAATACAGACAGGGGAGACCAAAGGCTTTTCAAGGGTCCACAGGCCTTCAGTTCCAGTTTCCTGGTTTAGGATGAGGGAAAATGCTTTGATAGGTTCCTCTCTGCCCTTGAAGCCTCTCCTGTAACAGGGATAGAACCCCTCTTCTGAGTTCTCAGTGCTCCTGTGAAAGGGAGGGCGGATGTGCAGGGGGTGTGGCCGGGCTGCGGAGGCCGAGGTCGGCGTTCTGTATAGCGCCATCTCGACCATGGGGAGCTATGGTGGGTGCCTGAGCATGAGAGGGACACATCTCAGAGTCTAAGGAGGAAAGATTTGAGGTGCGGAGCAGAGAAAGCAGAGGCAGAGAATGCACGCATGAGTATGCACACCTCTGTGCTCACACATACTCACACACACACCTACTGCAGCAGGCACAGGTGCAAACGGATTTCTGCAACCTCACTCGTTCCCCCACACAACCACACAGCAATTTATGTGTCCACACAGACCCGTGCACGCACCCATGCAAGCAAACACCCTGCGTCTACACATTGGTACAGATAATACACGCTCACACTGGTCCACCACGCTCTCACCCATACATTCGCACTAAAGCGCAGACCCGCAGAGCAGACCCCTTTGAGCAGCGCATGGAAGCACCGCACACACGCCGCCGGGCGCCCCCTCACAGAGGTCCACGCCCTGCCCTGTGCTCAGGGCTCACACACCTAGCGATACACACGGGAGCCTGAGCATGCACACACGTGTGCACACACAGACAGCTGCCCCAGCCTTGCTCCGCCCTTGGAGCTGCTGCTGGCCAATAAGAGCTCCCTGGGTGCTGTCTCCTAGGCAACCAGTGGAGCTTTCCGGCTCAGGGTTGGGAAGGGGGGAGGGCGTGGCCATGGGGATGCCCCACACTCCCCACCCTTGTGCCCTGAGGCCCTCGGTTTTTTCGGGGTTAGATTGCAGAGCTAGGCTGAGGGCAGGAGTGGAAGGGGTACCTTGGAGATAAAGTGCCCAAAGTAAATCCCAATGATGTTAGCTCCCCCACCCTACCCTGCATGGGCCACAGACGGTGAGCATCCTGGCAGAAGATGCCTCGTGTGGCCCACCCTAAGATGTCTATGGGAGGACCTGGCTTTGAAGGTTCCGGGTGGGGGGCCTCTATGACCCAGCCCCATGGCCTCTCTCCAGAGGAATCTGAAGAGCTTGCACCATTCCTCTTCCTTTTCCTCAAATGCCCAAGCTTTCCCCTTGGGACCTCCCCACATGTTCTCCCTTCTGCTTGGGATGTCCCCTACTCACCTCTTCCTGCACCATACCCTCTCACACACTCATTTCTTTTCTTCTGGCAACCTTCTGCTCATGGTGTAGGTCACCGCCCCAAATAGTCTTTTCCTAGCCACCACTGTCCCTGGCCCTCATTTGAAGTCAGTACCTGAGCTAGAGCTTGTCATCACCGGGACTAGCAAGAGCACACCTTGAGCCTTTTGAAACACAGGGGATACCAAGAGATGGAGGCTGATCAAAGGGGCCAAGTACAGGGATGCTTGGGATCTGGAGCCAGACAACCTGGGTCTAAATCCTGGCTCTGCCACATACCAGCTGTGTGTGACTTTGGGCAAGTTGCCCGTGGAGCTGGTGAGGACTATATTAGATCATGCCTGCAAAGCACTTAGAACACTGTCTGGCATGGAGCAACCGAACAGTAAATGCTTCTACTATTCTTCTTATGGACTCCCCATAATAAATAATGCCACCTTCCCCACACAGCTTCCAGAGCCCAGCCTCATTCAGAACATGAGGCCGTGGAGCAGGAGACTCAAAGCTGGTGAGCAACAGAGGGTTTGCCCTCGTACACAGACCTATTCCAACGGCAGGTGCCCTGTCCAAGAGGGAGACTTGTCCCATTGGGGCAGAAATCAAGAGTCCATGGTGACAAACAATTATAATTTTCTTTTATCACTCTGTCACTCTGTGGCCTGCATAACTGCTGCAGTGATTTCAAGAGTGATCACAGTGCCCCACGTGTGAGCAAGCCCCATGTGCGGTTCTGGCCTCCAGTTCTCCTGTAGCCTCCCTCAGGGCCTGGGCGAAGTGGGGCTGTTTTTCAAATGGCCAGCCCCATCCTCTTGTGCCCTGTTCCCACTCTGGGGGGTGGGTAAGCAGCAGCCCCCCACTCCCCCATTGCTGCAGGACCTCCACTCTGTCCTGATTTGCATAATTGGCTTCTGGTGAGATTCACTGGAAGAGATCTGGCACACCCTGGTTTATGTCTGTGCTCCACACTAATCAGCCAGGCATCCAGGAGCATAGCACTGCACTTCTTCCTAAAAATGGAGATAATCTTTCCCACCATACAGTTTGTGGGGAAGCTTGGCCTCGATTCCTGTAGAAAGTACCTGGCTTGTGGGCTATGCCCAGCAGGAGCTAGCTGCAATCCTTTGCTGGGCCCTCCAGGACTAGGGGGCTCCAGGCTGGGGTACATTTTAGATTTCAGTGCTGTCTGTATCCAAAATGATCTGATGACAAGAAGCATAAACCCTCCTAAAGATGTACTCTCACAAGGGGTTTTCTGGAAGCAGACAGTCTCAGAGAAGCCCATCATAACCAGCCTCCCCTCTCTCCTGGTGGCTCAGCTTCTGACCGCACAGGGCCTTGGGTCACCCGTCTGTCTCTGCAGAAATGATCAGGGGTGGGGCCCCTGGGTGGCTCAGTGGGTTAAGCCTCTGCCTTCAGCTTGGGTCATGATCTCAGGGTGTTGGGATCGAGCCCCGCATCGGGCTCTCTGCTCAGTAGGGAGCCTGCTTCCCCCTCTCTCTCTACCTGCCTCTCTGCCTATTTGTGATCTCTCTCTCTGTGTCAAATAAATAAATAAAATCTTTTTAAAAAAATGATCAGGTGCTATCTGAATGAGCACAGCTACCCTAGGAGGGCAGCCTCGGCTCCCCATGGCTTCTGTGTTCAATTCTAAATTCCCCAGAGAAACCATGATGGGCCAGGATGAGGTCAATTGTCCACCCTTTGTCCGGTCAGCTGAGCGAGGGACCAGAAGGTAGGGAGGGCCACGTCTTCAGGGATTTGGGAGGAGCGGGGTCTTTAAGTAGGAGTGTGAGTGGAGTGAAAAATGGTGACTTTCCCTAGACCAGTGGTTCGCAACACTAGCTGCACATTGGAATCACCAGGGGAGCTTTAAAAAAAATACTGCTACCTAACTCCCACTCCCAGAGATTCTGATGTCATTGGCCTGGGTTGATGCTGCAGTAATAAAATTTTCAAGAGTTCCCCAGGCGATTGTAAAGCGCAGCCAGGGTACCGATCACCACTTTCAAGACTTCCTGCTGGCTGAGTCCACACCGCGGTGTCATCCATCCCTCTAGTTTGGTCTCCCTTCAGGCCAGAGGAGAGGTTCATCCTCCGCAGCCTAAGTCAGTGATTCCCAAGCCATCCCCTGGATAAGATAAGGTCAGAATCCTGATTCCCCAGTCTGGTCCATTCTTACTGAATCTGGATGTTTGGAGAGGAGCTCTGCTGATTCTTATCACCAAGCGAAGTGGAGACACTGGGCTGAATGATAACTTTACCCACTGATCAGCTCCACGCAGCTGATATGCAGTCATGGAGGAAATCACCCCAAGTCCCTTCTGTAGAGAAATCAGTGATGGTAGCAAGCCAGACACCCCCAGAGCTCCATGCTCAAAGAACAGGGTGGATATCCATTGTTCTGTCTGCCTTGTGTGAGGTGCCTGTGCTCCAACCACATGGTGAGACTAAGAACTGTCTTCTGTCTTCTAATGGAACCATCTGCTGTGGCCGTGGCTCCATGTAGGAGAGGGTAGCTAACCCCAGCTGAGCTGATCCATATCCACATCTGCTTGTTAGTGTGAGTAGACAAGGAAAAATGGCACCTTCCCGAAGTGTAGCTAATCAGAAACCTTCCCTAGGATATCTGAATTTGGAACCAGAGAATTCCAATATCGGTGTTTCTCTGGAGTACAGACTGGGAAAGGTGAACCTGGGAGCCAAGTTCACAGAGGATCCAGGCAGAAGCAGAGGCAAGCGGTGGGGAGAGTCTCTGATTCTGCTTTTCTCTGTGGTACCCTGAGCCTGGCTTTTGGTGGGACCTAGGTCTGAGTCCCAACAACTACAGGCACAGCACAATTAGTGGTTTTGCTACCACATACCATGGGCCACTGACTACCCTTTCCCAGCTAATCCCACTGTTTCTTGTCACCTGAGTCCTAGGGTCAGTCTCTGTTTTAGGGCCAGTTTCAGTGGGTTTCTTCCCTTTTCCAGAAAAATGCCCTTTGAATGTAAGGTTACAGAGAAATTTAAAGAAGCACAGTGAACCATGAACTGCTAGGTTTCCCTGCGCCAAACTGAAAACCATCTAGAAGTTCTCTCATCTCTGCTCTTCTGTCATATTTGCTCCATTCTCCTCCTCATCTCTGACAAGCAAGCTTTTCTTTTACTTACCAATGTGCACTTAGCTGAGCTTGACCACCCCAAGATAGCAGCCCCTGCCAGAAGCTCACACAACCCGGAATCTCAATTTCCTGCAGCTAACCTAATAGTCATGCCCTGATTTTAAATTCCCATGAGACACACTCTGATTGACCGAGTTATAGTCAGGTGACCTCAACCTGGTCCAATCAGCTAGGGCCCAGGGATGGCTGCCATGGAGAACAAGGACTCACCCTTGTTCACCAGCTCCTGGACACCATCCTTAGAACTCTGGGACATGAGGAAGATGACTTTTGGATAAACTTAAATGAACCCATACTTTCTCCAAGGGAGCTTGTTCCTCAGCAAGTCAAGAAGAAAGTGGAAATCTTAACAAGGAGGTCGGCTGATAGTGCTAGCGAGGCCTGGTAGCTGGCAAAGAGAGATGGACAGCGGTGACCCTCACCCTCACCCCTGAGGCAGCAGCTGCAGCCCTGCTTTGCATCCTGTCCAGATATTTCCAGTAAATAAACATTGACGCTTTCGATATCATGTTAATTTCACAGGCGGCTGCTCTGCTGACAGTTTCCACACTCCGCCAGCGCCTCTTGTCAGTTTTAGACTCACAGTCGGACGCCAGCCCTGCTCGCAGGCTGCCCGACATACAGACATAAAAACAAATGGCTCAGAAAGCCCTGGTGAGATGACAGTGAGCAGCATGGGCGCCTAGGTTGGGCAGAAACAGCCCTGTCCACGGTCCTGAAGTTGACTAGGGCAAGGGCCAGGCCACAGGGCTTAGAATCCTCTAGTGTACCCTTGCTTCTCTACCTTTCAGGGCCACAGTTTTCAAGTCTGTGAAAGGAGTTAATTTTGTAGCCTTGTTTCCTTGGGACCTTAACTGCGAGTTGTGGGCAACCTCTGACTCTAAAAGGCACTTCTTTTTTTTTTTTTTTTTTAAGATTTTATTTATTTATTTGACAGAGAGATCACAAGCAGGCAGAGAGGCAGGCAGAGAGAGAGGAGGAAGCAGGCTCCCCTAGAGAGCAGAGAGCCTGATGCGGGGCTTGATCCCAGGACTCTGAGATCATGACCCGAGCCGAAGGCAGCGGCTTAACCCACTGAGCCACCCACGCGCCCCTAAAAGGCACTTCTTAAACTTCCCAGGGCTGGCTTTGACCTTCAGCACAATCCCCAAAGGCATTTGAGCAGAAATTCATCCCAATTTTGCAGATGGGATAGCTGAGGCCTAATGCCAGACAGTAATTTTCCCTGTTTCACAGCAGGAGACAGGAGCAGAACTAAGGCAGGAACTGGGGGTGCTGGCTCCAGTTCCAGCTGCTTTGACAGCTGTCAACCACACTAACTAAAGTCCTAGGGCCACAGGAATGGTAGGGCCAGAGACCCCTGCCCTGTCCCAAGCTCAGCTGAGCCAGCCCCTTGGAGCATTTAGGCTTCTTCCGGACATGCATAGTCATGAAGCCTCATGCATATGTATGATTTATTCCTATTATAAGCTGAGCTGAGGTTATATTTTCTGGCTAGGTCCTCCTGTGCTCTAGGACCCTCTCTGTCAGCCAGTGTTCCTAGGTGTCCTTCAGGGAGCCCACTGATGGGCCCACTTTACCCCACACCAACACACACTGGGAGCTGAAGGGGGGAAGCTGGGTCAGAAGCTCCTTCTGGGTGCTGGGATGCCTTCCTTCTTCTTCTGGTTGCTGCTACAGCTGCTTCTAGATGCTTCCACCTGGTGGGAAGGAACACTTGCATCAGCAGGGCTGGTCCTGCCACACATCCTGTCACCTCCCCAAGGCCTAAGTTGGACCCCAAGAGGGATGAGGCTGAGGCAGGTTATAAGCAACTACAGTGATGGCCCACCTCCTTGTCTGCCATCTACTTCCTGAATAAAGTCTTCCCTAGCCTGGAGGGACATGTGGGGGCACTGCAGCCCAGGGGTGGTGACAGGAAGCAGGAGGAGACATCTTGACCTCCCAGGTCGGTGTCCAGGGTGACTCAGATGGCCATCTTCTCTGGGGACAGGGCTCTGGAGCACTCACATGGCAGCTCACACCCACTCACCACTGGCGCCTGCTTCTGCTCAATAAAGACTCATTAATGGACTTAAGTGAATTAGAGTCATTAACGCTGTTATCAGAGGCCGGGAGAGGTTGGCGCCTGCCTTCTAGGTCCAGCCCACAGTCTGGGGAACTTGGGCAAGGCCTTCACATCTCAGGGCCCTCACCTATAAATTGGGGTATAAATGTCCCCCGACTCCCACCACCTATACACACACACACACACACACACACACACATGCATACACACTTATCACTATAGCTTCCATCACCTATACGCAAAATTTTTTTTTAAAGATTTATTTATTTAGGGGCACCTGGGTGGCTCAGTCGTTAAGCATCTGCTTTCAGCTCAGGTCATGATCCCAGGGTCCTGCTCCCTGCTCAGCGGGGAGCTTGCTTCCCCTTCCCACTGCCCCCCTGCTTGTGTTCCTTCTCTCGCTGTGTCTCTGTCAAATAAATAAAGTCTTTTTTTTTTTTAAATGTATTTATTGATTTGAGGGGGTGGGCAGAGGAAGAGACAGAGCCTTAGCAGACTCCCTGCTGAGTGCAGAGCCCGACGTGAGGTTCAATCTTCCAACCCTGAGATCACGACCTGAGCTGAAATCAAGAGTCAGATGGATGCTCAAATGACTGAGCCTGGAGGCACCCCTAGGCCAAGATTTCTAAGGTCCTAAGGCTGGCATTCAAGGCCACCTGGCCTGGTTCTTTCCACCTCTCTAGTTACTCCTCCACCCCGCCCCTCATCCCCATCCCCCTGCATACAGATTTGTGCTTTGCACATGTTACTTCCTCTGACTGGAAACTCAACTCTGCTTTTTCCCTAACCCTGCCCCAGACTGCTAAACTCCTGAGCACCCTTCAAACCCCTGTGCCAGTGTTACCTCCTCTAGGAAGGCTTCCCTGGCCACCTCCCCCCGCCTATCCCAGGCTGGGTTACATAGTCGCTCTCTCTGGGGACACCTAAGGGAACCACCCATAAGAGAGGTTATGTCTTGGACAAATATAAAAGAAAGCCCACTTTCCCCATGAGGAATTGCCCTGAAGGGCTTGTTCCTAAGCAAGTCAAGAAGAAAGCAGAAGTCAGGACAGAGCCCCAGCTTCCCTCTGTCATCTGCGGTGTGGTCGTCTATTTTGGTGTTTGTCTCCCCCACCAGCTACATCTACTTGAGAGATCAGAGTTCAGGTCTGTCTCACCCAGCACCAGGCACACATAGGTGTCCTCCTCAGTTGTATTTCCAGAGGAGGTAAGGGGATGGGGGGAATAGTTCTAGGAGCTTCCTCTAAGACTTTTTCTCCAAAGAGCCCTTGTCAAGAAGGAAGGACACAGCCTCCCTCCAATCCCTTCCCCACTCCCTCCCAAGTCCAGGCTCAGCACTTTCAGAATCACTTAATTTTTACAGATTTTTTCCTCCTTAATTACAGTTCATGTAACAAGTAACAAATAAACGAGGGGGGGCAGGGGAGAGGGAAGATAATCGCAGACGCTGCCAGCCTCTCCCTGCGGCGTCCCATTCCAGGAGCTCGGAGCCAGGACAGAGGCGGTGGGAGGGAGGCTTTCAGACCAGAGAGTGGTTCTCACACTGGTACCTTCTTAGTCTCTGGCTCCAAGATGAGCTGTACTGGGCCCTCTCCAGGCCAGAGACTTTCTTGGCCATACCACTCTGGTAGGAGCTCTCCAGACCTCTCCCGCTCTGGCCCCTGGTGAGGGAATTGTCCACGAAATGAAGATAATCCACTGCAACTGCCGTTCATTGAGGGCCTTCAGTGTGCCAGGCACTTGGCTCAACCACTGCTCTGATCATCAGAGCAACACTTACCGCAAGCCATTCTAGAGGGGGGAAACTGAGGCCCAGGAAGAGAAAGTGATTCCCCACTAGGAAGTAGGTCTGATTTCAAAGTCTGCACTTTCCATGAAACCATGCTGCCGCCCACCCATATGAGCACTCCTACCCTCTCCGAGGGGTGGTTTGAACATCTCCTGGGCAATCCTACCACTACCTCTGCTGTCCGAGCAAGAGCCACATTCTCTCACTTTCCTCCTCTCTGGGTTGGGTACGGACGAGGAAAGCCACCCAAATCCTCAAAATCCTTTTTCCTTTCTCACTGCCTATACTGGATGGGTAAAGATGGTCAGAAGCATTTTTATTGCAAGGGATGTAAAAACAAAGCCCAGGGGTGCCTGGGTGGCTCAGTTGGTTAAGCATCTGACTTTGGCTCAGTTCAGGATCTCAGGGTCCTGGGATCAAGCCCCGTATCGGGCTCAAGCCCCTGTCCAAGTTGGGCTCCCCACTCAGCAAGGAGTCTGCTTGTCCCTCTCCCTCTGCCCCTTTCCCTACCCCCTCCCTCTGCTCCTTCCCCTACCCCCTCTCCCTCTGCTGCTCCCCCCTCCCCCTCCTCATGCTCTCTCTCTCAAATAAATACAAATCTTTAAAAAGATAAATAGAAACAAAGCACAAAGGAGCCAAAAACAAACCACCAAGACATACTTTTTCTCTTAAAGCATGAGGACATGACCGCCAGGCCCCAGTTTCTAATCCGTCAAGGCTGCAGCCTCCTGTGCGGGGCAGTAAAGCCTCGGGTCTGCTGGACCTGGTGGCTCTGGGCTTCTGTGGCTCTGGGCCACCTTGCCTTTCACTGACAGACTCCTTGGAGAACTGACACTGAAGAAGAACTGATCTAAACCCAGCTGCCCAGGCCAACGCTGATTCCCTCTCTCTGTCAAGAGATTTGTCCCTTACGCCTGGGTGGCTCAGTCTGTTAGGCCGCTGCCTTCAGCTGGGGTCATGATTCCAGGGTCTTGGGATTGAGTCCTGCATGAGGCTCCTTGCTCAGTGGGAAGCCTGCTTCTCTCTCTGCCTCTGCCTGCTTGTGCTCTCTCTCTTTCTCTCTGACAAATAAATAAATAAATCTTAAAAAAAAAAAAAAAAGATTTGTCCCTTACAGGATCTGGATTTCTCTTGATTTAAGGGATGGGTGAATTCTGTCCACCTCCCTTGCCCCCAGGCAGGGATCATGGAGCAGCAGAAATAATGGAGGTGACTTTGACCTCTGAAGGGGTGGGAGGAAGCTGCACACACAGCTGGGAGTGTATTATTCCCGACCCACCGCTAATCCACGGGCCTCAGGTACAGCCATGTAGTGGGCACATTGGGAAAGGGCAGCTAGACCAGCTGGTGGGGTAGGAACAATTCATTCATTCATTCATTCATTCATCGAATATTAATTCAACATCTATGCACTGTGTGCCAGGCAGGGCTCCTCCTGCTACAGGCACTGGGACGGTGAAGGACAAAACCCGGACAGGTTCCTGCCTCTGTCACTCTTAGAGTCTAGTGTAAACACTTTCTGTAAAGGCTGGAAGTAAATATTTTATGGTTCATGGGCCACGTACAGCCTTTGTTGCACATTCGTCTTTGTTTTCTTACAGGCCTTTCAGGATTCACCAAGGATCCTTCGCTCACAGGCGGCACAGATAGAGATTGCTGGCTGAATTTGGCCCACGGGCCCTAGTTTGTCAGTCCTGGGTCTGGTGCAACCTATCCCATAGAAGGATAATGGAGTCACATGGGTACTTTAAGATTTTTAGTGGTTTCATTAAAAAAGTGAAACGAGGGGCGCCTGGGTGGCTCAGTGGGTTAAAGCCTCTGCCTTCGGCTCATGTCATGATCGAGTCCTGGGATCGAGCCCCACATTGGGCTCTCTGCTCAGCAGGGAGCCTGCTTCCTCCTCTCTCCCTCTGCCTGCCTGTCTGCCTATTTGAGATCTCTGTCAAATAAATAAAATCTTAAAAAAAAAAGAAACAAAACGGTGAAATTAATTTTAATGATATAGTTTATTTAAGCCAATATATTCATAATATTTTCATGTTAAGATTCTTCAGTGGAACCCCCCCACCATTGCTCTCAAAGTGAAGTCCAAAGTCCCTTCCTGTGGTCTGCAGGGAAATACGTCAGCATGGTTTTTGCTGTAAGTAACAAAATAGCAAACTACTACTGCCTTAAATCTAAACAAATGTATGCACAAAACAGGAAGTCGAAGTAGGTGGACCTCCTTTCGCTTCTCATTGGCCAGAACTGGGTCACGTGCCCATCCTCGAGCCAATCATTCACTGATAAAGATACAGACTGGCCACTCCACTGCCCAGGGCTGAGGTCGGTGGGTTCTCCTGCTGCGCTGGGGAGGGGTGGGGAGGAAGTTGTGACACCCACTGCTCCGGCACAACCCTCTTGCGTTGGGTTCAGGGCCTGCCCCCAGCCTGTTCCCCAACACCCGGCCTCACACTCTATGATCTAACCTCCTCGGGTCCACCGAAGTGCCTTCCTTTGTCTGTAAGACTTCATACATGCTGTTCCTTCTCCTTGGAATGCTTTTCCCTTTCTCCGCCTCTCTCCCCACCTTTGCCTGGCTACTTCCTCTTGTCCTCTAAGCTTCAGGCCAGATGCTATTTCCACAGGAAAACCACACCTGGTCCCCCAGATCAGATCAAGGGCTCCATGAAGGACAGAGACCATAGCCGACTCACTTCCCAGGGTCTGGCACAGAACCTACACAGAGTAGGTACTTGTTGAATAAGACCATCTTTGGGCACTTCTCATTGTAGAATTGTGGTGAGAGAGAAGACAGAGCAGGTCTCCATACCACGCAGGGCCTTCTAGAGAGTAGTACCCTGCCCAGGGAGAGGCCAGGTCAGGAGACTCAAGTTCAGGTGCCAGGTCTCCCCCTGACCTTGGGTGTGACCTTGGGCAGGACTTCTCTGAGCCTGACCAGGTTTTGGGGATGGTGGGTAGATGAGAATGCTGGGAGCTGGGGCAGGGAGCTGAGCCCAGGGCACATGAGGTTCCTCTGTCCAAGGCAGGGACTGAGATGCCCACAGAGCCCATGTAGAACCAGGCCTCCTCAGCGGGGAGGGTTCCAAGCCTCTAAGAGAGTAGGAGGCAGGAAAAAAGCAGGATTGAAATTCCATCAGGCACTCACTGAGCCTGCTCCCTGGAGACCCTGTGCCTTTGTTCCGTTTAATCAATATGTAATTAAACTGAAATCCCAGCTTAAGAATTTCCAGCGGTGTTAAGACCAGGCTTTCCAAGGGGCTGGCAGATTTGAGGCTCCTGGGTCCTCCAGCTATTAGCCCTTCACCAGCCTGGCCTATGCCCCGCCCCACCAGGCCTCAAGGTCACCTTCCCAGCCGGCCAGGCCCCAGTGGGACTCTAGTCTTCCACAGACTTTCTGGAGGAGATGGTGGGGCCTTCCAGGGGCAAGAGATTCAGGAGGAGGGTGCAAGCTCCCTGGGTTGCCATGACCACCCTGGGGCCATCCCAGGTCCAGTTGCCCTTGTGTGACAGGGAGGAAACTGAGAATAGTGAGACCATAGTGGAAATGACTCTCAAGCTGCCCCCCCCACCTACCTCCTCTCTCCTCTCCCCTTGGGGTGACCCAGGGCTCTGACGCCACAGGCTGCTGCATGCCGAGCACTTACCATGTGCCATACGCTATTCTGATGCCTTCACATGCATTAACCCATTTACTCTTCCAAAGAGCCCGTGAGGGAGGTATTCAGAGTAACTCCATGTTAAGATGAGGAAACTGAGGCCCAGAGCCCCTGGGGTCCCCAGCTAGTTGATGGTGGAGCTAGGATTTAATCCCAGCGCTGCTTGTTCCAGAGCTTTAAGCACTCAGGGCCCTGGCATTGGGACCTCGCTGCTAAGACCCTGTGACCTCCATCACCAGGAGCCAGCAGACTGCCCAGTCCCCATCCTCGTCGGCCCCACACCTGCCACAATCGTTCTTCACGTACCTCCTCACAAGCCCAGAACAGGCTTTCAGGTGCGAGGCTAAAACTCCTCCAGGGCTCCCACCGTCAACACCTCCAAGTCCTCCGAGTTCTTCTGCACAGACAGCTCTGTGTTCAGGGACGTCTGAAACCCTGCCCTTAAATCAACATTGGCCAGCAGAAACAGCATGAGCCACAAGGGTAAGGCACACACACTAGTAAGGAACGGCACTGAAAGAAAAAAGAAGCAGGTGTAATGGATTTAAATATATATTTAGCCAAAAGACTCTAAAATATCATCATTTCTGCATATAATCAGTATTAAAAACTATTGAGCTCTTTTACGTTCTTTTGTAGCTGTCAGTCTCTGAAATCCGGTGTGTATGTTCTACTTAGGGCACATCTCGATCCAGACGGGGCAAGTCTCAAGTGTCCAGTGGCCACACACGGCATCCATGACACCCTCCTCCCAACCTATCTGACAAAACCTGGATAAGAAGCCCTCAAGGAGCCACGTGGGACCTCAGTAACGAGCCGAGATGGCCCAGCTCCTGTGTAACAGGTGGCAAGGACCCAGGAGGCATCACGGGAGGGTTTGGAGAGGGTGGGGCTGCTGAGGCTGGGTAGAGTCCAGACAAAGGAACAAGGTGGGCAAGGCCAGGCCAGCCAATCCTGGGGTCTAAAGTTGGCCTCTCTGTGCAATGTCCATCCTCACTCACCACAGTCCTGGTTAATGTAGTAGTAAGTCTGGGGTAGAGCCAGGCTGGACTCCTGACCGGAGAGAAAGGTGTTGGGGGAAGAGCTCATACAGCTGGAGAACAACCAAAGGGACACACTTGGACATCTGGGCTGCATGTCCTTTGTCCTCCTAGTCTTTCTTGGGTGTGGGCCTCCCAGGTGGAACAGTCAGGGGATTCAGGACCAGAACCTGAACTCTGCATTGAGACTTTGACCTTGAGAGATGCTAGGGGCTGGGCCCAGGGGCAACAGCCAGATCAGCAAGGGCAGGCAGGCAGCAGAGGTCTGATCTCTAGCCAAAACGGCAGTGGAGCTGCCAAAACAGCCTTGGAATCCTGGAAGCGTCTTTCAAAGGGGGTGATATTTATGGAAGCACCCAGAATCTTGCTTGGAGAGCAGAAGGTACTCAATGTGCTTACTCCAAACCCAAATCTGTAGGTCGTAGGGAGCCAGTGCCTGAGCGGGAGAGTGGCCAGAATGGGAGCCCCGGAGCACTGGGTGCAGAATGGATGGGTGGGACAATGCGGTCAATGAGGTCAGAGGCAGTGACCATGACACTGCTCAAAATGGCCAGCCCCAGGTTCAGCCGGCCTGGCCCAGACCACAGATGCTGTGGGGGGGTAGGGCAAGAGGGCTCCAGCCAGTCCCGAGGTTGGGCTGGTGGCTGTCCCGGCCCAGCCTTCTGAATGGAACCTCAAGACAGCTGCCCTGGAGCACAAACAAAGCTCTTTCCTGGGGACGTCCCCACAGGCCACTCCCCTCCTTACCTCCCTCCCTTCTGGTTTGTGCCAGCCTTCAAGGATGATGTAGGGGCCGCTTGTGGAGAAAGGGCTAGTTGAGATTAAAGAGAAGGCTAAGAAAATGTGACGGGGGTTCAGCTCCCAAGGGACTGGTGAGAGCGGGAGGCTGGCTCTGGGTCGTGACAGTCATGATGATTGAAATCCTCCCCAGCTTCCTCCTGACACCAGTGCCTTCTCCCCCTACTCTTAGGACCCAACCTTGGAGATGGTGGCAAAGGCTATCATCTCCAGTTGCCAAGGGACAACCAGAGCAATCAGTGGGTTTCCTGTACCAGGCTTACCCTGCATGGCACCCTCTCTCCGAGCTCTTAGCCTGTGGCCTTGACCCACTGGCCCTTTCCAGAGCAGGATGGGGGAGAGGCAGAGAGAGCCGGGTTGGTTGGTCGGGGGAGGCAATGGATTTGGGGGCCCGCGGAGGCCTGGAGACACAGGGAAGTGCAAAGCGTGGCTCAGGACCCAGGACCTTGGCACCTCCATGTCTGTTCTATGTGTGGGAAGTGCAGAGGGAGTGCAGAGCGGCAATCAGGCTCCCCGCATCAGCTAGGAGACTCCCAAGCTGCAGGCTTTCAGGGTGCACCCACGACTTTTGCTAAAGCTTTATACTATCTGTATTCTTTTCCTAATACTCTTTAAGCCAACTTACTTTTTTACTTTGATAAATTTTATTTATTTATTTATTTATTTATTTTAAAAGGTTTGTTTATTCATTTAAGAGTCAGGGAGAGAGAGAGAGAGAGCTGGGGGGCAGGGGCAGAGGAAGAGAGGGTCGCAGACTCTGCACTCAGCAGAGCCCAATGCCCAGCTCCAGGCGGGGTTCTCCATGGGGCTCCATCTCATGACCCTGAGATCACAACACGAGCCCCAGAGATGTTTCTTTTAAAATATATTTACCCAGGGGTACTTGGGGGGGCACAGTCGGTTAAGCATCTAGCTCTTGGTCTCTGCTCAGTCATGATCTTGGGGTCATGAGAGTCTGCTTGGCATGGAGTCTGCTGCACATTCTTTCTCCCTCTTTCTCTGCCCCTCCTGCTCATGCTCTCTCTCATATACATAACAAAATTAAAAGAAAACCTTTCTACTAGTAACTTCAGAAAAAATCTAGTCTCAATTTTCATAAATAGAAGGTATGTGTAAAACCAAATACAATGACAGTGATAAAAATGAGACCCCATTCTAAAACATTAACTAATCATGGAAATCAACAGTCTTTGAGTCTGAAGCCTGTCATTTAGGTCATTTTTGTTTAAGGGAAGGAGATTTGCAAGAGTCGGAGTCCTGAAGGTGAATCAACTGAGCCTTTCTCGATGTTTCCAGAGGGCTTTTGAGGCTAACTGGAGGCAGAACAACTTCCCCATTGAGTGACCATTTAATGACAGGATGATGAGTCTGTGTTTGACATAAAACCACCTCCCTACCCCCTGTCACCTCCATTTCCCCCCAGGTTAGTCCCTGGTGTCAGGACCACCAGGCCCAGTGGCACCTGCCACACCATGCATTTGGGGAAGTCATGTAACTTCTGAGCCTTAATCTGCTCATCTATAACATGGGCAGAGTTTTTTGAACTTGAAATGAGATAATAGCAGCTCAGTGCCTATCACATAGTTGACACTCAATAAAGATTTCCATCCTTCTTTGGCAACATTGTTGACTATCCTAAGGCCACTGTTTGAGCTGTTGGGTTATTCATGACTGCCCAGGGCCTAGTCCCTGGTAGAACCCCAGGCATAAACAGAAGCATGAGTAATTTATTATTCTTCAGGTGGTCAGAGCCACTAGGAAAGCCATCGGGAGCAGCTAAGGACATTCCCAGAGCCGACAGTTTGTGCCTTTCTGGACCTACAGGGCAGGGAGGCCTGCAGGACACTGTCCAGGTGCCTGGGGATCCACAGAGAGCAAACCCTATCCCCTCTTCATCCCAGACCCTGATTGTCAGGGAGGACACAGGGCCAGGGCCAGGAAAAGCAGGGAGCAAGGAACGGGGTGTGTAGGTCACCGAGTAGTCTTGGGCCCCCCAAGACATCCTTAGAAGGAATGTCTAGTGAAAAGCTGAGGACATTACCCTGGGGTCAAGGCCTCTTCATTCTGGAGGCAGTGGAGGAGTCCTGGAAGAAGGTGAGGAGAGAGAAGAGAGGCAGTGTGCCTGCAGGGGGAGCCTCCCCTCAATTCTTCTGGCTCTATTTCACTTCCCAGCCATCCCTCCACTCCTATCAGCCTTGGGTAGGGCAGGGGCTCTCTATGCTTGCCTCAGCCCCCCGATCCCGCACCCCGCCCCAGACAGGGTCAGGCTAGGCAGTTTCCCAGACTCTGCCCTCAAGACTGGCCTGCTGGCCCAGATGGAGCCATGGGTGTCATCTGGAAGGAGAGGAGGGACAGGCACCTGTAAATGTCAGAAGGGAAGGAGAGGTGCTAGAGGCAGGGGTGGAGAAGGGAGGGAATGGGGCGGGATCTCCTCCACCCCTCCCCTATTGACCTCAGAGATGCAGCCCCCTGCAACTGTCCCAGGAACCCCAGTGTGGCCAGGGTCACTGCTCCATGCTATGAACGAGGAAATGAATCAGAGGGAGGCTCTGTCTTCCTTTAGTTACATTTGGGGCCCTCCTCCTTCCAGTGGGGGCAGTGGGCACCTGTGGGTTAATGAATTTGCCTTCCAGAATCATACGCAAGGAGGGTTTCTGGCAGCCTGGAGTGGCCTTGGAAAAGGGCTCTTAAAGGACCCAGAGAACACCCGCCAGGGCGGGGACAGCTCCTTCCACAGGCACATCTGCCCTGACCATCTTTGAAGGGCCAGCCGCACCCGAGCATGGGTGCTTCGGCTGGGGGTCCCTCTCCCTGTGTCTCCTCAAGGCCAGCTTCCCCCCACATCCCTGAGTGGGGAAGCTCACCATGCTAGGCAGAGGCAGAGAAGCTTCCCGTCCACTTCGGGCCATGCCCATGTGCCCAGGGCAGCCCTGACATGAGCCCCTTAAAGGCAGCATGCCAGCCATGGAGGGGGCCTCTGGAGCCAAGTGTGGAAAAGGAGAGGCCTAAGGGCAGATGTTGAGCCAACACCATAGACCTAGTCAGGGCCCTAAACCCTAAACCCAGTTAAAAGGGGCTCCTACCCTGAGCCCTGCACATTAGACAGCCAGCTCTGCACCTGGAACACTGCTGTGAGGGACCTCCTCCCTGGACCCCCCTTCTGAGAGGGCACCATGCCTCTGATGCCCACAGTTGGGGCCTGAGGGGTCTCCCAGGGGCTGTGTGCATGGGGTGGGGACAGAGCGTGGCCTTGAAGGCTAGGGTGTCTGTCCCCCTGTAGGTGAGCAAGGCCCTTTTCAGGGTGAGACACAGCCAGGGGTGAAGGGAAAGGAGAGGAGGGGCTGGCCAGGGCTTAGGGCTAGAGTCTGGGGCCAACTTTTCCCCAGAATTCTATATTTGAACCTGGCCTTTCAAGTTGCTATGAGGTGTATTTGTCAAAGTAGGAGCCTAGAACATGTTTAACAGTTTGCTAGCTTGATTTATAATTTAAACACCTAGACATATGCCATACAGACTTTCTTTTATACCGTCATCCCAGATCCTGCAAATGTTAGGGGTGAGCTTGGGCTGGGGGCGTCATTAGACTCAGTTACCTGTGCTCTGAGATGCTCTCTGCCAGCAGTGTGGGGCAAGGCAGCCACCACCATGAGGTGTGGCCCTGGACACAGTTGTGAGCAAGCACCAGCCTATGGGGTCTCCCAGCTGGCAGGGATTTGAGTTCAGCAATGAACTCCCCATTGTACAGATGGCAAAACCGAGGCCTAGAGCATTCCAGGGAGGCCTAGCGGGTTCCATTGATGTGCGTGTGCAAAGCCCAGGAGCATGCACACGTTTGTGCAAATGGAGGGTACTCCGTGCGTCAGCGGGGGTGTGCGCGCACACGACTGCATACACAGACGATTTGGGGGGACTTGCTTTCTTCACATTTGTTCTGCACCACGGAAGATCCATCATTTCCTTTTCCTGTAATAATGTTGACCTGATTAAAATTTTTATTGGATTTCGCAAAATAATTTCATATACAACATTCCCTGGGGGGAGTCGCTGGAGGAGGTGATGGTGGAGGATGGCAGGGAATGGGGGTTGGGGGGCTAATAGGCGAAGAGAGAGCCACAAGTAGCTTTAGAAAGAGCTTGAGTTGGAAAATATTTCACAGGCTGCTGAAATGACCAGCGGGGGGCAGGCCGGGCAGCAGGGAGATGAAAGGCTGTGCCTTGTGAGTCGTGTTCTTGGGAAGCTGCAAGTGGAGCACTGATGTAGGCCAGCCGTGGGAGGACGGGAGGGCGTCAGAGGCCTGCGCCCCCAGAGGGACCTGCAGGGGCCGGAGAGGAGGGCTCCACGGGCACAGGGGACAGATGCTGGCTTATCCCCTCTTGCCTCCCTCCCCAGCCCAAGGCCTTGGCGTGCCTCTGGTGGGAATGTCAGGGTCTGCCTGTGCATGCGTATAGGGGGATGGGGTCAAGGCCAAAGCCAAGGGAGGCTGCGGATGGCAGTAGCCAAGTCAACACCCCTCCTGTGGTAATGGCCACCCTGTGGGAGCATTCGGGGACCTGGGTTCCCCCAGCCTGGCTCAGCCACCCGCTGGCCGAGTGACCTTGGGGAAATCATTTAAGCTCTCTTAAGGCTACATTTTTGTACTCTGAGGTGTTGGCAGGACTCGAGGAGACAAGGTGTGCAAAGGGCTGGCACAGCTGCTCTCCCGCCTGGCAGTTGTTTTATTTATTACTATGGTCACGTATTCATTCATTCATTCATTCTAGAAACTCCATTCTGCCTACCCTCTGCCAGGCACGTGGGGGGTGGGGAGTGGAAAGTGCCTGACCACCTGGGGCTCCCATTTTAGAGGGGAGACCAACACCAATCCAAGTAAGAAAGTAAAATAAATTATATTTTCGATGGTGATAGGTGCTGTGGAAGGAAATCAGCAGGAACCTGGCAGTTCTGGGAGGGGCTGCCGTTTACGCAGGGGTCAGGAAAGGCCTTGCTGAGAATAGGTGTGAAGCGGGGGAGGCGGCAATTCCCGTGGGTCTGGGCGAATAGAATCTGAGATCAAGGGAAGAGTAAGTGCAAAGGCCTTGAGGTGCTGGTTGTTGGACATGCTGGGGACACATCAGAGAGGCCAGCGAGGTGGAAGCAGAGTGAGTGGGGGAGGGAGAGAGTGGAAAACATGAGGCCAGAGAGGGGAGGGGCCACATCATGAAGACCACACAGGTCGTTGTGAGGACCTGGGCTTTCTTCTCTGATGGTGACAGGAGCCGTGGCAGGGTTAGCCTTCTCCCTGGAGGAGTGAGTGTCATCTCTTCTGGTGCACCGGTGAGCCAGGTGCCTGCTCCCCAAAGACAGGATAGATAGGTGGGAGCCCTTGACCCCTACCAGGGAACAAGGGAGCCCTTGACCCCTACCCCTGCCTGGAACAGGAAAGGATGGGGGGTGGGGCGGCGGAGCGGACCGCAGGCCCCAGCCTCTCTGTAGGCCCTGGACCAGTCCCTGGACCACAGGACAGTCAGGACAGTCCCTGGACCACAGTGGCCAGTCCCAGGGTCTGCCTCGCCCCGACATGGGTGCTAGCCGCCCCTCCTGCCTCACATTCCCAGCGCCCTCCACAGCCTGGATGCCCAGCCTGTCAGTTCCAACCACCGGTTTTGTTTGTGCAATCTCAACAAGAACGGGAATGAAATCAATTCAGTTGATGAGAACAAACCTCTACAAAGGGACAGCGTGCCAGACGGAGCCTGGCCGGATCCGCAGTGGGGAGCCCCACATGGGGGAGGGCCCTGTTACGGCAGACACAGCAGAAAGCCCCCATAACCAAGGAGGAAACGTAAACCCTCTGCGGGAGACCTGACCAGTTCAGGGTCGAAGACTGGACACACAGATGTCCTGAGTTCCCACGCTGTGAAGGGGCGGCACCAGCCCTGGGGGAGGCAGTAAAGACAAGCCAAGTTCAGGGTTGCAGTGCCCAGGTCCGGGAGGGCGGGAGGGGCTGAAGTCCAGCCCAGGCAGCACTCATGACTGCACCCTGGCCTGGAGCTGTGTCCCCTGGAGGAAGGACGTCTCTTTCTAATTTGCCCAGAAGCCCCATGTGGGCCAGCAGTGGCTCTACCTTAGTCCCTGGACCCATCAAAGAACATCCTCAGGAAGGCACTGGGGGTAGCCAGAGGGGACACGGCGGTGGGGGGGAGTGGGTGGGTGGTGCCAGGGGAACAGCCCCCACAAAGGCCCAGAGGAAGCATGGTTTCCATGATAGCAACTGGAGAGTAGACGGTTTGCAGAGGGGTGGGCAGGACAGGGGTGAGAGTGACGGGTCTTACAGGGGACGGACGTTCTAAGTGGGATCGAACATGGACTTTGGAGCAGTGTCTCTGGCTCCCCTGTGGCCGTTGAATTGGAGGAGCCAGGAGGACCAAGGATCCACGAAAGATATGGGATGCCTGAGTGGGGTCACAGAGGGGGCATAGTATGGGAGTCACTGGGAGAAGTCCCGTTTAGCTGGGGCAGAGCAGGGGGGACGCTGTAGGCCAGGGACTGGGATGGAGAACTCCAGGGACCAGAGCAAATCTGAGGGGGGTCCCCTCCTTCCCACCTGCCAAATGTTGGGGAGCCAGGTTTAAACCCCAAAGCCCCTGCTTCCTCCTTCCACTGTTACATACTACTTTCTCGTCCTATCTTCTCCTTATCTCTGCCAGTCCCCCCAGTTATCAGCCAGGTCTCTAAATAGAGAGCCCCCGAGAAGGGGTCAGAAAGAAGGTGTTTGCCCCGGGGAACTATTTTTACTTAGTGCCCAGATATTTGTAAAAAAAATAAGCCGAGCCCACAGGGTATCATGCCTTCTAGGGTCTCACTAAGCCCAGGATGGGGGGCACAGACCAGCCTGGCTGGCCCAAATATTTGCTGCGTTGCCGGGTAACCACCAGTTGGCCCCGAAAGCTGGCATCTGTGGATCTGTGACTTGGAAGGAGATTCACAGCCGCCCAGGGCTTGGAAGCAGAAACGGTCGGTGAAGTTGGGAAGTGCCCCAAATGTCTCCTGTGTGAGTATGCGGATTCTCCGGAAGCTGCCCCCACCCCCAGGAGATGGGGTGAGTGGCTTCCCAGGGAGACCCAGGCAGCCTGAGGCTGCTTGAAGGAGCTGACTGCTCTGGGCACACAGGCCTGGGCCTCTCTCTCCCCTCTTGCTCCAGATACCCACCACAGGCACGCACGGGGGGTTGCTGGCTATTTCTACGAGGGTCTGCCCAACTTATGTTCAGGGACAACCTGGGACAGGGACAGCTGTACACAGAAGTAGAGAAGTACAATGAAGTCGGAAGAGCTTTGAGAGAGCCCCACCCCCACCCCCAACTCCTGTGACTTGGTCTTCTAGAAATTCCATCATTGGGTGTGAAGCTTCCCTAAGAATCGGGAGGGACATTGGAGATATGATGTACTGCAGGGGCCCAGACCAGCCTCTGCTTTCACAGCCTGAGGAATGGGAAGCTCACCACCTCAAGAAGCTGTTGTCATCTTGGTGAGAGCAGTGACTGGAAGAAAGTTCCTGAGGCTGGGCCTCTTCCTCTGAACCTTCCTGAACCTTCCTCTGGAGGAAGGCAGGGGCTCAGGGAGAGATTGCTGGTCACATGTAAGGCGGGGATGACCTCAAGAGGGCTTCCCTCCTGCCCTGGGAAACCCTGAGCCTTCCAACAGAGTGCTCAAGGCTTGAGCCCTGGAAAACTACGTGACAGTTTTTTGTCTGTGTGTCCCAAACCACAGATAGCAAGTGGGCAAGCAGGGAGCATAGGCCAGCTCAGCCCTGTGTGAACTCCAGCTCCCACAGTCCCCCAGCTGGGAGACCCATCAGTGGCTTTGTTTCTCTGAGCCTCAATTTCCTCCTCCATAAAATGGGCACAACACCAGTATTGCAGGGGACTGTGGTGAGGAGATAATGGTTAATGGCCATAGAGCCACCCCCAGCAGGGGCATTTGCCCCTTCCTCCTCCAGGCAGCACCTACTCTGACCCAAGCATGCCCCCATTTCCTCAGCATCGGAAAGCTGTCTCCTAATAGCTGTTCCCCAACCTCCCTTCTTCCTCCTCCCCTGCTAGCTCAAATCCTCTACCCTCAGACCTGGACAGCTAACGCCCCAACCTCCACCTCTAAAGGCCATTCCCCCACTCCTCCTGCTCTTTGCAGTGGGAGACACAGCTGACCGTCTTCCTCCATGCATTCTGTCTATCCAGGTCTTTTGGAGCTGTGGCCTCTTGCCTCCCCCTGCTCCTCCCTGGCAGTGAGGACAAGGGCTCCGGCTTGCAGGACACTTTCTCAAGCTCTGTCTTCTATAGTCTTGTGTGATCCTCCCTATGGCTCTGGAGCATGACACACAGGTGATATTCTGCCCATTGTGCGGATGGTGGGACTGAGGCACAGAAGCAGGAAGGGACACAGTACAATATAAAGAACCCAGGTCTTGGGGCGCCTGGGTGGCTCAGGGGGTTGAGGCCTCTGCCTTTGGCTCGGGTCATGATCTCGGGGTCCTGGGATCGAGCCCCACATCGGGCTCTCTGTTCCACAGAGAGCCTGCTTCCTCCTCTCTCTGCCTGCCTCTCTGCCTACTTGTGATCTCTGTCAAATAAATAAATAAAATCTTTAAAAAAAAAAAAAAAAAAAGAACCCAGGTCTTGGAGGTTCAGACCACACTGCTATTTGCTGGTTGTGCCCCCGAGCAAGTTGCTTAACTTCTCTGGGTCGCAAGTCTCCTTGTTGAGGAAGCGGGTAGTGATCATCATAACTTTCTCGTGGGTCGTTGAGGATTAAATGAGTAACAGCAGGGAAGGAAAAAATGAAACAAGATGGGATCTGGAGAGAGACAAACCATAAGAGACTCTTAATCTCACAAAACAAACTGAGGGTTGCCAGGGGGAGGGGTGCCAGGGAAGGTGGTTGGGTTATGGACATTGGGGAAGGTATGTGCTATGGTGAGTGCTGTGAAGTGTATAAACCTGGCAATTCACAGACCTGTACCCCTGGGGCAAATAATACATTATATGTTAATAAAAAGTAAAAAAAATTTTTAAAAATGAGTAACAGCACTTAGCCCAGTGTCTGGCTCATCACGAGTGCTGGCAAGTGTGGGCCTTTCCCAGGGGCAGAGTGTGCTTAAAGAAGAGCCTGGGCTCTGGCAGACCCCAGGCAAAGCTGGCGGGGTCTGCCCCCGCTCCCCATACTGGTCTTAGCAGCGAAGTGCATGTAGGGCTAGGAGCCCCAGATCTGAGCTCTAGCCTCCATCCTGGACGGGGCAGCTCAAGGACCTGTGTGTGCAGGGAAAGTGCTGAGCTCGTCTGAGGCAGGAGGGCAGACTCAGCAATTCTGGCCTCTGATGGGATGGAGCACTTGCAATTGATAAAGGATTGTGTTAAAATGGAGACTTCTCTTGTCTGTAATTACTGCCTTCTCTCTGCCTCTCTAGCGTTAAAGGGCCAGGGCTTGGTCAGCATTTGTTGGAAAGAAATCCAGGGTCTTCTCTGCCTACCCTCCATCAGAGCTAAATGACAATGCCTCCCATTCCTTATGCAGATGGTCACTGCAGTCCCTTCTGCTCTCGATCTCTTTGTTGTCTTTGTTTTGCAGAGGCCGGGTGGCTCAGGGCTCCGCAGTCCCTGGATATCCTGGCTTCCCCACCCAGTGCCCAGCTACCGGTGGGGCTAGGTTCAAATCCCATCCAAGTCCTGCCTTAGCAGGAAGGCAAATTCACATCACCAGACACCCACCACACGCTCTCCCTCCAGAGTCTCCCAGATCTCCCAGACCTCCCCTTTCCCAGTCTCCAGCTCCCTGCCCTTCAGGTTGGCATCCACATATTCTTTCACGGAAACCACTGTGTGCCCAGCTGGAGTCAGTCTGCTCAGTACCCCATCTTCCTGTCTTCAGGAAAGGGTCTCTGATTTTCCCCAGAGGAACCTCTGCCTTCCCACCCTCAATTCTTATAGTAGGATTAACTTTGTCCCTACCTCAGGTGGCCATGTACCCTGTGTCTGGGCAATAAGAGGGCCACACACCCACACCCACCCACATACCTACCACTCACCCCCACCCACATACACACACAGGAGGGTCACCATGACAGCTTCTGCTTTGGGTATGCAACCCAAGCTAAACCAATAAGACTGCGTTCTACACTTGAACTGGAACTAGTGGAAAGAAGCTCTGACTCTTCTGGACTTGGAGCTGGTATATTGCTTCTCAGTCTTTTGGCTAAGATCAAGTGTGGATTTGGAGCTGATAGGATATAACACGGGAGCTTCTGGAAAGATGACATCTTTAGCCAACACCAAGGGAGGCAGAGCACAGAGACCACATCCTCATGAGAGCAACTGAGCCTCTAGATCCAGCCGTGCCTGAAGTCCACATACCTCTGGATTTCTCAGTTACACCAGCGAATAAATCGCCCCTCTCTTTTTTTTTTTTTCTTTTGCTTAAGCCAGTTGGAGTTGAGTTAGTGTCACTTATACCCAATGGAGTCTTAACTAATCCAAGAATAAAAAATGTTGAAAGTGTAGAGACAGAGCCTTGTGGCATAGCTGTAGGGACATCCACAGTAGGCCATGAGTCAGTTCCCCTGGGGACAGCTGTTTGATCAGTCAAAGTCCTGGCCCCACCACTGAACCTCGGGGCACTATCCTGGTCTTAGGAACATCAGGTGCAAAGTCTCGAAGGGACATAGACGCACTCTGCACCCTAGTGCCCTGTCAGGACAAAGGATTCAGTCACTTCGACCAGACTCGTTCTTGGTGAACCACCTAGAGCTTTCTCAGAGTCTCCAGACCTCCTTTGTGAAGGCCTCTTAGAGGGTTGGGCTGAGACCTATGTCAAGCTCCCACGCAATGGCACTCGGCAGCTTCAGAGGGCTTTCCCTTTGGGGACCCAAGCAAGCCTGGGAGGCCCAGCCTCCAGCCTGGGAGAGGTGAGCAGATGCAGTGGGTTCTGACAGGCTGGACTCAGGGAAAAGGGAAGGAGGGGGAGCAGGCAGGAAAAGAAAGGGCTACTTCAAAGCTCATAAAATCACGGTGAATTGGACTGCCCTAGATGAGCATGGACTCCTTCCTAAATCATGCAAAGTTATGCAAATTTTATGCAAATTAGCCACACAAAGGTGGCAGGGGGCACTTGCTGACAGCTTGGCTCTGGAGCCTTCTTGTCAGTCAGCCTCAGTCTCATCCAGAGAGTGGAGGAGCTGTCACCTGTGGGGCAGCAAGAAGGGACAGAAACGGAGTGTCCTATCCCAGCTTCCTGCCACCTGTAAGGGGAGGGGTCTCAGCGGGAGGGGTCTCCCCAAGGGCAAACATACTCCATCCTCCACATCTGTCTTCTGCCCTGGACTGCTAGCTCAGAGTCAGCCACTGACAGATGGGCCTCTGCCACTGTCTTCCCATTGTATGGATGAGAAAATAGAGGCCCAGACCAGGAAACGTACCTGTTCTGTCCCTTGAGAGCTGCTCATTGGTGGTCTGATCCACCCACCTGCTCCCGCCCACAAGAGCTGACCTTGTGCATGGTCAAAGCGGGTGGCCATCCCCTTACTTCCTACCCCGCTGCAGGCCTCAAATATCTTCCTGAAACTTCACTGTACCTAGATGCCACCTTTAGGATGGGGTCCGTGGCCATACAGCTTGGGGGGTGAAAGTTGGTGAAGTTTGGTGCATGGCAGGGGTGCTGGGGCAGGTTCGCGATAATCCCGCTGCCTGTGACGCTGCACCAGGCTCCCTTGTTCCTGGAGAGGTGGGGCCTCTGAGATCAGGGCAGCCTTGGGGCTGGTTGTCCCACGCTCATGGCCGCCTGCAGTGCACACTGCTCCTTCAGGTTTTCAGATGCTTTCCGTCCTTTAATCACACTGATGAAAATAATCACAAAAATGACTCTTTGTCCAGCAGTTGCTTTGTGCCAGGCTCCATCATAAACAATTGGGATCATCACGACAGCCCTCTGGGTTCAAACCAATTATAATTCCTATTTCACAGACAAGGGCACTGTGGCACGGAGAGGCAAAGCCAGCTGTTCCTGGTTGCACATCCAATAAGTGATGAGGTGGGAGAGTTACCAGGCATGTCTCACACCAGGGCACATGCTAGGAGACCCACTCGGTGCGGTCTCCCTACTCCTCTAGGAAGCCTGCCTTGCCTGTGTGCTGCTAAAGCCGTCTGCCATCAGGGCCTCATTCTTTGATGGATCCTGGCCCTGGGCTGCTTCCTTCCCTAAACTCCTGAAGCCCGAGAGTCCAAACTCTGTGGCTTGGTTTGGAATTTTCCCACCAGGCCTGGCCAGGGCTGTCTGAGGGGGTGGGATGGGGCTTCCTTCATTTGTCCCCCACTGAAATACTTCCACAGCAGAGACCAGCATAGAGCTGGACAAACTACCCCTGGGTTCAGCGTTTGGCTTCTCCCATAGGAGGGACCAGGCCTTCAATCCTTCCTACTCAGGGTGTGTGTGTGTGTGTGTGTGTGTGTGTGTGTATCAGACACTTCCTCCCAGCTGTGTGAGCCCCACACACCTGGAGACTGAGGGGACGTCTGGGCTAGGCCAGAGACTAGGATCATCTGGGATGTTCCCAGCATCACCGTTTACAATAGCAAAGAACCAGTAACAGCCTGAATGCCCATCAGCAGAGACATTGTTAAAAGAACTAAGGGCCATCCTTTGTAAGAAATACCTGGGACCAGCTAGACGAAGAAAGGCAGGTCTACATATAATAATGTGGAAAATCCCCAAAGCTTCTGGGGAAAAAATTAAATTCCAAAACCCAAGATATATCTAGTAGGATCCTATTTATGTTATTAAAGAACATCGTATCAGTGTACATGTAGATATTGTGTATATAAATATGATATGTGGGGAAAAGTCTGCAACTACCTATCAGACTGCTCAGATTGGTAAACAGTGGAGGATGCTCGGTGGGGAGAGGAAGACTCCTGTGTGACATGCTTGTATATCGTGGTGAAAATGTATTCAATGTATTCATATTACTTGAATACATGTTTAAATCTTTTTAAGATCCTAAGACCATAAAATTAAATATATACACACACTTCAAAAGGCTGGACAGGGGTAAGGAGGCCCAGCAGAGACCTCCACACACCAGGAGGGCACCTGCCTGCCTCTTCCCCCTCGCTGCCCCCGCATTGTTTGCCCCCCCACCATCCACCCCATCACAGCCAAGCTCATTAGCTCTCCTGCTTCCCCTGGTTCTGACCTCAGGGTTGTGAACTGTCAGCTCTGCTTTCACAACTTCCCATCAGCCATGCTCTGTGACCATCCCTCACCCCGACCAGACTGGGAGCCCAGCAGCTCTGTAACAGCCATTCTCCCTGGCCCAGCAGGAAGGACTGATGATGTGGGCACAAAGCCCACGGGTCCTGGCCCTTCAGAGTGCAGGGAAGTTTCCTCCTTTCAGAATACTGGAGGCTTGATTGTGCCGTCCTATGGGGAAGAAAGTGTCCAAACTCAAACTTTGCCCGGTGTCTAGGGATGCAGGGAGAAGAGAGACCGAGGCCTGCACTTATAAGCTGAGGCTCAGAGGGGGAGACCCCTGAGGCCTGGCCTCTCTGTGTTGCTCCCCACCAGCTCCCATCAGCAGAGAAGTCAAGAGCGGCCGCCCAGAAGCTGACATGGCAGGAGCAGCTGGGCCCACGGGACTGGGGGCACAAAAGGAACGCAGGCCTCTCGGCGGTGGTCCAGGGAAAATATTGACTTTCTGGCTAATAAAGCCAAATTCCATGAAAGCTACAACTCCAGCCTGAGAAAATCCATCCGTGTTTCATAAATATTTGAAAGTGTCCGATTGATTCTCCTCTGGTGATGGTGGCAGCTCTGAGCCTGAGAGTGGCGGTGACGGGGGTCCGGCCTTCACCGCATCATGGAAGCCCCCAGAGGACTTAGTCAGCCCTTTGCATCCGCGTTGATTTCTGAAAACAGATGAAACCCTGACTGTAGACACATGAAAATAAAAGGAGGAGGAAATTTTGTTATTCCGTGCCGTATTATTATTATTATTATTTTTGAAGGATGTGAATGTGTTCCCTTTCCAAAATAAGAAATAAAATGTTTCAGCTGTTCCCTAGCTGTATCTAAACACAGGAGGGAAGATGGGAAGGTATAGACGGGGACCTCCGTGAGGCCATGGCGGCAGTGGAGGAAGGGGGCTGGGGGAGAGCCAAACGTCCGATCAAGCATCTCCAGGTGCTCCTGGCTCCAGACGGCACAGTGTATGTCTCCCGGTGCGCCTGTCAGGGTGCAGAGCTCATTGTTAAGTGACCCTCAAGGTTTGGGGGCCAGGCTCTCCATCCTGTAGGGGTGGAGTGATGCAAAGCAGGGCAAGGCACTACTGCTCCTTGGATTTCCTGCCCCTGACTACACTTGTGCCAGTGGGCTGGTCTTCAGGGGCCAATGGTTGTTGGCCTCAGCCTCCATTAGGCAACAGAGCATTAGAGCAGAACAGGCCCTCAGGGAACACACGGTCCACCTCTATGCCATACCCCAGCTGATCTTATGGATACAATGGAAGTTCTGGGAGGAGGGAGGTGTCAAAGGGAATGTCAGTGGCAGGGCCAGACCTCGAAGACCCGAGACAATTTACGGCGTGTAAGCCAAACGACATTTAACAACCTTATTTAGGTGTCCTTGGTTACGAGGAGGCTGTTTAGCCCGCAGCCTCTCCCTTCCAGGGCTCTCCCAAGAGGCAAGGAGGCTGGAGCCGACCCTGTCCAGGGTCTGCAAGGCCCAGCGAGGCAGTGCTCATGGGCACAGCTCCCTCAGCAGCCCCAGGCAACTTGTCCCAATGCAGTTCCCCTCAGCAGGTCCCAGGAGGCTGGGGACTTCTGTCCCCAGCCTAGCCCACCAGCCTGACAAAGACAAGCAGAAGCCCCCATCTCTTCCAGGCCAGCTACCGGGCAGCGTGAGGCTCCCAGAGAACGCCCATGGTCCAACACCAGGACAGTGGGCACTTTTCCAGCTCAGACACGGGTCTGAAACTTGCCCCTCCTGGTCTCCCCACCTTAGGGAAAGGCACCTCCCGTCTCCAGCCCCCTTGACCCATTCTCCCTCACCCCGAAACCCAAGTCTTGTCTGCCTTTGGGATCTCTCTCATGCCCCTCCTGTCCACATCACCACAGTCCTTTCCCTGAGCCACTGTCATCCCTCACCAGGACGACTGCAACAGCCTTCCCTGGCTGCTGGCATTTCTTCTCACTCCTCCACAAGCCTCTCTCAGCCAAGCAGGGAGATGTCGCAAAACCATAAATCACATTTCATTCCCCCTTTCCTTAGAATCTCATAACTCTTCCCAGATCATTAAAGAAGCCTATAGCACTTATGTGGTCCCTCTAGGCTGGCCACATCACAGTGCCACACCAGCCTTTCTGCCTCAGGGCCTTTGCTTATGCTGTTTCCCCCCTCCCTCTGGACTACTGGACTCCCCAGTCTGTACCCAGAAAACTCTCACTTCCAGGCCTCAACTCAATTAAGCCTCTCCTTTCCTCTTAAAGAGGTCTTTCCTGAACCCCCCAACTGAAGCAATTCCTACCTGTCCTCTCGCATTCCATGCCATTCTCTTCCTTTAGAGCAGTATCCTCCCTTGTTAGTATACATTTATTCATGCACGGAGTTGTCGAATATCAAGAAAGAACCCAGATGTGTGTATTTTTACCACTAGAGCACAATGCGTGGCACAAAGTATGTGCTCAAGAAACAAGTGTGGAGTGAAACAGAGGAAGGGTGAGCTGATGCTCAGAGCCTCCATAGCTAGGGGAGAAAGGAAGGTGGGCACCGGGGGATGAGGGGAATCAGGACACAGGGACCCGGCCCCCAGCCCTGCATCTGGGACTTAGGGGATGGGCGGTGGTTAAGAGCCTTCTCAGTGGACCTGCAGGGAATAGGAAAGCCTGGCCTGCTGGTCCCTTAGCCTGGGTGTGCCTGTGCGCAGGCGCAGAGAGAGTGCTTCGTGCTGCTTGTTGGGGGGCAGGGGGAGGAGGGGGAGCTGGCCTCATTGCAGCAGATTTGTATTCCTGCCGACTTTTATTTCAGGCCTTGTTTATTTCTCCTTAAAACGCGGCTGCTGTGCCAAGAGTCGTCCCCGAATTAGCTGCGAGTGTGTAATTTTACAGCTATTACCCGGGCGTTTCTGTGACTTGGGTAATAACGAGGGAAATATAAACAAACAGCGGCAAAGACAGTTAAGCGAGGAGGCTCGGAGCTCTGTGTCTCGGTCCTGAGGTGGAACGAGTCCCATGCTTTCGCTGTCCCCATTGCCACCGCACCCCCTGCCACTCACATCTGGAGGCCCAGGGCCTGGGGACTGGAGGCCGAGGGTCCCCAAACCTCAGCCTTGCAATCCCGTCTCATTGCCTCCTCACCCTGCCCCCAGAGGCACAGTACCCCCCTCACCCCCAGCCAGGCTCCCTCACACTCCCCCTCCACAAAAGCAAACAAAGGCCTGGCCTAATTATGTGATATTTCCTTTCTCTGGTGGCTAATGGCACCAGAACGCGTGTGACATTTCACTCTTTTTCCTCTATTATTCTTGCTTATTATCTGGCTGCTGCCGGAGGCTCTAGGCTAAAGCTGGCACTGATGCCCACCACCCTCCCATCCCTCCTCCTCTTTGGCTCTGTCCCTTTACCTCTCCTCATGGCCCCTCCTTCATCTCCTAAGAAGGACCAAGCTTGTCCCAGATCCACCGGCCCCCCTTCCTCAGAATTGGAACCGGCAGAGTCAGGGCTGGGGACAAGGGTCGCTCTGGGCTACTTGAAGTGGCTGGCTCCCCAGGACACCTGTGTCTTGCCTCAGCTTGGTCGCAGCCTCTCAAAGAGTGCCCCAACATCTCCTTGACCCCTTTGTGCCTCAGTTTCCCTATTTATGTACCATGAAGCTGGGACTTGATCCCCAAAGGATCTTCCTGCTCTAATATTGGAAGATAAATTCCTGAGAGGTTTGGGTTGTGCCGTGAATGGCTGAGTGATCAAGGGGTCAAGGATGTGGGTCTTGCTGTAGGAAGGAGGGCACGTGGGCCAGGGTGGAAGAGAAAAAGCTGCCACATCTGTATGTGGACAGCTGGGCCTCTATGTCCACAAATACCGATGTTGAAAACAACTTCATTTTGCTTCCAAATAATCTTCAGTCAAAAAAAAAAAAAAAAGAAAGAAAGAAAGCAAAAAATATAAAACCCCTTCTTGTCTCCTCTACAGGTCACACTGACGAAGAGTTTGCCGTACATCACAGCAGGCTATTTCCTAAGTGTATCTACTCTATTTTCATATACAGACTTTTTTAAAAAGCAAAAGTGGGGTCATGGCATCTATATTGATCAGTCACTTGCTTTTTTTCCCTCACCAATATATCAGGGACATCTTCCAGGTCAGGCCATACGGATTGACCTCATTTCTTAATGGCTGCAGGGTGTTCTGGCTGTCCAGCAGTGCCATTGTTGATGCCTCCAGCCCTGGCATCAATGGACATCTGGGTTGCCTCCAGTTTGGGGTTGTATTGGTTTTTTAGCACTATAAATAATGACTCTCTGACAACGCCAAAGCTTAGTGGTTTAAAAAAAAAAACATTTACTATGCTCATGAGTCTGGAAGTCAGCTGAGCGGCCCCGATCTGGGCCAGGTGAAGCCGATTCCTAGGTGGGGGCCACGCAGGCACCTCCCATCAGCTGGACGATCGGCTAGGGGCTGCTTGGTCTAGGATGGCCTCACCTGAGATGATTCTCTTCCACCTGGTCTCCCATCCTGCAGCAGACTAGCCTGGGCTTGTCCTTATGTTGGTCGCAGGTGTCCAAGAGAGCAAGTAGGAGCATACAAGGGCTCTTGAGGCCAACATTGCAACTGGCACGTGATCACTTCCACCACGTTCCATTGGCCAAAGCTAGTCAGAAGCCGGTCCAGATTCAAGGGCTAGGGAGGCCAACTCCACCTCTTGATGGAAGAAGCTGAAGAGTGAGACTGAAAAGGGGATACAGGAAAAGTGTGGGGAATTGGGACACATCTCGTAATTGATCTAACAAAGAGGCTGTCACGAACAGCTCTGGGATGGTCACCTTTGTACCTACTTCTCTCTGCTCCATCAGGCTGGTATTTCTGCAGATGCCAAAGGAGGCATTATGGGGTGGAAAGGCTCTTACATTCTGGGGGGAAGGTGTTTTTAACTACAAAGTTGTCCTCCAAAATTTTACCGATGACCATTCCACCAACTTTCAGAGCAGATAAATTGAAGAAAATAGAAGATCTTTACAGCCTCTTTCTGTCTCTACTGATTCACCCCAGGGTCTGCAACTGATACTTCCTGACCTCTAAATTCCAGGGGGGATATTAACGATTATTGTGTTAGACTCAGAGGGCCTGGCTAGGTGGTAATCTAATTCTACAGCCTCCAGCCCCAACACCATGATCTTTCCCAGTCTCAGGCCTTACATTAAGGTCTTTAATCCATATTGAGTTAATTTTTATGTGTGGTGTGAGGAAGGGGTCCAACTGCATTTTTTTGCATATGGCCATTCAGTGGTCCCAGCATCATTTGTTGAAAAGACTACTCTTTCCCGCATTGAACTTAGTTTTCTTGCTAAAAATCAATTGGCCATAAATGTGAGGGTTTATTTCTGGACTCTCATTTCTATTCTGTTGATCTCTCTGTGTCTGTCCTTATGCCAGTACCACATTGTCTTGATTTCTGTAGCTTTGTAGTGAATTTTGAAATTGAGAAGTGTGAGTCTGCCAACTTTGTTCTTTTTCAAGATTCATTTGGCTATTTTGGGTCCCTGGCATTTATTAATAGACTTATTTTTAAATAGACTTTGTTTTTGTTGTGTAGCTTTAGGTTCACAGCTAAACTGAGCAGAAGTTACAGAGATTTCTCATATAATCCCTGACCACATACAGGCAAAGCCTCCCCCATGATCAATGTCTTACACCAGAGTAATAATTTGGTTACAATTGATGAACCTACATTGACACTCAGAGTGTCATCATCACTCAGAGTCCAGAGTGTCCACGAGGGTTCTCTCTTTGTGTTGTACATTCTATGGGTTTAGACAAACGCATAATCACAGGCACCCATCATTAAAGTATCACACAGAATAGTTTAATTGCCAAAAAAAATCCTCTGTGTTCCCCTACTCATCCCTCCTTCCCCCCCAATTCCTGACACCCACTAATCTGATCTTTTTGCTGTCTCCATGGTTTTGCCTTTTTCAGAATGTCATATAGTTGAAATCATACAGTATACAACTTTTTAGCCTTTTTTTTACTTAGTAATATGTATTTAAGATTCCCACATGTCTTTTCATAGCTGGGTAACTAATTTCTTTTTAGCCCTAATAGTGGACTACCTGAACGAACCAGTTTGTTTATCCATTTGCCTACTGAAGGACATCTTGATTGCTTCAAATTTTTGGCAAATATGAATAAAGCTGCTGTAAACACATGAGGGGCACCTGGGTGGCTCAGTTGGTTAAGGCATCTGCCTTCAGCTCAGGTCATGATTCCAGGGTCCTGAGATAGAGTCCTGCATTGGGCTCACTGCTAGGGAGCACACTTCTCCCTCTCCCTCTGACTGTTGCTCCCCCTGCTTGTTGCTCTCTCTCTCTCTCTGTGTGTCAAATAAATAAATAAAAATCTTTAAAAAAAAAAAAAAGCTGCTATAAACACTTGTGTGCAAGTTTTTGCGGGGACATAGCTTTCAACTTCTTTGGGTAAATACCAAAGAGCATGATTGCTGGATCATACAGTAAGACTGTGTTTAGTTTTGTAAGAAATTGCCCAAAATGTCCTTCAAAGTAGCTGTATCATTTGCATTCCCACCAGTGGTCCCTTGGGTTTTCATATAAATTTTAGGATCAGCTTATTAATTTCTGCAATAAAGCCATCTGAGACTTTGAAAGGGGTTGCGTTGAATCTGTACATCAATTTAAGGAATATTGCACCTAACAATATTAAGCCTTTCAATCCATGAACATGGGATGTCTTTCCATTTATTTCAGTCTTTTTTAAATTTTTTCAGAAATATTTTTTAGTTTCCAGTGTACGAATCTTGTACTTCCTTGGCTAATTATTCCTAAATATATATCTATGTATACACACACACACACACACACACACACACACACACACACACATATATATATTTAATACTATTGTAAATGGAATTATGTTCTTTTTAATTTTTTATTTTAAAGATTTTATTTATTTATTTGTCAGAGAGAGAGAGGGAGAGAGGGAGCACAAGCAGAGGGAGCAGTACAAGGAGAGGGAGAAGCAGGCTCCCTGCTGAGCAAGAAGCCTGATGTGGGGACTCGATCCCAGGACCCTGGGATCATGACCTGAGCTGAAGGTAGATGCTTAACTGACTGAGCCACCCAGGCATCCCTAGAATTATTTTCTTAATTTCATTTTTCATTGTTACATATAGAAATGCAATTGATTTTTGTATATTGATCTTATACCCTGTGTTCTTTGTGTTTAGTCCAATGTTTCCCAAATGTATCTGACCAGGGGAACTTTTATCTCAAGTAACATTGATCAACATCCTCTAGGACTCAAGTTCCTCAAGAGACTGTTGGGGAACAAGAATCCAGTCCTACATGATTACCTTGGGCTTTTCACCATGATCCATGCATTTTTAGGCCTTCGTTTATGCTGCACCTCTCCAAGGAGTATCTCCCCATCTAGTCTGCTTGGAAAACTCCTGTGTGTACTTCTGAAGCCCACACAAGTCTTTCTTGCTCTGTGCCTCCTCCCCTGATGACCACCTCCCCTCCCCACCTTTGGGCCCCTGTAGACCTACACTTCATATGCTGGCTTGTCCTTGTCTGTTTAGACATCTGTCTCCTTTCTGGGCTGTGGATCCTGAAAGCCAGGCTCAAAGCAGGCAGAAGTGTGTTTGTAGCCTGAAAGATTGACTGATGTAAATAGAGAGCTGCACAGCCCCTCTCTATTCCCTCTCCCTCCTGTCCCTCTCTCTCCCTCTCCTCCTTGATTCATGGCTTGCTCTCAGCCCACAGAACCCATGCAGGGCTTATACCAAACCCTGAGTCCTGCCCAGCTTAGCACCCTGTTCAAACTGTACTCAGTTGCCTTTTGATCTGAAGTCAGCTGTCCTTCCAGCTAGCAGAAAGAACTTACTGGGCTCAGGAAGCTTGCTCTCGGGACGCCTGGGTGGCTCAGTTGGTTAAGCAGCTGCCTTCGGCTCAGGTCATGATCCCAGCATCCTGGGATCGAGTCCCATATCGGGCTCCTTGCTCGTCAGGGAGCCTGCTTCTCCCTCTGCCTGCCATTCTGTCTGCCTGTGCTTGCTCTCTCTCCCTCTCTCTCTCTGACAAATAAATAAATAAAATCTTAAAAAAAAAAAAAAGGAAGCTTGCTCTCCTGTGACCAGCAGTGGCAGACCTGGGAATTTGATTCTGGCCTTCTTGGTTCCTCTGAGCCTGCCCCATGACAGGTGTCTGCTAGTGTCAGCCTTGCCTAGTCTCAAGAGTCTAGAGGGGCACATGGAGCATAGAAGATGTTCCCCACATCCATCAGACAGAAGTGGCATTCAGTGGGTGCCAGAGCTAGAAGCCCCAAGGCACAGGGGACAGGTAATGCGCTGGCCACATACCTGGAATATTGGCACCAGATCCCCTCTCTGAGTGGGTTTGGGACCCAGCCTGGGGCAGGCATCTGGCCATCTGGGCCTTGACCACCTCTTCCTCTCCAGCCAGGCTAGTCTCCTCCCGACCTCCTCACCATCCTGCTACTACTTCAGGGACCCTCCTCCCAGAGCCTGTCCTGATGAGACTGCCCCACACACAGTCCCTCTGTCTAGCCTGGTCCACGAGCTTCCAAAAGACAAGGCTCAGCTCCTTGCAGCCTCCTCTTGATCTTAGCCTCTGAGCTGGGCACACTGGAGCATTTAGAGGCTACTAATTCATGTGGGATTTCATATGCTGTCCTCTGTGCACAACCAAGGGCGAGATATTGTTTAGTGTGTGCTCCCTGTGGGACAGACAGAAAAGTCCTATACTCGTCATACTTTCATCTGCACAACCGTATGAGGTAAGTACCGTTATTATCCCCATTTCACAGAGGGAGCAATGGAGGTTCAACCTTCAGGAGTTACTTGCCCAAGGTCTCACTGGTATGCTCTCTCGTGGAATGTATGTGCCAACCACTGTACCACACTCCCTTGGGACAGCCCATTTCAAGCCCAAGCTGGATGCAACCAGCTGGCACTGGAGGTCATGAAGGACTGTTCTCAGGGGGCCCTCGAGGAGGAGGGATCAGAGGACGTGTTAGGTGAGATGATCTCTAAGTCACCCTCTCTTTGGGCCCTTATGATCCTGGCACACTATAGGTGTTCGATAAATGTTGATCAGTGAACGGCAGCATGAATGAAACCCGAGGGCCCAGGGTCACATGGCCCCAAGCCCTGAATGCGATGTGGTGTTCAGGGGTGCAAGGAGGGTTGGGCTCTGTACCCTTGCTGGCCTTATCAGGAAGGACACTGGGCTCCTGGGCCACCTTTCCAAATCCTGCCCGGTTAGATTAGCCCCAGCCAGCCAGCCAGCCAGGGAGATTGGCAGCCACTGAGGTCGGCCTCGCTATCTTTCCTCGCTCCTCAGGAAGAAAGCCTTTATCAGCAAAGCCTGCCTTTGAAAGTCCTAATTGTCAAGCACAGTCCCATCAAAGGGGCCACAAGGCAAGCTGCCCCTGCCGGGCTTCTCCCCAGCAGGCACTGCTGGCTCCCCACTATGGCTGGCAGGTGTGTATTTTAAAATATCTAAATGCAGCTGAAAATAAAAATTATTTACACTCCCCAGCCGAGCTGGCAGGCCACTTTAAAGCACGCGCTGACGGCGTCTCTCCCTCCCCGTCTCTCCGTCGTTGATAAAGGGCCATAAACAAGGCTGACACATTTATAATAACCTTTTTCTTCCTCTCCTTCCTCCCTCTCCTGGGCTCCCGTCTGGGCCTCTCACTCACACACTAAGAAGGATAATTTTTTATTATTCTGCCATTAGCAGAGAATAGAGAGTTTGATGGGGGGGGAATAAAACGTCAAATCGTTTAGAAAGACAGGGTGAGAAAACAAGCCGGCAACTTTTACATGTCCACGTCCTCAGCACTGTTGGGATGTCACCGTCACACACAGGGTGTGAAAATTTATTTTTCCATATCTTCCCAGCACAGTTTTACTTCTTGCTTTCCTGCCCAAGAGGTCAGACCCAAGTGCACCAGGGCTGGCTGGATTCTCCCACCAGGCTGCTTACGGAGCCTGGGCCCGAGTGCAAGGTGGTGCGGGACTCCCAGGATGGAAAGTGGGGGCTCTGCTGAATTTCTGCCCCGGGGGCCGGGCATGTGTGGTTGGCAGGTGTGGATGCTGTGGTGTGTGCATCTGTTTCTAGAAGGAGAAAGGATTTGGGGGGCTTCCTTTGTGCCATCAGCCCCTCCCCCAGGTGTCCAGGGGCTTTTGGCTTTGGGGCTTTGGCCCCCTGGACATCTGGGGGAAGGGCTGATGGCACAAAGACTGGAGTCCCAGGGCATGACGGAGTGGGAGTGAGGGGCCTATAGATGACCTTGGACCTGCCCAGCAACCCCTGGACACCTGGAAGGGGGGCAGGGACAGCTGTGGGGGCACGAGGACACCAGGCCATGGATGCAGGATCTGTGTTTTCGGGGAGGAGTGGGGGGCCAAAGCGGGGCAGCAGGGTGCAGGGTGGCCTTGCACCTCTCAGAGAATGTGAGAGGACCCTGACTGCAGACGAGGCCCCAAAGGAATTCTCCAAAACCACCTGGAGAGTGTGCTGCGGCCTAGACACAGTAGGGGTTACTGGCGGTCACCTGCAGGCTGGCCAGGTGGGGCATGGCTGGGGGGCTCATGTTCTTTCCTTTTTTTTTTTTTAATTAGTTTTATCTATTTGACTCACAGAAAGAAAGAGAGAGAACGAGCACAAGCAAGGGGAGCCACAGGCAGTGGTAGAGGGAGAAGCAGACTCCCCGCCAAGCAGGGATCCTAACATGGGGCTCAATCCCAGGACCCTGAGATCACGACGTGAGCTGAAGGCAGACACTTAACCGACTGAATCACCCAGGCGGCCCGGGGGCTTGTGTTCTATACAAAAAAGGCTTTGGGACACCTGTCCCAAAGGGTGGTTCAGCTGGTTAAGTGTCTGCCTTCCGCTCAGGTCATGATCTCGGGGCCTTGGGATTGAGCCCCGCATCGGGCTCCCTGCTTGGCGGGGAGTCTGTTTCTCCCTCTCCCTCTGTGATCTATCTTGTTCTCTCTCAAACAGACAAACAAACAAACAAACAAACAAATAATTGTTTAAAAAGAGAGAAAGAGAGAGAAAGGCTTTACCAAAGAGGCTGGATTAAGAGGGCTGTAGAGGCCCATGGCTTTCAGAGCCCGGATAACTACACCAGGGGTCTTTCTAGGTCATTTCTTCTTGGCCCTGGAGCTGGAATGACGAGCCAAGCCCTCTTCTTCATCTAGATAGCCAGCCAGGTGGGTGCTCCTCCCACACGAACAGAAACCTGCCTTGGACTTAGCTGTGGCCAGTTGCTGCCTGTACCCCAGGGCCCCTCCTGAACTGGTGAGATGGGGCTCAGTCCCCTAGAGTGTGCCCCCTCTGGGGTGTGACAGTGGAGCGCAGGAGGCTGGCCTCCCCCAGGAGGCACTCCTCCACCTCGGCCCCTGGGTCTTGGACGGCCCCGGAGGCTTCTCTCTCCAAGAGCAGGCTTCACGCCAGGGGCTGTGGAGGCCACAGGACTGGGGTGATCCCTGTGGACAAGCAGGGTGGATTTGGGCCCCCGAAAGCAGGGGCAGAGAGAGTGGTCAAGGCCCCAGCTCATCACAGACATGCACATTTAGTCTGACAGTCTTCCCACGGGTGACAGAAAAGTGTCTGGAGCAAGCCGAGCCATGGCTAATTC
Organism: Enhydra lutris kenyoni; assembly: GCF_002288905.1. Classification (NCBI taxonomy): domain Eukaryota; kingdom Metazoa; phylum Chordata; class Mammalia; order Carnivora; family Mustelidae; genus Enhydra; species Enhydra lutris. Next base: position 1,691,118 of record NW_019154115.1, on the reverse strand, counting down.
TTACAAAGGCATCCCCGAGGGGGTCCGGAAGGCCTGCCAGGCAGGGAAGCCTTGTCAGCCAAGGGGAGGCAGGGCCCAGACAAGGGACGGAGGGGACTCACTGGGGCTGGCCAAGCAGGTCCGGGACACAGCACATGTGCTCCTCTGGCTGGCAAACAGGTGGTGGCGGCCCCCGTCAAGGTGCCCTCGGCAAGTTGTGGTGGGGCCAGGGCCCATGGGGCCCACTCTGCTCTAGATGCCATAGGACATGGCTGGGCCCCCAAAGAAGGACTGGCCCACCCCCATTTAGCCAGCAGGACAGTGGTCTCACTGTCTTTGGGGGCCTGTAAGTGATCCGGGGAGACCCCTGAGTGGACGCCAGCTACCGCCCCCGTCACGGGTGAAGATTCCGGCGATGGGTCTGATTCACAGTCCACTGGAAATGGAGGGTGTGACTTTGGACTGGTCTCTCCCACTCCCTGGCTGGCCACAGGGAGGAGACTCCGCCCACCCCTCCTTCCACATCCTCCACGTGTAACATCTTTCTTCTCACCATCAAAGGGACATCTGTCTCTCCAAGGGAGGGAGAGAGCCACTCCTCAGGACACACTGTGGGCTTTGATGTGCAGCTCAGCCTCCCCTTGCTGCCACCCCAGGGCCGCTAGCCCCTTCCAGCATCTGCCTTCACACACCGCTCATCCGTTTTTCTCCTCTGAGCCCTACCATCTCATCTCCCAGCTCTTCTCCCTCCTCAGCCTCAGCCCCAGGATCAGCCTCTCCTTCTGGATGCAGGGTCCCCACATTGCTCGCTCACTCCCCACGGGCTGAATGTGTCCCTGCCCAAGACCCCCACCAGGCCCATTTCCCCATCCCCTCACTCAGTGGTGCACATGCGTGTACATGTGTGTCTGTATATAGGTGTGTGTGTGTGTGTGTGTGTGTGTGTATGTGTGTGTGTGTGTAGTATCAACTGGCCTCCCACTCCCAGGACAGGGAGACCTCCAAATTCAGGGCCGGGTCCCCCCTACTTTACCCCACAGAGAGCAGCCCACACTGCAAGGCCCTGTTTGCTCTCTTGCTCCCCATGGGGGTGGGATACAAGTAAGAGGTGAGGAAGCCTTATGATGTCTCGGGGTGAGGAGGGGGCAGTGTGGTCTGTGTCCACACGTGTCCAGGCAGCTGGGGGGCCTCAGGGGCCCCCCAGGGAGCAGGTCTAGGGCCAGTGGTGCTGGACAGGGAGGCTCAGTGCTCCCAGGCACAAGGACAAGTATCTCACACACACCTTGCACAATATGCATGCAAGTCTCACATGCTTCTTGCACATGGACACACACCATCCCTGCATACTCACTAGACGCACAAACGCGCCGCGTACACAGACACAGACACACATCCATGCTCACACAGATGCACACAAATACACACGAGCACACATGCATGCCCATGCTTGCTGTCACACAGCTCTCAGCAGCATGATACACGATGCCCATGCGCACGTGCACATAGGCACACCACACACAGGCGCAGTCTGCAGGGCTTGTACCTCCCGGCCTTTCCCTACCACCCCTCCCCTATTCCCCACCCCTGAAGCAGAGAGCCCCTCCTCAGTCTGCTCACCCACTGCTCCTGACTCAGCAGCCCCTCCCCCGCAAAGTCAGTCCTCCCCCACCCGGCCTGGCTCTGCTCTGGACTGCCCCTCTGCCCATGCTGTCTCCTTGTGGATAGGCCTGCAGAGGACAGGGGCAAAGCCCAGGAGGGCAGGGGTCTGGAGACCCGCAGGGCAGCTCTCCTCGTCTACTGGGGAGGCACAGAGGATCCTGCAGGGTAGACGGGCTTTTTGTCCATGCTCATGGCAGATCAACTATCTTTCTTTCCTTCCTTCAGATTTTATTTATCAGAGAGAGAGAGAGCACAAGCAGGGGAAGGGGCAGGCAGAGAGGGAAGCAGGCTCCCCACTGAGCAAGAGCCCGATGCGGGACTTGATCCCAGAAACCCGGGATCATGACCTGAGCCGAAGGTGGACACTAAACCGACAGAGCCACCTAGGTGCCCCCAAACTTATTTCAACGGAAGGCAAGCCCAGAAGCCCAAATCTAGGAGCACAAGGCCCATGACCTCCTCCAGGGAGGAACAGCCACATCTGATCTGGGTGTTGGTGGAAGGAGAGCAACAGGAAAGGTGGTGAAGGAGGGGCGGTTCCGCCAGGAGGAGGTAACAGCGAGAGAGGCCAGGAGGCGGGGCAGTGCAAGGTACAGGGGACATCAGCAGTCCCTGAGATGCTAGAGCAGAGGAGCGGGAGGGGGCTTGGCGCTTGAGCCTGCAGGGACCAGAAGCTGGGCTGAGACCCCCCCTCTAGGAGAGAATCCACGTGACAGCCTGTGCCCTTCAAGGCCAAGGAGAGCCAAGACAGGAGAGCAGGGCGTGGCCCGGGGTCAGGCTGCTGCCTGCGGCCCAGGCACTGCCTGCCGCCCAGAGGCTGCCGTGCAGGGGACCCCCACACAGACTGCTCACCCAAGGGCGGTGGTAGTCCCCAGAGCCACCACATGCTTCGATTCAAGGACATCTTTCAGCTGGGTATGACTTTGTAATTTGAGGATTGGTCACAGACCACTCAGCTCATTTTTCCCATGAGCTAATGTGACTTAGGAGGGTCCCAGGAATGAGCACCGGGGAAGGGGCTGAGTCCTCTCCCTGGCTTGGCCACAGACCTGCTGAGAACCAAGGGTGGGGGGCCAAGATCTCATTGGCAGAGATCTCTTATGGGCCTGGGGGGCCCAAGCCCAGGCCATTCTGAGGAACAGTTTGGTCAGAGGATACGTGGGGATACCACACGTTTTTTGTTTTGTGTATTGCTCCTTCATTCTCATCATTGATCTGCTGGTGTCAGGCAACCATCTGACGAAGTCCAGGTCAGAAGATTCTGCAGAGGATGTTCTCCAAGCACAGTGTCTCACCCAAAAATGACCTGGAATGTTGGCACCCAGTGTTGCTACCCAGCACGCGTGCGCACACACACACACACACACACACACACAGGCACATGTATGTAAGACGAGGCCCACCAGGCCCAGTGCCCTGTTTCCCGCTCTGTCACCACTGACTAGGCCCCTGGAAAGGAGAAAGGCCCAGTCAGTGGGCGGCAGCCTGGGAGGAGACCAGGAATATGGGAGGTAGTGAGGGCAGAGTGAGGGCCCGGGGTCTGGGCTGGCAGGGCCTCTGAAACAGCAGGACTAAGCAGAATGCTGAGGGACGGAGTGTGGGTATGTTGTCTGGAAGTCAGAGGCTGGCCCAGGCCTCACATGACCTCCTGCCTCTCTGGGCCTTGGGCTCCCGAGTACCCCCCCGTCCCTGGCACTGCCAGCTGGCCCCGTTCTGTGGCAGGAGCTCCTGGGCTCCGTGAATGGGGCTCCCTCAGGCAGGCAGGTACTGGGGGGGCCCAGGCTAACTGGGCAGTAAATGGAGCAGGGGGGCCGTAAATCATCCTCCAGGAAACCAGCCCTGCCTGGCTCTGTGACGGCCACTTAATTTAACCGCTCCTGTCACAACACCTTTGTGGGCCTGCTCGCCTGGGCCTGTGGGATTTATGGCCCCAGAGAGACCTTCTCAGGCTTCAGGCCCTGGCCCAAAGCCCAGCCCCTCCCAGCCCTGGGCAGATCCAGGGTCAGAGCAGAGAGCCCTCTGTCTGCCAGCGGGGGTGCTGTAGGCCAGAGCAGACCCTCCATCCTTTCCCTGTGCGCCCCCCACCCCACCCCAAGCCTCCCACTCTGCTTACACATGTCCCCTCTGCTGGCAGGGCAAGACAGGGTCTCGGAGACAGGCTCAGGTGGATGACTGCCAGGTTCTTGCCCTTCCCTCACCCGCTCTGAGAGTCCCGAGTGGGCCCAGCCTTTCACCTGCCCTCCTGCCTCTCCAGCTTAGTGTGGACTTCCCCTGAGGCAGGTGGTCCAGCTCACACCAGGTCAGAGGGCAGGCGGTTCATTGACTGGGCCACAGGCCTGGGCCCCGGAGAGACCTCCTTGGGCATCAAAATGAACTTCTGCCGGGTCTGGTAATCAGGCTGGATTACTTGGGTTATCTCCGTGCCCTGTGGCTCTACGCCTGCTTCTAAATGAACAATGATGATGTCTCCTGACCTTGGGGGCCCCCAGAGAGAGAGCACGAATCCTGCTACCTTGCCCTTCTCCACCAAAGGCCACAAAGACTCATTCCCAGATTTCACTGCACTCCCTGCCGGGCCCCTTGGGTGGAGCACAGGACATCTTGCCATGACCCTCAGGAGGGCTTTGAGTCCCAGGTTCAGGCAATCCCTTATAGCCCCTGTCCAGACTAGGCTTCTATTTTAGAACCAGCAAAGCCTGAGGCTAACTCTCAGCGCTGTCACTGCCTCACTTTGTGACTTTGGACAGGGTGCTCAACCTCTCTGAGCCTCTTTTCATTTGCGGAAATGGTGACCCGCTGGGAGGATTCTGTGAGGAGAGAGGGTGACAGCGTCCCACCTACACACATCATAGGTGCTCAGTGAACCTCACTTCCCTTCCGAAGCCTCACAGAGCTGCCGGGTGGGCTGCCTCTCAACCACAAGCCAGCAGGGCAAGGGGAGCTGCTGGCAAAGGAGGCACTGCCACTAGCATCCCTGCATGGGGTCAGGGCCTGGAGATCTCCAGGAAGCCAAGCCCTTCCTAGCCTCTTTTGTCCACCTTCCACCCACATCCCGGTAACTGGGCCAACCCGCACTGGCCTGGATGAGCGGGCTGACCTCAGAGAGGCCCCTTGACGCTGTCAAGGCCACCCTGTCCAACTACATCCAGCCCTGAGCCCCCACCCCAGCAATCATGTGTTGATCCAAGACCACAAACCCGAGTCAGTGGGCCCATCAGGGACCTTCTAGCCTGGTCCCTGTTGCAGGGATGGAGAGACTGAGGCTCTTACCAGTCGTCCTCAGGCCTGGCACCTTTGTAAGCTGAGATCGCACCTGTTACTCAGGCCTGCCATTGGCACCTCCAGAGGGGAAGCCCTCTGTGAATGAGCTCAGGGGCTCTCCTTGAGCCAAGTTCTCCACCTGGCAATGGACCCATTTCCCTGTGGGTGTCCAGCCCCAAGCAGGTTGCTGCAGGACCCAGAGGAAGGGGCGGACAGAGTGTCCTGGACCCCCCAGGGGGACAGGCCACCTCATCCCTGGACAGCAACAGAAGCATGCTATGTGTGGTCCACAGTTGGACCTAGAGGCTCGGAAGCATGAGCACCCAGAGATGCCCCCTGGCCGAGGCAGACAAATACAGGGTCCAGAGAAGCGAAGTTTCCCCCTTCCCCTACTGGAAGGGTAAGAGTGAGGAGACTGCCTGTCACATAGCCGGTTAGGGACACCATCAAGCCATCAGAAACACAGCTGGTGCCATGTGATATGCTGGGGTTCAGGCTAAGGGTCATCATGGGAGATAGGGCTGAGGGAGGGAGCAGAAATGAGGTAGGGAAGCTTAGACTACCTTTGGTGGGGAAAGCCTCAGGAAAGATTTTGGGGTGACAGTAGGGCCTTACACAGTTGGTGATGGCTCCACAGGGCCTGGCCCCCCACCCCAATGGGTCCAGGAGACTGAGAAGGAAGAGCTACCTCAGCCCCTCTAATAGATTCACTTTGATCATGTTTTTGTGACTTTTGTAAAAGGCAATTTAAATTCTAATTGTCCTGTGAGTATCAGAGAAATCAATTAGAGACAAGAGTAGCTAATTGTGCTAGGGAGGTGAGCTTAGGGCAGTAAGTATGGGGGGGCCTCGGGGACCCTAAACCCCCTACACCTGCCTAGTAGCCTCCAGTCTCTTGTCTCCAGGCTCAAGGTGCATATTGTCAGGGTCCTTGGGCCACAATGCAGGCCTTAGAGAGCTGAGAGGGTGTCCCCCAGCTCCACAGAGTGCTGCTCTTCTAGGCCTCCAGGCCCACCCACAGCCGAGCCTAGAGGTCTCCCTACCTAGGAAGCTGTCCACGAGGGGTTGACAGCTGGCCCTGCCCCCTCCCAGCTGGCAGTGGCCTCTGGTATGAGCCCTGTCCTGCCTGGGTTTCTGGGATAGGACCCCTCAGCAGCTCTGGCACACCAGCATTCTCAGGCACACACCCTCCACAGAGCTCTCTGGGTGGTGCGGCATCCTCACAGTCAGTCCTGGTGTTCCCAGGTGGTCCTAGGGACAAGGGGTGGTCCTACTTTCTCTTACCAGAGCCCTGCTTTGTTCAAATATAGAATGATCACTGAGTGGGGCTCCTCAGCCTGATCTTCAAGGCCCTTGCCCACACCCATGCCTCTCAGACCCCTCCACCAGGGAGTACCCTTGGTCCCTGGGGTCCCTGGGGCTCAGTTACACCTCCACTCACAACCCTCCCCATCACAGAAAAGGCTCAAGCTTCTCTGATCTCCCCCTTCCTGAGCCTGAGAGTTACTTATAAGATGGTGGTGGTTATCTTGTTACAAATCATTCTCTTGTGAGAATAAAGAGACATAATGTGTATAAAGCTCCTAGAGCAGGTCCTGGTAAACAGTAGGTACTCAACAAATGTCATTTGTTGCAAATATACCCCAACCCCCCAGTGGATTCATCTGGACCACTTTCCCCCTTACATAGCCCACACACCTCATGTTAGGATGATCTCTCCACAGACAGTGAACACTCTGAGGGTTGTTTTTTTTTTCCCCTTGTATTACCAGTGCCCAGCACAGAGTAGGCACCAATTGTCATTGGTCCATTAGGGTCTGAATACAAGCCTCCATGGAGGGTCATGACCTCACAGTGTCAGCCAAATGTGCACCAATAGGCAAAATTATAGCAACACACAACCCAAATACAGAACATGCCATGTGCTGGGCGCCAAGCACTTCATGGGAGTTAGCTTATGTTAATCCTTAGAATAACCTCTGGGGCAAATGTTCCTATCACTCCATTTTTTAAAAAAAGATTTTATTTATTTATTTGAGAGAGAGAGAGAGAGAGCACGCATGCACCAGTGTGTGGGAGGGGCAGAGGGAGAGGAAGTGGCAGACACCCCAATAAGCAGGGAGCCCAACACGGGGTTTGATCAGGACCCAGGACCCTGGGATCATGACCTGAGCCAAAGGCAGATGCTTGACTGACTGAGCCATCCAGGATCCCCTCCTATGACTCCATTTTACAGACGAGGAGATTGAGGCACAGAAAGGTGAAGTAACTTGTCCATGCCACATGTGGGAATGGGCAGCCCTGGGATTTGAAGTCCACACAGTCTGGTTCCAGAGTTTGAAACTCTTTAGCATCACACCGGACTCACCAGCCACACGATGTTCCATCTATGGCCAGTGGACCAAGTTGAGCTGAGTGGGTCACAGGACACAGTGAGACAGGGAATGGCATCACAGCTAAGACAATCGATGGCTCCATTCAGAGGCCATTACACATAAGCCATGAATCCCCCCAAAGCTGCTATTCTGTGGGCCTGGACACTGGATGGGCTTATCTCACATTCATTGCTATAGGCTGCCCCCCTTAGTGCTACTGAGCTCCCTCATCTTCACCCCCACCCCAGGGGAGAGCAAGGGAAAGGAAACAAAAAGAAGCCAAACAAAATGTGTTCCCCCAGACAGGCCAGGGTCGGGGCTCAGTGTGTGATGAGGGTCAGGACTCAGTTATATACAGGGTCAAGGTTCAGTGTGTGAGCAAAGTCAAGGTTTTGTCTGTGTCCAGAGTGTCCAGAGTCAGGGTTCAGTGTGTGACCAGGGTCAGGGCTTGGTATGTGAGCAAAGTAGAGCTCAGTCTGTGTCCATTGAGGACTCAGTCCATCGCTGTGGACAGGTTCAGTCAGGAGTCTAATCCTTAATCCCTGCATTCTTTTCCTTCTTTGAGGAGGCAGGGCCTGGCTCCCCGATTTCACTGGGCAGATCTGGTATGAATGCTGGGCTCTAACGCCTCCAGTGGTGGAAGGCAGTGTCTGCCTTTCTCCCACATCCTCCTTGGGATCCCGCCTATCGCAGTGCCCTGTGCTGTGGGCCATCTCTGCCAAGCTCTTTGCCCCACTGATAACCTGTACCCAAGTAGCAGGACCACAGACTGCGTGCAGGAATCCAATGAGTCACCTACCTTCCTTGAGGGCTCTCTTTCTTCTGAACATCCCTGAAAACACCTCAAACTCAATGCTAAAAAATGCACAGTCCCTGCAAAGCTGCTTCTCCCCGCTCCAACTGCTATCATCCAAAGATGTCCCGTGCCCGACTTGAATGGGCCATGACCCCAGAATTCTCAAAAGGATTGACTCAGTCAATCCTCAGACCTCCCCAACCTGGGGACCAAGCCCTCCATGCAATCGCTTCCACCATGGTCCTGAATATTGTCTTGCTCAGACTTCAAACAGCCACTACACAGGTTCTCCTGTGCCCACCTGTGCCCTCTCCCACCATTCTCCAAACTATCATGAGGGTAGGCTTTCTAAAGTGCAGACAGGACTATGTCCCGGCCCTGGCTTCTTCTCTGTGGAACTCGGGACTTACGACTGACCCAAAATGGTGACTTGGGATCTGTGAACTTCAACCATATGAGAGAGGAGGGCTCCCCCGGAGATGCCAAGTGAGAAGAAAGGGGAGAGGAGAGGAGATGCCTCCAGAATGGGAGGGAAAATGCCTGCGAAGGAGGGCGAGGAGGAAAACCTGGAGCTAGTGGATCGTGGGGGCCACGGGAAGAGGAGGCCTCGAGGCAGGTCCGAGCAGTACTCACTGGATTTGGTGATTCAGAGGTTGCTGATGGCTCAGTGGGTATCATTTCACTGGGGAGATATCAATACAGAGGACAGAGGAGTGGGTCAAAAGTGAGGGAATAGAGCAGTGAGCACAGACAACTGTTTCAAGAAGATGGACCAGGGACAGGCAAAAGGGAGCCAAGGTCAAGGGAAGGTTTCATTCTGAGTAAGAGAGAGCAGACCCATCCTCCATCCTGGATCCACAAACCACATCTGACCTCCCGCTCTCCCTACTCTGTGTGTCTGGCTCACATCCACTTGCCCCTGAAGACTCACCTTGGGGGAAGCAGGCGGGACTGACATAAAACAGATTGTCAAGTCTAGAGGAGAGAGGCCTAGGCCCAAAGAGAGGCTGGTCAGCTCAAGGTCATCCATATGTCAGTGCCAGATCCAGAGTAAGGGTCTTTGTCTCTTGCCCCTGCTCCCCTGCTTGTTCCCCACCTTCACTGGAGTTGGCAGCATTTTCTCCCGTGGCCCCAAGGAGAGGAGGGGCAGGAAGGAGCTGAAAGTGGTTGGCGGGATGGGGGGAGGCTCCTTAGGGTCCTGGAGAAGAACTATTTCTTCATCCGGGGAGCCATCAAGGTTTAGCGCTGGGAATCTGTGACCGTTTCTGATCCCAGACCATTCCACCCCTCACCAAGTGATGCTGGGGCCTTCCTGGTCATGGCTCCCACTGTGACAGAGGACGCTACGCCGGCTGCCCCCGACAACCTTCTTGCCGCATCCTTGGAGAAGTTAGAGGCGAGGGTCAGCAGCTGCTCTGGGGAGGGGGGCAGCTGCAAGCCAGGGTGGGGCTAAGGTGGCGGGCGTCAGGCGTCGCTGCACCCTGTTCCAACCCTTCTGTCGGTGCAGAGGACACGGCTGTGAAATGTAAGTAAAACCCAAGGCTGATTTCCTCGGTCAGAAGGAGGAGGCACTGCAGCGTTTTCAAACCCTAATTAAACCCGCTCGGGCGGTGTAACACCAAAATCAGTTCCAAGATCAATATCGCTATTCATTTAGAAGTGTAACGAGGTTAGAGAGGTGAGCAAAGGAAATAATTAACTCATTTGCAGCCTTTTTAAACAGAAACAGTCATTTTAATCTCCAGGGTAATTAGCTATGCTCTGTCCATCAATCATGACCATGGCCATTATTTTAAGTATTTGGTTAATCAAGGAGGGTGGGGGGTAAGGTACGCTCCCAGCCCCTGTTACTGGCCCCTAAGTCAGGGATGACCCCTGACAGGCATGAGGAACACTTCTCAGAGGGGCGGCCAGGCCAATGCTGAGAGTGGCAGGGCCCATCTGGCAGGTGGGCCAGGTTGGGCAGGTGAGGGAGTGGGTCTGTCTCTTGGCAGTCTGGTTCCAGAGGAGTAGCCGCACCCCGGGCTCAGAAGTGCTGGGGGCCAGGCAGCCCAGGTCCCGGTCCAGGCGCTGCCCCTAGCTTATTGCATGACCCCCAAAAAATCCCTCCCAGTTTCTGGGCCTCAGTGTCTGTCTGCCCTAAGACCAGGAGGCGGCACATTGAATGAACTAGAAGCTCACAGGTTCTAAGTGCCCAGGGGGCCTCCGGCCACTGGAGGGCAGCAGAGCCCTGGGGACCCCGAGCCCCAGGGCTGGGCTGTCCAGATGGGGCCTTGGCTGAGAACAGCTGGTTCCCTTGGCAGCCTGGGTTCTGGCTGTTCCTGATGGAACACTCTTGTCTGGCCAACGTCTCCAAGGCTCCCAGCACCCGGAAGAGACATCCCAGTGATTATTCTCCCCATTTAGCAGATGAGGAACTGAGGCCTCAGAGAGCGTCAGGACCTACCCAGGGCCACAAATGAGTGCTTGGCCCTCACACCTTTTCCCTAAGGCTCAGTCCTGAAATTCAGAGGGGCCGTGGGAAGGGGACAAGGGGGACAAAGATGATCCAGACTATACACTCGGTCTCCTTCTCATAGCCCAGATTTAGTCACCCTCATCAGCCAAAAGAGTCCTCAAAGACCACTGGCCCTTTGCCCTCATGTTACAGATGGGGGAAATTGAGGCTCAGAGGCAGGCTGGTGTGGCTGTATTGATTATCTCACTAAGCATTTGTGAACAAACTTGCAGCCCAGAATCCCTGCCCTTGAAGATCTCATGGTGCACTCAGGAGAAAGACGTGTGTACAGACGGCGACTGCTCAGTACAGTGAGGAGCTCTCAGCAGGGGGGCTGGGGAACCCAGCAGAGGCACCTAAAGCAGCCTGGGCAGTCAGGGAAGTCTTACTGTAGGAGGTGACCTCTGAGCCGAATTCCAGTGAAAAGGCAGAGAAGAGCGTTCCGGGCAGGGAGAGGCGAGGAGGAATAGGCCGGTGTGGCTGGACCCTAGGTTACACAGGCCACCAGGGGAGAGCCTGGAGGCCGTACAGGGACCTGGTTCTGGAGTCTGGGAGGCAGGTGGGAGGGCTGCGGCCTGCTCGCCTGCTGGGCCTGTTTGTATCCCTCTGAAATGACTGCGTTGAGCGCTGGGATCGCCCTGTGGATGAATGATAGACCTGAGAACCCCTCCTTATTACGGTCCTCCCTCTCTAGGGCCCAGCCGAGAAAGGTGGAGCATCTGGGAGGGCGGGGGGGGGGGGCGGTGTTGGGGAGGTGCTCAGGATTGGGGAGCAGGAAGTGGGGATGAAAAGGATAGCGGGAGGAGATAGGGGCTGTGCCCTCCCTGCCTTCCTTCTAAGCTGCCTTCCTTCTAAGCTTGCCAGAGTTAGCCCTGCACCATAGCAGCATCAGCGCCATTGGCCCTGGAAAGGCCTCTGCTTGCATGCCTCCGGTTCTGGGAAGCTCACCACATCCAATAGCTCTGATGAGGAGAGATTCCCTAGGCTCCCGAGTCTATACTCTTCTCTGTGCCTGGGGTGCCCTGAGAGACTTCCCAAGACATCCTTGGGGTCCTGGAGCCTGCAGTGCGCAGTCCCTCAGGCAGCCACAGAGTACTGACTGCCTTCATCAGCAGATGAGGAACCCAGAAAATCCAGGGGGCTTGGCTGGGTCACCGGGACACAGGGTTTGAAGGGAATCTTCCAGCCCTTGATAGTGTCTCCACAGCTGAGGGAAGGGGGTAGGGAGGGAGGAAGGATAGGAATGAGGAAGCAGAAGGAGGAAGAGGTAAAGGGGGCTGGGAGGAGGACCAGGATGTGTCCAGGAGCTCTGTTGCTAGGGGCAACAGCACTGCCTTCTGAGAAGGACCCAGATGCTGAGGAAGGCGGCAGGAAGAGGCGAGCTGGGGTCCAGGTGGCGCATGCAGGGCTCTGAGGGCTTGGGGTAGGGGTTGCCCAGGCAGCAAGGACCTCAGGAGGCCCTGGTGGGAGTTTCTCAGTGGCTCCTCTGACCTGAAGCCTGAAGGCAGGCCCCCGGAGTGGGAGCGGGGGTGGGGAGGGCTGGGCCTGGCACATTGGTAAGCTCCACACAGTCGCTCTCCCTCTCTGGGCTACAATTTGTCTGGGACTCCAGAGTTCAAGGCGTTGTTGAGGCCGGTGCTGGAGCAGGGCTGGGGAGGAATGCCTAATCCGGTGCTGGCAGCCTTGCCCAGACCCCCTGGGGCATGTGGGGCACCAGCCTGCCCTCTCCTCCTCCCTGCCTCTAGGAAGCCAGGAACACACATTTGCAGAAAAAGTACAAGCAGAAGGTTCCAGACCTGTGAGGCTTGGGACACTCCCCACTCCTCTGGGCTTCCTTCTCTTTGTCTTAAAATAAGGCAAATTGTTTATCAGCAGTTAGGGCTACAGGCTTGGGAGCTCCTTTGTTAACATGATAAGAAATAGGGGTGCGGGGTGCCTGGGTGGCTCAGTTGGTTAGGCGACTGCCTTCAGCTCAGGTCGTGATCCCGGAGTCCTGGGATTGAGTCCCACATCAGGCTCCCAGCTCCATGGGGGGGTCTGCCTCTCCCTCTGACCTCCCCTCTCATGCTCTCTCACTCTCTGTCTATCTCAAATAAATAAATAAAATTTTAAAAAAATTGGGGCGCCTGGCTGGCTCAGTCAGTGGAGCATGCAGCTCTTGACCTCAGGGTTGCGAGTTTGAGTCCCACACTGGGTGAATCAAAATCTTAAAAAAATATTTTTTAAAAAAAACCTAAGAAATAAAAGAGGGAAAAAAGTGATAAAAGGGCATCGCCTTTTTTACCCTGGATTTACTACCGGCCAGGGAGGAATCTGTCCTCCCATTTTCCAGACCAAAAAATGGAGGCTCAGGGAGAACTGGTTAGGGAAAGCGCTGGGAATTAACATACATCTGTACGACTGCCCAAAACTCTGTGGACCTCTTTGGGCTGCTCCCACCAGGAGCTCCCTGATGTTACCCTTGAGGAAACCTCCCATACCAGAATTCTCTCTGACATTCACAGCTCTGCCCCCAAACACCCACCTTCCCCACTTTCATAGCATGAGCGCCTGCTCAGTGCCCCCAACCTCCTTTGCCTGACCTGCATGCAGGGTAAAGCTCACCCCTCCCTGGGGCATTTGGGGCCCCATCCCATGTCCAGTCCAGTTACCTCCCTGTCCCTGCCACATGCCCATAGCCTGACGTGCTTGCTTCCTGCCTCTTCTGGATACTGCTATTACTGCATCGCAAACCACCCCAAAATGTAGTGGCATTAAACCCTGACCATTTCATTGGGCTCATGGATTCCATCCATCAGGCATTTTTGTGCAGGGAGCAGAAGGGACAGCTTGTATCTGCTCTGTGATGTTTGGGGCCTCAATGCTTGGAGGTGAGCTGACATTTGGGGTCTGGAATTATTGGGGGCTCTTCTGCTCACATGCCTAATGACAGAGCTAGGTGGGGCCATTGACAGGAACACCTACACAGAGCCCTTTTACAAGGCCGGGGCTTCATAGCCCAGGGGCCTCGATCTTCGTAGGACTTCTTCCTCAGTGGCTTCAAGAATCAGTGTCCCAGCAGACACAGGGGAAATTGTGTTGCAATTTTATGACATAACTTCAAAAGCCCCAGAGTGTCAATTCTGCTGTACTCTCCAGGGCAGAGCTGTCACGAGCCTGCTCTGTGTAAGAGGAGGGACCCAGAGCCAGGACTCTAGGAGCAGGTGGCAAGGTTTCACTGGAGAAGTGCCCAGGGGGCGCGGGAGATCATGGGACCATCTTTGGAAACTACAAGCTGTCCCGTGGCCTCTTCATCATTGCTGCCATGACTTCCCTTCCTCTTAAATCCCTATCTCCTTGGTGCCCAGATACTGTCCTCTCTAGGAGCCCTGCCTAGATGGACAGCCGTAACTCCCACACCCTAAGGGACAGAACCACAGCTACACGGGTGCCTCCAAAGGGACATCTGGTCTCCCTCGCTCTTCCCTGCCACTCTGGCTCCCTCTCTTCCTTGGACACGAAAACTCAAGCCAGCTTCCCAGCGTTCCAATATTATCTTACTGAGGACTCTCCTGGGAGAATCCTTGCAGGACTTGTTCCTGCTTCGCTGACAACCACCCCATCAGTATTTTGCAACTCTGCCTTTCCCAAAAGGACCAGGTGCCCTCACCTACCTGCCAGGCCCAGGGGTTTTCCCCTCCCTGACACTCAGCACAGTCCCAAGTGAGCTCTTGCCCCAGGTTCTCTCTTTTTTTCCAAGAAAGGGCAGCCCCAGCATACTGGTCACTCAAGCCCAGAAGGCTTTCCCAATCCAATTCCAATCCCCTCAGCCTGGCTCCCAAGTCAGCCCCTCTTCCCCACTTCGGCTCTCACCCCAATGCTGGCAACTTCTCATGGGTTCCTGGCCTCCAGGCTTTCCCCCCACCCAGTCCAGCCCCCAAGCAAGCTCTTCCAACCAGGAAAGCCTCCCTGCGAGAAACCCTTCCAAGGCTTCCCAAACATTCAGGACAAAACCCTAGCTCCCTGCCAACACATGCCATCGTCAGCTCCCGCTTGAGTTCTTCTCTCCTCTCCAGCTTTGGCTTCCTTGTTCCTTCCTCCTCACACCTGTGCTAGGGGCTCCTGGACACGCTGTGTCTTATTTCCAGGCCTGTGTGCAAGCTGCTCCCTGGAACTGGAGTGCCTCTCCACCTCCCTCACCTGGGGAGTGTCTGTTCACCCTCAGTTCACCCTCAGAGTGCTGTCCCATAGAACTTTCTGTGTTGATGGAAATGTCCTATCTCGGCACTCTCCAATATGGTAGCCACCTGAAATGTGGCCAGGGCTACTGAGGAAGCATTTTAAAATTCTATTTACTTTAAATTAACTAAATATAAATAGCCCCATGTGGCTAGTGGCTACCATATTGGATAGTACAGCTCCAAGATGCCATCTCTTCCTGGAAGCCCTCCTGACTTCCCCAGCCTGTGCTAGATGCCCAGTTGTTGTGTTCCCATAGTATTCTGTTCTCTATCTCTCCATCTGGCCTGTGAGTTCCTTGAGTGGCTCCATCTAATTTGTCATAATATTCCTGGCTCCTGGTTCTTCATGTGCACCCAATAACTGTTCAGAGTAAATGAAATTTCTGGATCCAGATTTGGGCACAGAATAAGCCTTACATAAAGACCAAACCCCAAATGTCTCTGCTGCGGATCTGAGGAGGTGAGTGTGTGTG
This sequence comes from Enhydra lutris kenyoni, assembly GCF_002288905.1. Classification (NCBI taxonomy): domain Eukaryota; kingdom Metazoa; phylum Chordata; class Mammalia; order Carnivora; family Mustelidae; genus Enhydra; species Enhydra lutris. Next base: position 1,675,858 of record NW_019154115.1, on the reverse strand, counting down.
TGTGTGTGTGTGTGTGTGCGCGCGCGCGTGCACAGTGAGTTCACGTGCAGGTGTGCGTGCAGACCCACCTGACCTTGTCAGGAGCTGGGCAGGTTCCCACCCAGCTGGGGACAGTTATCTCACACACAGATGCTGGTGCCCTTGACTGGGGAGGAAGTGTGCCTCTGAATTGGCCTTTGTGAACATCAAACCCTGTTTTCATTCTTATTTCTAAGATGATTCATCTGCATTGCAGATGAATCTTCAGGGAGTTGAAAAAGAAAAGCTTCCAGTTTTCTGTGTGGGACCACCTGCACGCTCAGCTCCAGATTCTATAAACAAGCCCTTACAGGCATGAGGGGAATTTGCTATTTAAATGATCCTTCACCTCCTGGGTCCAAGATGCATTTCTTGGTTTATGAGGGTCTTGTGAAAGTTTTGATATTATTGGAATTTCTGCAGACAGAGCCTCAGGCTTCTGTTTCTTCTCCACCCCGTGCCCATCTCCCTGCCCTCCCTCCAGAACAGGGCTGTGCCTCCCCCTCAGGCAGGGAAGGGCTGTGCCTCCCCAGCTGTGCCATAGTCCAGCTCTGGGGCTGAAGTCGGCATGGCTCCTGCTCCCTGGAGCTCCCAGGCAAGAGAGAGCTTTAGCTGTCCTCCTGTCCCGCCTGCAAGTCCCTACAATTTCCTTACAGAGCAGAACTTTAGAATTCTGGCCCTAGACAGTCCTCAGAGGCCCGATCCACCTTCCCACTGCACGGATAGAGAGACCAAAGAATGATGGGGAAATGTCAAAGGACACAGAGGCAGCTTGAAGGTGGATTGAACTCAGCCTCGAGGCCCTCATCCTCAGTTCTGGGATGCTACCTGCCCTCCCCCAACCTGGGCTGCCATGTGGGGACTCCTGCTTCTCTCTCCTTGGCACAGGCTGATGACGAACTGTCTCAGCTACGGCTGTGTTCCGCAAGGAGGATCCATCTTTAAGCAGTAGTGGGAGGCTTCTCCCCTTCACAGGGCAGCAAACGATTCCCCAGCACAGAACGGTCCTTGCCAAGCCAGGCAGCAGGTGCCTCGGCACGGCCGTTTGTTTTGAGTCTCTTAAAATGGCATGGAGAGGGTGCGTCGGGATCTTGCAGCCTGCGATGGGACCCCACGGAGGAGTGAGAGGTAGCCACTACAACAGATAATGACCTGACTCAGCCAGAAACTTCCAGAAAACGGAAGGGCAGTGGTTAGGTTGAGAGGGCAGGGACTGTGAGCAGAGCCCTGGATCAAGAACCAGGACAGCTGGCCCCAGATCCCAGCCTGCCGGTCACTCTGTCTGTGGCCACACTCCGTGCCACAGTGTCCCTGTTAGCCTTGGGGTGGCAAGAGGGACGGGCTGCCAGTGCCCTATCCAGGATGTGAAGGGGATCCAGAGTCCTCTTCATCCTGGAGCAGCCCTCACACCTAGACGGCAAGCCCCTGTCCAAGAGGGCTCCAGCTACCACAAGGAGATCCTCTTGCCCTAGAAAACACTTCCAGGTTTGTCCCCGATTAGCTCTGTCTGCTTGGCCCCACATGAGGGCTCCAAGGAGCTGAAATCATAATGCTAATTGAAGGGGAAGAAAGTCCCAGAAGAGGGGCAGTGTTGCCATTTATTTTATTTTTTTAAGTTTTTATTTATTTATTGGAGAGAATGAGACAGGGATAGTGACAGAGGGCAGGAGCAGGGAGGAGAGGGAGAAAAGGGTACCCACTGGTCAGGGAACCCGATGCGGGACTCGATCCCAGGACCCCGGAATCATGACCCGAGCCAAAGGCTGTCGCTTAACCAACTGAGCCACCCAGGCACCGGCACCCTCTTCATTTGTTTTAATAATGAGAGCATTGAGCAAAGCACTCTCTAGCCCTGTGGATGTTGGGAATGGTGTGCCAGCACCCAGACTCAGTCTTTCTTTCTCACACACACCACACACATACACACTCTCACCCTTCCCACATACCTCTCACACATCCGCACCCTCACATACACACACCCCATAGACACACCTCACACACACTCACACACACATACATACCTTCACACACACTCATATACACACACACCTTCACATGCACACACCACATACATGTTCGTCACATTCTTACACACCCCTCATGAACACACCCCCTGACACACATGCTTTCACACACCTTCATCATGTGCACGTACCACACACACACACACACCACAGTGTGCCACTACAAAAGGGTTCCATGACAAGCCAGCTTGGGAACTGTAGCCTATAACATCCCTGGCTTGACGGTTCCTAAAACTGGTTAGCTTTTGAAGGTTCTGGGAAATCCTGCAAGAAAAACTCTGTTTAACCAGGTGTTTCTCAAGCTTATTTGACTGTATTTTTTTTCTAGGTAACACCTTTGAATCAATTAGGAATACATTTGTCTGCTGGTAACAGAGACCCAACCCTAATGACCTAAACGCATTAGTTGCGTCTAATATTCTTCCATATCTGGAGGTCAGTGGCTCAGGGTTGGTGTGATGGCTCCAGCATATCCTCAGCATCCCAGGCTCCTTCTCTCTTCTGGCTTCATCCTCAGCACTGCTCTCTGCAGCATCACCTCATGGCCCAAGATGGCTGCTGAGCGCCACTGTGTCTGCATTCCAGGCAGGAAACAAGGTGAGGGACACATGCATGCTCCCTGTCTCCCTCTGACAGAACTTTCCCAGGGTTTCCACACAACAATTCTGATCTCATTGTCACTCCTGGCTACAAGGGAAGCTGGGACTTTTGAGAGTAGCGGTCCTTTGAGGGGACACATTGCCCCCAGAACAGAATATGTGTTCTGTTACCATAGAGAGAGGGAAATGAGTCGTGGGTTGACAAGTGTGGTCTCAGTCACGGCTTCTTCGTGTGACTGTGTTCTAGGGACTGTTCGGAGTCAGGAAGAGCTGTGCCCAGCTCCTACTCCCTGTCTGTTTCCTGGCTGTGGGACCTTGAATAAGTTTCTTTATCTCTCTCAGTCTATATTCTTATCTTTTAAAATAAAGGTTCTCATGTGGACCAAAGGAGATACTATGGAGGTGTGTTATAAACTACGAAATGCTTTAGAAGTGAAAGACACTCTCGTTTTCACTTGTTCTTCTAAGTAGCCTTCTGAGGCAGGCAGGGCAAGACTTCCCTCCCTGTTTCACAGAAAAAGGAACCAAGCTCAGATGACGCAGGCTTAGCCTGGTCATTGTTCACCGATGGAACCTTGACACCAGCCTGAGTCTCAGCCCTGAGCTTGCTTATAGACTGAGACCTGATCCTAGCGTTGGTTTAAGTCCTGATCTTGGACTGAACCTTAATGCTGGTTATAGACTGAGCCTTCACTCCCACCCAAGTCTAAGCCCTGATCTTGACCTCTGAACACTAATCAATAGAGGGGCCGTCTCGAACCATCCCATAGTCCAGTAAGATGTGCACTAGGCTCCACTGGGGCCTGGGGGTGTATGGATGATGCTGATTCTAGAGCCCAGAGCTCTGTCATCCCAACGGACCGGACTGGGCTTTCTCCCCAGTCTGTCATGTCATGGCTCCTCCAGATCTTGCAAATTAGGGGAGAGAACAAACCAAGCCTGTGGCGGCCCGGGTCGGGTCAGGAGAAGACGCACACAGCCTGCTTCCCCCTAATAATTTTCCCAGCCCAGACAGCTGTAATGCGGAAGGTATTGAAATTTAAATCAGAGCCCGGCCTAACCTCTCTGCCTGCCTGCCACCCGCTGCCACTGCCTCCTGTAATCGCGGGCTGGCTATCTCCTCCTGGGGAGAACGACAGACCGACTCGGGGAAAGTGATAAATTTTCAATTTTATTTTAAAATATACCAGATGGGAGATTTTATTGGAGCCATAAATATGTCAAGAGCAATGTTGGTGTGTGATGGGCGATGCCCCCTCCTTGGGGCCTCTCTCCCTGTTTAGAAATTCCATCAGATTCTTAATAAGAGGCTCGAGTTCGACTGCAGCAAAATAGTCTCTATATTAAAGCAATTGAATTTCCATTTGCCAGACATCTTGTGCTTTAAGCTTCCAGGTTCCAGGGGTGTGGGGTTGCTAAGCCGATTCTAAATGAACCCGAACTAATAACTGCACAGCACGCTGGGGGCTGTGAAATCGGGTGGGGGGAGAGGGGGGACGAGGGGAGGGACAAGCAGACATCAATTACTGACAGGGAGGGGAAGGGTGGGACCACCCTCACCTCTTCTGCTCCAGGGCCAGCCTGGGATGAAAATCCCCCAAATAAACTCCCTCTGTTCACAAAGGGGAAACTGAGGCCCAGGTAGAGGGATGATATGGCTGAACACTGGTCCCTCTTCTCCTATCATTGCTTTCTTTGCTGTCTTGATTGATTTTATATTATCCTGGCCTTTGTAGGGGGCTGGCTGCTGCCGCCTGGGATTTATTGAGGGTGGGTCTGGGTGGAATGCTGGTCCTTGTCCCCAAGGCTCTCCCCAGCACAGGGACTCACCTTTGGAAGGCTGTGCTCCTGCCTGGGTATTTTCATTTGTTTTGCTTCTGCCATCTCCCTCGCCCTCAGCAGTCCTCACCTCTCTGTCAAGTCGCCCCTTGCTCCCGCAGAGACCACAACCTTTCACGCAGCCTCAAGCATCTGGCTCAGATCACAGACTCAAGGACATTAGAGGTCAGAGGATCCAAAGCTGAGGGAACTGAGGCCCCAAGAGGACCCAGGGAGTACAATTCTGTTAGAACTGTCTAGGGTGATGCCTACCCACAGCCTGTCTACTCACCCCAACTTGAGTCAGGTCTAGGGGACACCAGCCCAGCTTGACACAGTCCCAGACAATGCCCTGGTAGGGAGGTGTGGGGGTGGGGGGGCTTCAGCAACATATCACCTTTGTTCGGGGCAAACCACTTAACTTTGCCGAGCCTCTATTCTCAAAAATGGGCATACATTTATGGATACTAAAACAAACAAAAATAATGGTTGTAGGGGAGCCTGGGTGTCTCAGTTGGTTAAGTGTCTGATTCTAGATTTTGGGTGATGTCGCGATCTCAGGGTCATGAGGTCAATCCCGGTGTCATCAGGCTCCTCGCTCAGCAGAGAGTCTGCTTGAGATTCTCTCCCTCTCCCTCTGCCCCTCACCCTTCTTGTGCGCTACTCTCTGTCTCAAAATAAAGTTAAAAATCTTAAAGAAAAATGTAAATAAATGTATATAATGGGTATATTGCTACTTACACCCCAAAGTATTTGAGAGGTTAATGCGATAATTCACAACTGTTTAGCCTAATGCTATCTCCCAGGAAGTGATCCCAAAATGTTAGCTATTATTATTTCTTTGCTATTATGATTATCATTACTGCTATGGAGGCTTCCAGTGGTTCACTATTCCCCATGGATCTGTGTCCCCCTGGTTGTCTGACAAGATTCTGTAGATGGTAGCAGCTCAATGCTGAGTTAAAAGTTGAAGATGTTCCATCCATTGGAACACGATGTGGACTCTGGAGACAAATCAGCAGACTCAAATCCTCTTTCTCACTTCCTTGATCCATGTGCTCTGTGGCTGCTCTGAGTCTCAGTTTCTTCCTCTGTGAAATGAGTGAGTTATCCTTTCAATGCCTTCCTTTCAAGGCTATTGCAAGAACCAGAGCTAGAGAACACTCCTTTAAGCTGCAGAGTCTTTGTTTTTTTCCCTAAAGATTAAAAATAAATATTTTATTTAAATTCAAGTAATTAACATAGAAGGTACTATTAGTTTCAGAGGTAGAGGTCAGTGATTCATTGGTGTTCTATAATACCCAGTGCTCATTACATGATGTGCCCTCCTTAACGCCCATCACCCAGTTACCCCATTCCTCACACCCTTCCCTCCAGTAGCCCTCAGTTCCCTATATTTCCACCTCCCCCCCACCCCATGTGTCTTCATTCCCCACCACACCGACCCGGGTCTTCCTCAGTGGCCCGTGTGCCTGAGTCCCAGAAAGGCCCTGAGAGGGGGTGGGTACTGGGGATGGCTCTCTCCATCTGCTGCTGACACCCCCACCTCTAACCTGATCGTAAGTGTCCGGGTGTGTGGACCACTGCCCAGGGCCCAGCTACCGACAAGATCATGGCAACAAGCCTCCTAGCTTGACACCGGCTGCTGGCACTAGAAACCGGCTATGGCAGCTGGGGAGTATGGACGCATGGAATCAAGTAACGGAGAAGGCAGCTGTGGCCCCAAGGGCAGGACCACCGGATGACAACTGACTCATTTCCAGGGCCCTCGGCGACAGCGGTTTCAGCCTCTGAGTGTGGACATGTGCTTCTCGTTGAGGAGAAGGTCCATAGCTTTTATCAGAGGGCTTCTAGACACCAACAGGGAGGGGATTGTCATTGCGAGGAGGTTAGTTCTCCAACCCCGGTCTGCCTCCGTGCCCACATGCGTGCCCTCGCCTGATGGGGAGAAGATGTGGGAAGAGGGGCCATGCACACCTGAAATCTCCTATATTCAGATCCTTGGACATGCTTCACACAGGACAGTGAAGCCTGCCTGTCGGGGCTCCCCTAGGGACACCCAGGGACACCCAGGGACCCATGAGGTGACACCTGCCAGCACTAGCCAGATCCACAGCAGGTGCTCAGGGAAGGGCCAATTCTGAGTAGGCTCACCTTGAACCAGCTCCTGCCCCTCTCTGGGCTCAGCAACTACTCCACTAACCTCCACAGTCCCTGCCAGCTCCGCTTCTGGTGACCCCTCCCTCCTTCATTAGCGAGGGCTGACGTCGTCTGCTGGTCTGAAGCTAAGTGGTGAGGGCCATTCCTTACCCTTGCCCTGGCCACCCCTTAATTGAGTAAACCTTCGCAGAGAGCTTACCAAGTCCTAGGCACTGTGCCTCCTGCTCCCAGGGCTTCATCTGCCTTGTCCTCCATTTCAGAGCTGGAGAGAGTGAGCCTCAGAGAGGCTGGGTGACTCTGTCAAGTGCCAAGGTCACCAAGCCGGGGTGTGGGGAGCCGCATGCCAACAGTGATCTCTTCCCTGCAGGCCATCTCTCTGGGAGCTGCTATCCCATGGAGGCGCAGGGTGGGCATGAGGTTAGTGAGCTGAGGCTCCCAGAGGGCAGTGACCTGTTCAAGGTCACACAGTGAAAATAGAGCATAGGTGAGGCTCCGACCTATGTCTTCCAAGGCTCCACTCCTAGTCCCTAAACAAATAAATGTTACCTTTGCTCTTCTTTGAGATGTACTCAATCCATTCATTCGTCCATTCATTTAATCCACAGATATTTGTTCAGTACCCATACTGTTTTTAGGCACTGTTCTAAGTGCCTCTGGCCGGGGGCGGGGGGAGTTTGATGTTGAACAAAACAAAACTCCCTGTTCTCTGAGCATTCATATTCTTTTTTTTTTTTTTTAAGATTTTATTTATTTATTTGACAGAGAGAGAGAGATCACAAGTAGGCAGAGAGATAGCAAGAAGCAGGATCCCCGCCAAGCTGGGAACCTGGTGTGGGGCTGGATCCCAGGACCCTGAGATCATGACCTGAGCCAAAGGCAGAGGCCCAACCCACTGGGCCACCCAGGTGACCCTAGTGCTCATATTCTAGTGGAGGAGAAAGAGAAAACAACATTAAAAAGTCAATGACAAAGTTCCAGAGGTAATAAATCTGTGGAGTGGGACAGAGCAGGGTCAGGAGGATGGGGAGGGACGGGAAGAGGTATTCTGAAGTTAAGTGGTCAGAGCAGGCCATGGTGAGAAAGTAGAAACCAAGAGCAGAGACTCCAAGGAGCTGAAGAAGTCAGCCAACCATGTGGACTCTGGGGAAGGAGCACAGTATGGAGGTGTTGCCAGCGCAAATGCCCTGAGGTCACAGTGGACTTGGTGTGCTTAAGTACAGCAGGGAGGCTGTAGAGCAGGGCAAACATGGGAAGAGCGGAAGGTGAGGATGTGGGAAAAGTGATGGAGAGAGGAGAACTCATCATGTAGACTGGACATTAAATTTGTCATGGGAGGGCTGAACTTTATGGGTTAATATGAAGATCCCACAAATGACGAAGTTGTAGGGTCATCACAGCCACATGTGAGAGCCAGTTGGGGTCAGAATGGGAGTGGGGACATCTAGTAAAATCAGCTGTGAGGCATGACCTCTCATATTCCCTGGGGAAGCCCTTCCCTTGCTGCCCCTTTCCCCTGTTCTGCTTGGGCTGTGTCCCCATGGAAGCCAGGGCAGTTTGGGGTGACAGAGGAAAGTCAGGGCATCCTGTGGAGCCTTCCCAGCCCAGGCGAGACTGGCTGCAAGTCTCTGAGGGCTTTGAAGTGGCCAGGATCTACAAGAGCACTCAAAACCACAGGCAGAATGAAGAAGGTTCTGGAAGCCCTTTGAAACTCACTGTGGAAACCTGTAGTTAGGTTTGTTTGAGATTTAATAAAGGGCCTGAAGCCCAGCTGCAGCACCAGGCCCACTTTCCAGGCCACCCCCTCACCACTACCTCTGATCATCTGACCCACCAGCTCCCAGACACCTGGCCCGAGGAAATGTGGGCCCAGGGAGGAAAAGGCCTTATTTGTGGCCACAAGGCAACTCAAGGTCCAAGCCCCAAGTTCTGAGGCCCAGCTCAGCCTACCCTGGTACTCCAAGGACAGAAGCAGCTTTCTGTGTCCATCACTGTGAGGCAATCCACAGCCTAGAAGGGCCTGCTCCCTGCCGTTCCGGTGAGGCACTGTGAGCAGAGCACAAATCCCGGCGGGGGAGGCTGAAGCTAGTGAGTTCTGGGCTCGACTGTCTGCAGCATTGCTTACTAGCTGTGTGACCCTGGAGAAGTGTCTTGACATTCCTGAGCACTCCCACCCCCGTTCTTTTATTTGTAATTTGAGTGCGATGGGACTTTTCTCTCAGTATTGCTGTGAGGAGGTCAGAGAGAGCCTCCTTCCCGTCCAGGGAGCAGCTCCGCCAGCAGTGCACGCTGCACGGGCTTCTGGAGCCCAAATCTCTGGGTTCCCACCCTAGCGCCGCCACTTACCAGCTGGGTGGCCATAGGTAAGTTACTTGACCTCTCTGTGCCTCAATTTTCCAGCTACAGCATGGGTTAATAAGAGCCCTCCTTCACAGGGTTGCTGTGAAGATGAAATGAGGTCATTTACCCAAAGCATTTGGATTACTACCGGGAGCCAGACATAACCCCAACCGCAGCATACCTCCAGGGGGCGCCCTTCACTCCCTGTAAGGCACCTTGACTGTTTCTTCTTCCTCTCACTGCCCTCCCTAGAGGGAGAGTGGGTGGCTGGGTTTGGAGGTGGGGGGAAATAGGGGAGTGGCCGGGCAGCCCCTAGGGCCTGGGTCCCCAGGCTGGACCCTCGCGGAGGCCCGTTCCTGAGCGGAGACTGCCCCAGTGGCTATCCACGCAGAACCGTGGAGGCGGTGAACCAGACTGCGCTTTTAACAGCTTTTTAATGGCATGGAGCGCACTGCGCTGGGAGAGCAGAGGCCCGTCAGGGGAGGCCCAGGAAGCTTTCAAGGTCAGCCGGCGTCAGCCTGACCTTGAAGCCTGTCCCCTCCTGGGGATCAGCCCAGCCGGCGCCAGAAGCACAAGCCCAGGGGTTCCTGGGACTGGGACCTGGGAGTTTCTCAGTTGTCAAGGAGGCCCTGGGGGCCCTGAGCTGAGGATAAGTATTTAGAAAAACAGCTTTCAGGACGTGTTAAATGGATTAAAGAGGCCAGGGGCCCAGACAAGGAGCAAAGCCCAGCCAGGGACAGGACCATTGGAGACCTTCACCTCCTTGGTGCTGTGTTGGTTTCCTCTTCCTCGTCACAAGCCCCCCCCCCCCCCAAAAAAAAAAAATCCCCAGAGCAGAGAGGCTGGGAAGAGACAGGACTTCACCTTCAACTCCTCTTCTTCTCACAGTCTCTTCAGCCGGACAGCGCTGCTTCCTTTGTCCTACAGATTAATAAAAATCAGGGTCAGCTCCCTGAGAGATGGCTCAATGATCAGCTCCCTTCCCAGAGAGCCAGGCCAGCCAGGCAGTTGAGAATCAGCCCTTGGTTTGGAGCCACCCCCCTGCACACCCCAGCCCCCCCAGCACAGCACCTCAACACTCCCCAGAGAGGGGGAGAATTCTCCAGGGAAGGCTTAGCACGGTCAGTACACTCCCTGGGGCCGAAGCAGGCCTGTCAAGGCCAGATCTCAGCCTCTTCCCAGCAGGGCTCTCTCATTGGCCCTTGGCTTCTCAGCTCCCACAAGCGCTCTGAGCACTTCACAGCTCACACATGCTGTTCCCATGATGCTCTGGAAGGTAAGGATGGTCCTAAGTCCGTTTTACAGACAAGGAAACTAAGGCACGGGGAGCTGGGATGGCCTGCGTAGAGTTGCTGCACCAGGAGGCACGGGAGAGAGGAACGGGAATTCAAATCCAAAGGCTGGTTCCCAGACGCAAGTCCACTGCAGCCTGCCTGCTGCGGAGGAATGTGTAGCCCTCTCAGCAGTGGGTCGGGTTCTCAGCAACCAGCTGGGCTCCACAGCAGCCAGGCCACCGAGGGGACCCAAGGGAGAACAAGAGCAGGGGGCGGCTCCCTCCCAACCCCCTTCTGCCCAGAGCCTGGGCCACAGGCCAGGGCACAGTGGGGAAGGAGGACCAGGCCCTTTCCAGAGCAAGTCATGGGAAACTCAGGGCTTCGGGCGTCCCTAGCTCTCCACCCCTCCCCAGCGAAGCCCAAAGGGATGAGGGGATCTCGAGGTCCGTGGACAGCTCCCTGAGCTAGGAACCAGGCTGTCATTTCAGTCCCTGCCCTGCTGTGGAATGGGGGAGGGTGGTGGACCAGTTCCTGCCCCTCTCTGCCCTTGATTTCCCCATCTGTGAAGTAGGAGAAGATCCCTCCAGTTCCCACGCTGGAGGAGCAGGCATCTACTCTCTCTAAACTGGCTCAGGTAGAGACAGAGGCTGGAGGAGCTGAGCCCATGGCCCACGGCGTGGGAATTCAGGGACCAGGGTCTTGGCTGCCGCTGTGAGCCGTCGGCAGAACTAGACTTTCCCACAGATGCAGCTCAGCCCCCAGAGCAGGCCCCACAGTTCCCACTGCAGAACTTCCAAGTGGAAACCACAATGTGTGCGGAAGCCAGGCAGAAAATAAACAGACAGCGATGTCCCCAGGACCTTGGGGCCCTGGGCCCAGCCCCGAGGCAGCCCCATAGAAGGCACCTATGACCAGAGCAGATTCCTGCCGAGCCTGTCTGGACTGGCCTGGCTGGCCTGGGGCCCTGAGTGGGGTAGGGAAGGAAGCTCTGTCTCTGGCTAAGGGCCAGGGGTTTGGGGAGAGCACCAGGAGCTGGAAAGCACCAGGGCTGGGTGCCAAGAGATGGCGCTCTGGTCACAGCCTCTGCTGACTCACGGGCTGGGGTGCCAAGCCTCATGGCCCCATCTGAACAACGGACGCAGCATGCAGCACGTCTGCTGCTTTCTCAGGCCCTTCCCAAGTGCTGAGTGTGTGACCTGGAACAGGGCACAAGAAGGGAGAAGAAAGGGGGTCACCCCAGGGACTCTAGCAGAAGGGCCCTCCTGCGGCTGTTTTGGCCAGACCTCTCCTGCCCTGTACGGCTTGCAGGCGAGGAGACCTTACCCAGGCCCGCCGCTCAGAGGCAGAGAGCTGGGCTTCAAGGTTCTGAGGCCAAGGCCCTTAAGAAGGAAACTCAGGCAGGCCCTGGCAAGCGTAGGCCAGACTGGGGGTGGGTGGGCAGGCTGTCCTCACCCTCTCCTCCCTCTCTCCCCAGGTTTTTATCATAGTGCCTGGCCTGGCCTCTGGCTTGGGGCCCCTGTTAAGGGGAGGAGGAGGCAAAGCAGGACAGGAAAGCAGCTCATCTGTAGGACCTGATCCCCTGGGGACAGGGCGGTGAGCAGAGGGAGTGGGACAGGCCTCCTTCCACATTCACCCCTCCCACACCACTGACCGGCCCCAGGGCCTCCAAGGGACATACCAGGGACAGCCTTCTGAAGGTGTAGTCCCAGCAACTGTCCCCCAAGTAGACAACAATGATCTTGTCTCTCAGTCATCCTGCCTCAGAAGACACTCCTTCCCCCTTGACCACAGGGAAGACCAGACTCGCCAGTTTTGCAGAGCTCCTGAGTGAATCCCAAGGTTCAGACTCGGGTTTTCTGACTCCAAGTTCAGGCGTCAGAATGTCTCCCCTGATCTTCCCCCATTAGCAGAGCCTTTTGGAGAGTTGAAGCACGGCCCTCTTCAGACAGCCTGGGGGTGTGTGGGCTTCGGCACTCAGCTTGGGCCCAGCAGGCCTGGAGAATGAGCTCACCTGGCTGTTTTCCCTCTCTCAGGCGAGTTGGCAAATTGTGGTGTTAGCCTCCATCTGCATGGTCCTCCTTTCTCTCTCCAGCCCTCTTGGAATGTCCTCTACCCCAGCGGCCGTGCTTCCCACTGGACGCCAAGTTTCTCTACCACAGAGCGAGTTCCCTGCCATTTGCCCTGTGCTCAAGCCAGGCTGCGATCTGAGAAGACGGGGAAGGGTGTCTGTCCCATGGAGACTCACCTTCCACCCAGGACTCAAAGCCCCACTCACTGGGCCCCAAGTCTCTTGTCCTCTCTTCCTATGGTCTCTCTTGGCCCAGGGCTTGGACACACATCCCTGAAACTGCTTAAGGGCCACCCAGACCCAGCCTACCCTGCCCCCCCCCACCCCTGCCCCAGGTGCCTCTCTTGAGGGCCTATAAAAGCCATCCCACTTCTCCCCTGGAAAAAGACCCTCATGTAAGAGATTTCTGTTGACTATCTGGATGGCCCACGATACAGGCCCAGACCTGTCAGAAACCCTCATTGGGGAGCTACTGATAACTACCCTCACCCACCCACCATCCCTGTCCGGAGGCAAAAGGCTCTTGGGAAGGTCCTCATCCCTCATCGGGACCCTCTTCCGGGATTGGACAGGAGGAAGAGGCATTGAAGAGAGTAGAGGGACCTGGGCCCTGCTGCTAGCCGGACGTGGCTGGGGCGATCAGGGACTGAGCCCCGCCTGGGAGGCTGGGTTCTGGTCTCAGCTCAGTCACGGACTTGCTTTGTGACAGTGGGCAAGATTCTGGCTCTTTTGAGCCTCAGGCTCTTGTCTGGGAAATGGGAGTGTGAACTGGTCCTCCTTGGGCTTTAGGATCTCTGGCTCAGGGTTTCCCTTCCTGCCTACCGCAGCTCCCCTTCCTCAGAAGCACCCCTTCACGGGCCCCTCTGTGGCTCACGCCCCCCCCCCCCAGGGAGGCTGCCACCAGCAGCTCATTTGTGCAGCCACAGCCTCTGTCACCTGTGACTCGGCCTATGGCAGCACACGTGGCCATGTGGACTAATGGAAGCAGGGCCACACAGCCACAACCCTGAGCTCAGAGCCCTTCTCCCTGCTGAGCAGGCTAAAGCCTTAATCCCCTTACACAAAGCACACTGAATCCTTCCTGGTGGGGAAGGTGGTGGGGGCACAAATTGGCTTATCCTACTGATCCAGAGAGAGGCTTGCTCCCATGAGGACCAGCGGATCCATCCCTGTGTGCAGCCCGCGTGCTCTTGCCAACACACACTGCTTGCAGCCCCTCCCCCAACACCCCGGCCTCCAGGGGTCCTTGTACTGTCAGAGGTATGGAGACTCCCCAAAGGCCTTCCGCCCCCGTTCCAGGAGCACTACTGTGAGCAGACAGGGCTGGGCTGCCAAGTTCCTAAAAAGACCTGATCGGTTAGCCCAGCGATGGGATGTCTGATGTGAATTGCTAGGCAAGGCACAGAGAGAACGAGAAATTACACACAGCCCGGAAAACAGTGAAATGGGGTACATTTCTCTGCATTCCCTCCACTCACTTTCCATAGCACTATACAGGGACTCTGCTGGCCAGGAGGAAAATTTACTTATTTATTTATTTAATATTTTATTTATTTACTTGACAGAGAGAGACAGCACAAGCAGGGGGAGTGGCAGGCAGAGGGGGAGAGAAGCAGACTCCCCACTGAGCAGGGAGCCTGATGCGGAGCTCAATCCTAGGACCCTGGCATCATGACCTGAGACAAAGGCAGACACTTAACCCACTGAGCCACCCAAGTGCCCCCAGAAGAAAAAATATTTAGTAACTTCCTTCTGATAAAATTTCAGACCAGTTAGAGTTCAGGTAGCCTCAAAAGAAGAGACAGCTAATGGTGGAAACTCAGGCATTTTTAGAAGAGATTATTTGAATCAGGAAGATTTTCTGGTATTCTATAAGCTCACAGTTTTATATCTACCCCTGTATATGAGTGAGGTCAAGGACAGAGTTATCTCCAGAGGGAGACAGGTGGTACCAGGAAAACACAGGTCCCCACAAAGACTTGTACAACCATATCCAGAGCCAGCTTATTTCTAATAACCAAAAGCTAGAAACATTCCGAATTCCATCAACAGGTAACAGGATTAACCAATACACGGCTACAATTAAATACTACTCAGCCGTCAAAAAGAATGAACTCCTGATACAGGCAAGTACACGAAGGAATCTCAAAGTAATCATGCTGAGTGAAAGCCGACAAGAAAAAAAAAAGTGTATATGGTATGATTCCATCTATGTGAAAATCCAGAAGCAAAACTAATCGTGGTAATAGAAATCAGAGCAGTGGTCAGTTGCCTCAGGTTAGGAGGAGGGATGACAAGAGGGAGAGACGAGTGATGGTTCCCACCTTGATGTGGGTGATGGGTTTCAGCGCATTTACCAAAACTGGTCAAACTGTACACTTCAGGCTTTATGTAAAATGTATCTCAGTAAAGAAATAATAAATAAATGAATAAACAAACAAATAAAGTAATAAAAAAGTAATTTATAAAGTAAAGTAAATAATACAAAGGAAATAGTCAACAAAACCAAAAGACAACTGACAGAAAGGGAGAAGAGAAATCTATAAAGAACTTATCAAACTCAACACCCAAAGAACAAAGAATCCAGTCAAGAAATGGGCAGAGGACATGAACAGACATTTCTGCAAAGAAGACATCCAGGTGGCCAACAGACTCATGAAAAAGTGCTCCACATCACTGGGCATCAGGGAAATACAAATCAAAACCATAATGAGGTACCATTATATTGATGTATCACCATTTATCCTGTCCCACAATGCATATTACCCCAAATATTTCAATGTGTATTTCCCAAGAATAAGGATAATTTTTTTTGTTTCTGTTACCAAAATTGGGATGTTCACATTGAGTAAATATTATCATCTAATCTATAGACCTTCTTATTCAAATTTTGTCAGTTGTGCCAACAATATCATTTATTGAAAAACTTTTTCGTGATCCAGGATTTGATCTAGGATCTTGAGTTGGATCGGGTTGCCATGTTTTTGTATCTCGTTTGATGTGGAGTGGGTCCTCAGCCTCTGTCTTTCGTGAGCTTTAGAGTTTTAAAAAGACAGGCTGGTTCTTTCAATGAATGTTCTTCGGCTTAGGATTGTCTGATGTTTCTTCATGATTAGATTCAGGTTATTGATTTTTGGCAGGATTATTACAGAAGTGACACTGTGCCCTTGAAACCTCATCTCAGGAGTTGCTGTCTCTTTGTCTATTACTAGTGATATTCACTTGGATTGCGGAGAAGGTGGAGTCTACCACTGTTGTGACTGTTTTCCATTTGTATTAATAAGTATCTGGGGGGAGTCATCTGAAGATTACCTAAATATCCTGTCTCCATTAAACTTTTTACCCACTAATTGTAACATCCTTTGATGATTCTTGCCTAAATCGTTTATTGCTATGATGGTGACCAAACGTAATTTTCAAACCCCTCCTTATTAATTCCCTCCTTATTTATTTGTTTGAATTCCACCATAAGGAAGAGCTTTTTCTCTCCTCTATATATTTATTTGTGCTCACTAAATTATATCTGTGTGGACTCATGGATTTTTATTTTATGCAATGGGTTGTAATCCATTTCTATCATTATTTATTTTGGTGCTTAAATTGCCCTGAATCTGGCCAATGGGAGCCCCTTCAAGCTGCCTCTGTGTCCTTTGACATTTCCCCATCATTCCTTAGTCATTTGCTTACTTTCAGACTCATCATGTGCTTACCCTGGGATCAGCCAATTTTCCAAGAAGTCCTTGTTTAGGTTAGCAGAAAATACTCTGGAAGTTAGAGTACCCATAACCATATTTACGTTAATATTTAAAAACCCATCACCTCTAACTCCTGTCCAATACCTAAAAGTACGTTCTTGTCTTCCCATTGCTGCATTTGTAATTCAGTTCTCCAACAGTCAGAAACCTGGATCATGAGTTTCATCATATTTACTCATTTGCTTGAGCCTAGAACACACAGAAATGCAAACCCATACCACTGCAAACAGCAAAACTGCTAGCTAGAGTGTGGCAATTTTATAGCCCTTTCCCTGCCTCCCTGGATGTATATAGCCAAGATACTGTGTTCAAAACTTCCTTCTTTCCCCTTTTCATGTGGTTAGGTTATTCTTTTGAAATACAGTCAGGTTTGATGCTTTCTGTTTGTAATCCATTTAGGGATTCCATTTTAGGAATTTCCCTCATATCTTATTATTGTTGTTATTATTTGAGTGTAAAAAACATTAACTTGGTTCCAGGGCACCTGGGTGGCTCAGTCAGTTAAGTGTCCAACTCTTGATTTTGGTTCAGGTCATGATCTCAGGGTGGTGAGATAGAGCCCCCTGTTGGAGTCTCTCTCCCCCTCTCCTTCTGCCCCTCCACCTCTCTCCCCCACTTTAAAAACCAATCCAAACCAAAAACATAGTTCCAAGAGTTAATACTACAGGACGAAGTCATATTTAGAGAAATAGCCCCATGCTTCTCACCCCATTTCCATCCAACTTCTGTGGGCGACTGATGCCATTAGTTTATCTTTCCTGAATTTCTTTTTGCAAAGCCTTCATGAAAATTTCCTCATTCCCCTCTCTTTCTTACACAAAAGGTAGCATGCTATAGACATGGTTTTGCACTTTGGTTTTTCACCTAAGATTATATTCTGGAACTACTTTATCAGTTCATAGAGATTGTCCTCATTTTTTTTTTTAAGTTTACATTTTTCCTGAAGAATAACACACAGAAAATGGTGTTAGAAATTAGGGATTTCTGGGGGGCTAGTTACATGAAGGTGTTCAACTAATTAGTTTTGCCTGGTCTGGATACTATATAAATGGGTTCCTATGATATATGCTCTTTGGTGGATGCTGTTTTCGATCAACGTTATGTTGTTCAATCAAAGTTATGTTGTTGCCATGTAGTCCCATGGTTGTGTGTAGTTCATTCGTGTTGCTAGTTAGTATCCCATTGTGTAAACACATCACAATATGCTTAGCCATTATACTGGGATGGGCCTTTGGGTATTTCCAGGTTTTTGTCTTTATGGATAGTGCTACTATGAACATTCTAGTACCTAAGAGTGTCTGGATTTGCTGGGTTATAGGGTTTGTGTATGTTCAGCTTTAGTGTGTGTGTTAGGTAACTTGCAAAGTGTTACTACACCAGTGTACATTCTCGCCAGTCTTGTATAAGGGTTTCAGTTGCTCACTGACACTGGATTCTGTGTTGGTTTTTTATTACATCCTCACCAACATTTGATTTTTTTGTCTGTCTTATTTATTTCAGCCACACTGGGATGTGTGTGTGTGTGTGTGTGTGTGTGTGTGTGTGTTGATAAGAATTTTAATCTGTATTTCCTGGATGAGCAAATAGCATTCTTCCCAGCATCACCACCAAACCAGCCCCCTCGTGAGAAGCAGCCTGGTGTGATAAAGGGGCTCTGGCCTTGGGGTCAGAAGACCTGGCTCTACCCACCCTGATTGGCTGAGTTGTGTGACTTTGACCTAGCTAAGTCTCGATTTTCTCATCTGTACAGTGGGAATAAAGCCCCTGGTCCTGCTTTTGCAGCGGGCACACAGTGGCATAGGAAGTGATGGGGCCCCCGGGCCTCTTTCTCCCAAGGCTCTCTCCCTACTTCATGGGCACATGTCTGTACATAAGACAGGGGTATCCTCTGTAGAGAAAGGGGAACCCTCCTACATTGTTGGTGGGAATGCAAGCTGGTGCAACCACTCTGGAAAACAGCAGGAGATTCCTTAAAAAGTTGACAATAGAGCTACCCTATGACCCAGCAATCACATTACTGGGTATTTACCCTAAAGATACAAATGTAGTGATCCGAATGGGCACGTGCACCCAAATGTTCATAGCAGCAATGTCTACGATAGCCAAACTATGGAAAGAACCTAGATGTCCATCAACAGATGAATGGATAAAGAAGATGTGGTATGTGTATATAATGGAATACTATGCAGCCATCAAAAGAAATGAAATCTTGCCATTTGCAACAATGTGGATGGAACTAGAGGGTATTACGCTGAGTGAAATAAGTCAATCAGAGAAAGACAACTATCATATGATTTCTCTGATATAGGAATTTGAGAGGCAGGGCAGGGGGGTTGTGGGGGTAGGGAAGGAAAAAATGAAACAAGATGGGATTGGGAGGGAGACAAACCATAAAAGACTCTTAATCTCACAAAACTGCGGATTGCTGTGGGGTTGGAGGGGTAGAGATAGGGTGGTTGGGTTATGGACATTGGGGAGGGTATGTGCTATGGTGAGTGCTGTGAAATGTGTAAGCCTGATGATTCACAGACCTGTACCCCTGGGGCAAATAATACATCATATGTTAATTTAAAAAAAAAAAAGGGCAGGGGTATCCTCACTCACACACCAGTCTTCTCCCTGCTCTTTCCCCACATCTTTTCCCTCCTTCAACAACATCTGAAGGCTTCCTCCACCAGAAGATTTCCCTGACCGCCTCCATCTTTCTTCTCCATCACCGAGGCAAAGCCTGGACAAGAAAGAGCAATGGATGGGCCCAGGAGAACGGTCATGTGTATTTGGCTTGGTCCGTTGCTGAGTGATCAGAGGCTGGGTTCTAGAAGGAAATGGGTGGAGGCATTGCCTGCAGCGTCTCTGGGGCACTTTGCAAGCTGCTGCTTTAGTGTTCTTTTGTGCCGTGCCAGATGAGGTCATCCAAGCAGCTTAGCAGATGGGAGATAGACAAACTAGCTTTGTGTATTGCGAAGCCCAAAAAGACGCAGACAGCAGCCAACATGCCTGTGTGCCAGGGACGAAAGCTTAGCATCCCCACAGGGAGCTCTGGAATTCCCTCCAGGATCCCATGGGAACAGTGCACCCTGGCTTTTCCATCCTTCCATACTGCTCTGATCTGGGCACCGCTTGGATCTAGAAGCCCAGCTCTCATTCTCTCCAAGGAGGTGTTGAGCCGCGGCACTGGGTGAGGCTCTGCACTGACTGTCCTGGAGATGGTTCAGGCTGGACCCTGCATGCCAGATGCCCAAAGCCTCCAGGGAAACACAGACACAAACAAGTGCAAAGTGGATTCCAGAAGAGGCCCAAATGGTCTCGAACTAGAAGGCTGATGAGCAGTGGGGATAAGCCGAGGGTGAGGGAAGGTGTTCCAGACACGGGTTACAGTCTGGGCACAGACACAGAGCTGAGGGCCTGGGGCATGTTCATGACATGAGTGATGAAGGCAGAAGGGGCTAGATCCCTAAGGGCCTTGAGAACCTGGCATACAAGGTGGGATTTCATCCCCTGGGTAATGCCTGGGGAGCCACTGGTGTTTTTGAGAGAGGTTGGGTGGGGGTGCTCTAATCGGGGTTGATCACAGATGCTCACCTGTGGAAGGCTGAGCCCGCAGGCTCTCCCCAGTCGGCTTCTACCATGTGGACTCTCTTCCTTAGGGACCCGAAGACTTTTTCAGCTCCAAGAGCTTCCACCAAAGTAAAAACGCTGGATGCCATTTCACACTGTGATAGGACTAGCTGCTCAGCCCAAGATCCTTAGAAAGATCTGGCTCCAGAGGGCAGGGCCAGACCATGTGTTTGTGAGGGGGGTGTGGGGATGGGGTGAAGGAAATATTTGCTAACCATTTCCCAGTGCCAGATGTTATGCTAAGCGTTCTACGTTCAACATCTCCGTTACCATGGGTAACAACTCCACGAGAAAGGCATTAGCCCCATTTTATAGATGGAGAAACAGAGTCTCAGGCAGGCTAAATTAGCCACATGGTACATAACACTGTCCTTGAAGCCTGAGCCTGTTCTGATGTTCCAGGCAGAGTATATGCGCTGTGTCTCCAGGAGCCCAGGGAGAGGGGAAGGGTTTTCTGGGGCTGGATTCCCTCCAAATGGCCTTCCCCACAGAGCTGCCCCCGGCAATCTTCCCAGCTGGGCATTCCCAGCCCAAGGTGCAGCATTGCATTCTTTTCAAAATATACCAGAGACAACAACAAGAAGAGGGAAGTTGGGCTCAAATCAGACGCAATTTGCTTAAAGCCTCTGGAGTCCTCCCCTCAGGGAATGCATTCATTCCTCTAGATTCATGCTCTTTTAAAAACTGCCGCCGTATAATTCCTCCAGCCGCCACGTTGTGAGACAACGTCCTCATCTCTTTCTCCAAGTCATAGGCACTGGGGGTTGTTTTCATTCGAAGTGTCAGGTTCACTCGCCATTTATTCCACAGAACAGGAAGTTTCGGTTACGGGCCCAGCACCAAGGGGAGCGAACCCAGTCTGTGTCCGGAAGATGCATAGAGGGCCACAGGGCTAGAACTTCAGCAATAGAGGTTTAAGGGCAAGCAGCGATTAGCTGCCTTTAGGCCCTGCCCTCCCTCCCTATCTCTCTAATCCACAGAGCCCTCTGCAGCCATAAAGTTCTTTAAAATGCAATGTCAGGATGCCTGGATGGCTCAGTCAGTTAAGCATCTGACTTTGGCTCAGGTCATGATCGCAGGGTCCTGGGACTGAGCCTGAGTGGGGCTCTGTGCCCAGCGGGGAGTCTGCTTCTCCCTGCTGCCCCTCCCTCCCTCAGGCTCTCCCTTTCTCAAATAAATAAAATCTTTAAAAAGAAAAGGAAAGAAAATGCAGTGTGATCATGTCACTTCCTGCTTACACCATTTCGATGGCTTCCCATTGCTCTTGGGGGAAAATCCAAACTCCTTACAAGGAAAAAAAATCCAAGCTTGCTGCAGGGACCTGGGACCAGGGCCGGCCTCCTTTTTAGCCTCTTCCCGCAAACCCTCTTATTCTCTTCCATACCATACATACACTCATCACATTTTAGCTCATGACCCTCCACATTTCTTTGTTTTGTTTTTAATAGGAAATACAGGTTTTATGCCATTTATCGTCCACATCTTATGCCACATCTCGACTGATTTTTTTCTCCAATTTTTTATTGCTGTCTAATAGTTAACATAATGTTTACTATAGTGAGTTTTCTGAGTGTACAGTTCAGTGGTTTTAAATACATTCCTAAGGTTGTACGACGTCATCACCACCCACCTGCGGGGCTCTTCCATCAGGTAAAACTGAAGCCGTGTACCACTAATCAGTAGCTCCCCATTCGCCCGAAGCCCCCAGCCCCCAGTGCAACCATTGTACTTCCTGTCTCTCTGACCCTGACTGCTCTAGGCACCTCCTCTAAGTGAAATCATCCAATATCTGTCTTGCACGCCGTGCTTATTTCACTTAGCGTCATGTCCTCAGGCTTCACCTGTGCTATAGCAGGGATGGCAGAATCACCCTCCTCTTTATGGCTGAACAGCAGTCCACTCTACGGGTGTACATGTCGTTCTTCTGCTCATGGGTCAGTGCAGGCGTGGGTTGCTCCCACATTTTCGGTCCGATTTTTACACACATGAGCACCCACATGTACTACTCAGACTGAGACAGACAACATCTGGGTACCCCTGAAGTCTCCCTCATGCTCCTTTCAGGCCGACCTCCCACTCCATCATGAGACCAACTGCCCTGTAGGTCAGCTTTAGGTGTTCTTGACCTTCACGGACATGAAATCCTATACTGCGTGTTCTTTTGAGTCTGGATGTGTTTGCTCGACGTTGTGTCTGTAAAACTCATCCATGCTGCTGTGTGTGTTAGTAGTTCGCTCCTTCTTGTTGCTGCGCAGTATTTCCTTGTGTGAAGATAGCCCTGTGTACACACTCCACGGGTAACCGGCACTTGGGTAGTGCTATGGGCTGAATTGTATGTCCTCCAAATTCACGGGTGGAAGCGCTAGCCCTAGTGTGACTGCATTTGGAAACGGCGTCTTTAAGGAGGTAACTGAGGTTATGTGTAAAGATTACAGTCTGTTTTTTTTGTAGAATGTCCCTCAGTTTGAGTTTATCTGATGTTATGTGTTCTGGCAGGAAGAGCCGGGAAGGGACGCTGTGTGCTTCCTGCGCTTCCTAATATCTTGAATGCAGTCAATCTGTCCCATTTCTGGGGATGTTAACTTTTAATACTTGGTTAAGATGCTGCCTGCCAGGCTCTTCCCGTACGACAGACAGCCGCATCTTCAGGTGCATTGCCAGCTGCGTGCCCGAGACACGATGGTGAAGGTTGGAGTGAACGGATTTGGCCGTATTGGGCGCCTGGTCACCAGGGCTGCTTTTAACTCTGGTAAAGTGGATATTGTTGCCATCAATGACCCTTTCATTGATCTCAACTACATGGTCTACATGTTCCAGTATGATTCTACCCACGGTAAATTCCACGGCACAGTCAAGTCTGAGAACGGGAAGCTTGTCATCAATGGGAAGTCCATCTCCATCTTCCAGGAGCGAGATCCCGCCAACATTAAATGGGGTGATGCTGGTGCTGAGTATGTTGTGGAGTCCACTGGGGTCTACACCACCATGAAGAAGGCTGGGGCTCACTTGAAGGGCGGGGCCAAGAGGGTCATCATCTCCACTCCTTCTGCTGATGCCCCCATGTTCGTGATGGGTGTGAACCATGAGAAGTATGACAACTCCCTCAAGATTGTCAGCAATGCCTCCTGTACCACCAACTGCTTGGCTCCTCTAGCCAAGGTCATCCATGACAACTTCGGCATTGTGGAGGGACTCATGACCACCGTCCATGCCATCACTGCCACCCAGAAGACTGTGGACGGCCCCTCTGGGAAGCTGTGGCATAACGGCCGAGGGGCTGCCCAGAACATCATCCCAGCTTCCACTGGTGCAGCCAAGGCTATAGGCAAGGTCATCCCTGAGCTGAATGGGAAGCTCACTGGCATGGCCTTCCGTCTCTCCACCCCCAAAGTGTCTGTTGTGGATCTGACCTGCCACCTGGAGAAAGCTGCCAAATATGATGACATCAAGAAGGTGGTGAAGCAGGCATCAGAGGGCCCCCCTAAGGGCATCCTGGGGTACACTGAGGACCAGGTTGTCTCCTGCGACTTCAACAGTGACACCCATTCCTCTACCTTAGATGCTGGGGCTGGCATTACTCTCAATGACCACTTTGTCAAGCTCATTTCCTGGTATGACAATGAATTTGGCTACAGCAACCGGGTGGTGGACCTTATGGTCTACATGGCCTCTAAGGAGTAAGAGCCCCCTGAATCACCAGCCCCAGCCAGAGCAAGAGGAAGAGAGAGGCCCTCAGCTGCTGGGGAATCCCTGCCCTAACTTACCCCCCAAAACACTGAGAATCTCCCAACCTCCACTATTTCCATCCCAGACCCCCTGAAGAAGGGGAGGGGCTTGGGGAGCCCTACCTTGTCATGTACCATCAATAAAGTATACTGTATCCAGCCAAAAAAAAAAAAAAAAGATGCTGCCTGCCAGGCTTCCTCACTGTTAAATTAATTAATAAGTATAATGCACTTACCAATTTAGAAGGCATTAAAAAGTATTTGGTTGGAAGAGAGTTTGAGATTGTGTAAATATCGTCTTTCTCATGAAAATTTTACCCAACGGTTTCAGCATCCACTGGTAAGTCTTGCCTGAATTAACTATTTCTACAACAGTTGCAAAATAGTGGCTTTCAGATTCCATGATCTTGTCTCTTTTTTTCAGGTGGGATTCTACTCTAAGGAAGAGCTTTCTATTCTTCTCATGTGTCGTCATTTACTTCTTTTTCTTTTTTTTAAGATTTTATTTTTAAGTAATCTCTTCATCTAACATGAGGCTCGAACTCACAATCCTGAAATCAAGAGTCCCATTGACTGAACCAGCCAGACACCCTATTCATTTACTTCTTTATGTTAATATGGACTCATACATTCTTTTTTTTTTAAGATTTTATTTATTTATTCGACACAGAGCGAGATCACAAGTAGGCAGAGAGGCAGGCAGAGAGAGAGGAGGAAGTAGGCTCCCTGCTGAGCAGAGAGCCCAATACGGGGCTCGATCCCAGGACCCTGAGATCATGACCTGAGCTGAAGACAGAGGCTTTAACCCACTGAGCCACCCAGGCGCCCCATATGGACTCATACATTCTATTACTATTTATTTTGGTGCTCAAATTGCCCTAGATTTGGCCATCAGAAGCCCTTCGAGTTGACTTTTGTGTCCTTTAAAACATATTTTTAATTGTGACAGAATACACAGAAGAGGATTTCGATCATCTTAAACACTAAAGTGTGCAGTTCTGGGGGCACTGGGGACATTCACATTGTCGCGCCACTGTCACACTGTCCATCTCCAGATTCTTTTCATCTTCTAAAATTGAAGCTCTGTACCCTTTAAACAGTAGCTCCCTACTGCCAGTCCCTGGCAACTGCCATTCTACTTTCTGTGTCTATGAATCGGACCCCTCTCCACCCCTTGCATAAACGAAATCATCCGGTATCAGTCCTTTTGTGACTAACCTATTTCACGTCTCCTAGTGTCTTCAAGGTTTATCCATGTCACAGCATATGTCAGAATGTTCTTCCTTTTTCAGGCTGAATACTACCCAATTACATGTACAGACTTCATTTTCCGTCAACAGGACACTGGGGTTGCTGCCACCTTTTGGCTGTTGTGGATAATGTTGCTAGGAACATGAGTATCCTTTGAGTTTCTTTGGGTCCAGCTTTTAACGTTTTTGTGGTAGCTACCCGGAAGTGAAATTGCTGGATCCTATAGTAATTCTATTTCAGTCTTTTGAGGAACCACCTTACTGTGTTCCATAGTGACCACACCAACAGTGGAAAAGAGTTCCAATTTCTTCACATCCTTGTCAACACTTGTTATTTCCTGTTTTTTGATAACAGCCTCTCTAACTCATGTAAGGTGGTATGTTGTGGTTTTGATTTGTAGTTCCCTAATGATAACTGATGTTGAATTTTTTTTTTTTTTCTGTGCTTACTGGCTGGCTGTTTGTATGTCTTTTTTTTTTTTTTTTTAAGATTTTATTTATTTATTTGTTTATTTGAAAGAAAGAGAGCGCATGTGCACAAAGAAAGGGGGCCGGGGCAGGCAGAGGGAGAAACAGGCTTCCCACTGAGCTGGGACCCTGTTGTGGAGCTTTGTCCCAGGACACCGGGATCATGAGCTGAGCTGAAGGCGAATGTCTAACTGACTGAGCCACCCCAGAGTCCCAGCCGTTTGTATATCTTCTTTGAAGTAATATCTATTCAAGTCCTCTCCCTGTATTTTAGCTGGGTCATTTGATTTTTTTGTCATCGTGTGGAGGAATTCTTTGTATATTCTGGACAGTATCTTGTCTCCCATAGACATGTCTCCATCATTGTCTGACTGCTGTCTGTCTGAAATGATAAGATGCTTCAGAGGCTCTGCTTCTCCTGACCCAGCCCTGGCATCAGCCCTTTTTCCAAAGAACCCAGGTTCCCTTTAGTGGAGAATGGCATTTAGAAACAGATTTGGCTTCTAGGTTTGCTCATTGCTCTTGGCAGGGGTTGGGGGAGTTGGGGGTACGGGGGAGGTTGTTGTCTTCCTAGGCCCTGTTCATGGTCAGAGCTTTAGAGTGGGGATGTATGTGCATATATTTATACACATTTCTAGATCTATATATTGAAAGCCTGAAGTTACATCAATACCTCTATTTCCAACCGCCTCCCCACCCCCGCCACGGGATTTGTTCTAGCTTCTTCCCTTTCCATGTTTGGACCTTCCTTCTCCAACCGCGACAAATCTGGCCCCCACCATCCTTGATGCGTTTACTTATTGCTTGAGCCCTTGTAAGAAGCCAATCTCTTGACCTCCTGGTCACCACTTCACTTGGCCACCTCCCTGCTCCACACCAACCTTCTTGCTGCCTTCGATATGTATTGGGGAATGGAAGGAGTCCTAATGGCTTTGGAGTGAATTACTCAATTATTCAGGGAGGAAGGAAGCAAGGACGGTGCTGGCTTTTGTAGAGCGTGTGGGCAGCTTCTCTGCATTTCTGCCCTACATAATTGGCTGAAAGCTCAGGGACTTGCCCTTAATGGCCCCCCAGGGCTGTGACTTCTGCTTCTGCTTCTGGGCTCCTGGGAAGCTCTTGGGCAGGCCCTTGGTGCAGGGAGGCACACCAGGCCATAATGAGCCAGTCCGCTCTGCCTCCCTACCTTCAAGTCTGGATGCCTGCTGGCAGCTGCTGGAGGCAGCCACGCTCTGCTGGGCCTTCCAGACACTTGAACCCTATCCAGAGACCCTGCTCCTGGCAAGGTCAGGCATGATGCTGGGGCCTCAGGCCTCTCCCACACCAGCCCAGGGAACGTGGGCCGGTCTGTCCAAGGAGGTCAGGCTGGAAATTGGAAGAGATTCATAATTGATGTAGAAGCTCTTATCTGAGAGCAAACTCCTTACCCCCAATACATTTCAGCTGTATTTTACAAAATGAGTTAGAGGTCTCCCTTCATCCCAGCCACTGGAGTAGGAGGAGTTTTGCCTGCTGCTGTGCTCCAGCCCTTCCACCCACACAGGGACACCCAAGAAGGGCTCTGGCATCTCTGTGCAAATGATGCCCGGGCTTGGGTGCAGCACTGGGCTTTGGCCATGCTTGGGCAGCCTGCCCCCCAGCCCGGGGAGGCCTTAGGAGCATCTCCTGGTGCGGGTGCCGAGGGTAAGTGGTCTTGCTGGTTCTCCCACCTGTGCAAGTAACCCCATCCCTCTCTTAGAAAGACATGCCCCCCTGTGGCTCTATAGTGATTGAGATCAACTTGATTCAGAATGCTTGAACCGGCAGGTATTTCCGGAGTGGCGGCCACATAGGTGGGCCACATAGGTGGGCATTCCGGGACTGGATGCTGGAACATCGGACTGATTCCTCCCCTGGGAGCCTGAACTGTCGCACTCAGCGAAGGGTGTCCACAGCCACAGGAGGCCCAGCCAGAGCGCCGTGTGTATTCGGAGGAAGGTGACAGGCTGTCTGGTCATGGATGGCTTCATGTTGAAGGAGGTGTAGAGGAAGACAGCCCCTGGTCCTTGGAGGTGAAGTACACAGCTCTTTACAGTGTGTAAAGCAGATCAGTATGTATGGTCACCCCCAAGAGCAGATCAGGAAGTGGAAAAATGTTGTATCCCCGATGCAGGGCGCAGGCCTGCCTGACAGAAGGTGTACTGTTCATTTGTGCTGAGTGAACAAAGGGGCCCCGGGGCTGGGGCAGCGGCTCCTCCCCGCAGGGCCTGTGAGCCAGGGCTGGGCAGGGCAGAGGAAGACCTTTACTTAGCAGCCCTAAGTCTGGAAAAGAGTAAGTAAGGTACTCTCCATTTCCCATGTGCAAATGAAAATAAAGCTAGTCCTAAACCACTAAGTAAGAGTAAGGAAGTCTTACAAGGGTCTGAGTTTTTCCATTATGACTCTGAAATGAGTTTTTAAATGAATAATTTCTCTAAAACTTCTCATTTGGGTGTGGTCTGCTTTGCTGGTGCCCAGGCAGCTAGGCCTGGCCCAACGCTTCCCAGCTTGGCGCCCTCCGCCTCTTACGGACTCCAGCATGGACTCCCAGCCCCAGGAACTGGGAGGTGCAGGAAGAGCTCAGCCGTGCGCTCCGGCAGGCCTGGATCTGAACAGGACACAGCCACTTAGCAGTCATGCCTGTCCATTCAGATCAGACACTCAGGTCTCCTTATCTGAATAAAGAGCTTGTGGTCATAGCTATATTGTGGGGCTGGGCGGGAGGGAAATGAAAGAAAGCATGCAAAGGGCCTAGCCCGGGGTCTGGTGCACTGTGGAGGCTCAGGAAGTCCCAGACGGGTCCTCAGCTTTCTGCAGCTCTCGCCAGAAGTGGACCTCGACAGCCTAACCCTGGCAGCCATCCATCTGAGTCGGAAGTGGAAGAGCGGTGGCCAAGCCTGGGGGCCGGGGTCTTCTCCCACCTGCAGGCTCAGCCCACTGTGCCTGGCCTGAGATGGGCCCTCCATCCTGGGACCTGCCCACTCTCTTCTGGGCCCTCCAGAGCAGAGTAGTCAGGAAGTGTGCACAATGGGCTTATTGTTATTCGAGTAAAGCAGAAATAGATTTGGAACTAGAGATGTGGGGTAGGTAGGGGTTGGGCCCAGGCTGGGTGGTATTTGTATTTTTAAGGGACCCTTTTCCCTGAGGGAAACTCAAGACTCACAGAGGTGAGCTTTGGGTGGGCCCCCCAAAAGGCACTCAACCTCCCCTCCCTCATTCTGCTGACCCACACGGGGCACCAGCCCCCACGCCTTCCCTCCTCATTTCTCCCTGCCTTAATCTGCTCCAGTGCCTTTACACCTTCCCCCTTTTGGAGGCCAGCCCTAGGCGGCACGGGAAGTGCCCCAAGATCTACCCCCTCAAGGACCCGCCGTGCAGGGGTGTCAACCCTCCAGTTCCCTTGCCCGTGATTGGGACAACTCTGTGGTGTCCCCCGGCTTCCCATGGGCTTGGGCCAAAGTCACCCTCTGTGCAACTCTGCTTGATGCCACATTTTGGCTTGGCTGCTTTTTCTTTGCTTCCCGGTCCCACTTCCTCATTGTTCTGCTGCTCTTTGCTCTGCGGAGAGTCTTCTGATAAATCACTTTCACAGGATCCTTCCCTCTGCCTGCAGCAGGGAGCACCCCCCAGGCCCAGTGAAGAGAGGTGTTGGGGAGAGATCTGTTGTGGGACCAGCTTCCCAGAGATCTGTTGTGGGACCACATTCCCTTCCTGGCATGTGCCCCACCTGGCTGGCCTCTGTCCTCCCCAGGGGAAGCGGCTAGAGGAGGAGGAGGAGGAGGAGAAAGGGGAGGAGGGGGAAGAGAAGGAGGAAGGGGGGGAGAAGAAGGAGGGGGAGGAGGGGGAGGAAGAGGAGGAAGAAGGGGCCTCTCTGCCTTTGCCCCTCCCTAGACCTGGCGTGGAGGTGTTCACTGAGCTCTCTGCTGGCATAAGGTGGGCACTGAACACCCGCCCACAGGGGCTGAGCCGGCATATTTAGAACACTCTTTCCGCAGCAGACCTCTTCTGCAGGAGGCTGGGGGCCACCGCCTGGGGCGTCTAGAAGGTCACACCCATGCCACAGGTGGAAAATCAGAACATGGAGTTAGGGGGGCACTCCACGAGGAGCTCTGCCCTGCAGTGGCCCTTCTCAAATCCTTGACTCCCTTCCCAGAACTCCCACTTTGGGAGGAAGAGAAGAATATGTTGTGCTCTAGATGTTCAGCAACAAAGGCAAAGTGGCCGGGTGATGGTAATGAATAGCAAGGAAGAGGAGTCAAGAGGGCAGGCTCACGCTTCAGCTGGAATGGGAGTGCGGGGACAAGAAACACCGTTGCTGCTCAGAGAACGTTCCAGAACTGAAGCCTGGTGGGAGAGGCACCCTCTGCCCCTGTTCCATCACAACTCCTGGTACAGAGGGAAGGCATCCTGCAGAGGAGGGTGGATGCCCGGCCGTGACGGGGTTAGGGGCTGCCCATTAAAGATACCCTGAACCAAACTCAAGCCCCTGGGATGTTCCTGAACCTTCTCCAGCACTTTCCAGAGAGGATCTAGCCAGGACGGGAAGTGGGGGTGTGCATAGGGTTACTAGAGAAAACACAGGACACCCAGTTAAATTTCGAATCTCAGAAAACGAAGAATATTTTTAGTATAAACTTGTCCCCAATACTGCCCAGGGTGTACTTATACTAAAAAAATTAGTGTTTATCTGAAATTCAAACCTAACTAGGTGTCCTGTAGTAAGTAATTAACTAATTACTTTTTTGGCTGAATCTAGCAACCCTAGGTGGGGGCCAAAATGGTTGAATAAATGGGACGTATAACCCAGCAGCTGGCAGAGTCCGGGGGACAGGTGCACTGGCTTTCAATTTCAGGAGAGCTGTCCTGGGAGCGAGTTAGAACCAGAAGATGGAAATGATTGCATTTGGAAATAGCAGCTGTATGGTCTGCTCAAGAAGAAAGGAAGTGGCAGGAAGGAGGTACAGGCCATCGCCGACATGGCTCTAGCACCCGCTTCCATTCAACCTTAGGCTTCTGCCTTCGAGACTCAGTCTCCCCATCCGTGTCCTCCATGGACCTGCCTCGGAGCCCACAGGCCCTGCAGTCCACAGCAGCCTGTGTTGTATCCCTATTCCCATCATGATTCTCTACCTGGTGAATCCAGAGTATTCACTCTGTCCTGAGCTTCTGGAATAATGGCCTGGTGAGGACGCAGAGGTCGGTGTGTCTCCCTGGTTCTTCCTCCTGTGGATATGGAAGCAGAAGGTGTGCGGCCCGAGCCCTAAAGCCATGCCCCCTGAGCTCATGGGGATGTGCAGATGTGGTCCTGCAAGGTCCTGACTCCACTTGGCTGGGCGTCTGGGGCCCCAGGCAACCCTGAGCCCCTGCCTGGAGGGGAGACGCTTCTGAGCGGCCACTGGCTTCAGGAACCAGCTCCAGCAGAGGCTTCATCTTCACCCCGGCCCCAGAGGGCTCTTCCAGCATCAGCATTGTAGGAGAAGACAAAGTCTCAGAGGGAACGTCCCAATTTAGGTCTTGCTCGGCATTCAGTGGCCTGCTGTCCATAACCCCAAGCCTCTGAGTCAAGAGTCATATGCACTGTGCCAAGCCCCCCTCCATGAACGCGTGAGCCTCACAATAACTGGGGAACAGTGTTCCAGCCCCTGAGGCTCTCTTGCCCCCATGCACACAGTAGACAACGGAGGCTCTAAGAACTGCTGAGAACTTGCAGAAGCTGGTGAGTGGCCGGTTGGCACTTTCCCCCAGTTTTAACCCCACCTGCGGGTTTGCTGCCTCCTCTATCCCGTCCTCTATCTGCACACCCATTTCTCTGCTGCCAATTGCCCCCAAGGCCTCCAAGGCTTGTTTCCTTCCTTCCTTCTTCCACTCTCACCCTCAGATGCCCCTCTAACACAGCACTTCCTCGCAGGCCCACCTGCCACCCAGGACTCCTGGCATTTGCACAGCTCTCTCTGGTTTACAGAGCTTTCCCCAGGATATTATGTCATGTTGATTTCCCCAACTGAGACTCCAGCCCCAGTGGGGAGCACCTGGGCCTCTCGGGCAATTACCTCTGAGAGGCCAGAGGAAGCACCCATGTGCAAAGAGTTCCTTGCAAAATGTCAGGCTATTCCAAGTAAACAGAAACAGGCCCCGAGCCAGCTCAGCTGCGGCAGGGAGAATCCTGGGAGTGAGGCCTCCCAGGCTGCAGCTCGGTGCTCCTCTCGCCTGGCAAACCTCATCCCACGTCTCGGCACCTGCATGGAAGGATGTCTTGCTCATTAGCTGCCCAAGGATCTGTAGAACCGGGAGCCCAGCTGCTTTTCCTCATTCCTCCTGGCCCCGAATGGCCAGTAGGCTACGTGTGCCGTCCCTTTTCCTTATTCCTACAGGGCTCCCACACCGGTGCTGCATAAGGGTCCTGGCTGAGGACTCTTGCCCAGACTGAGCCTCCTGACTCAGTTTCTCTTTAGTAAGTTTTTCCTTATCAGACTGTCTCTAGATCCCCAGTGACCCAGGTGCCCTGAGTAGAGGTGGTTTTTGCAAAGTCCTGGCTTAGCATGGAGTACGCTGTGCTTTGAGCCCAAGACCTAAATTTAAGTCCTGTTTCTGCTGCTTTTGAGTCTTGTGCTTGTCAGGGCTGCCCTGGACACCTGCCCAGGTTGTACACTATCTTGCATTCAAAGTGGGGTCCAGAGACCAGCAGCATCCATATCACTTGGGAGCTTGTTAAACATACAGAATTTGGGTCCCTCAGACTGACTGAATCAAAATCCGTTTTAACATGATTCCCAGATGATTCAGACACTAAAGCTGGAGATTCACTGACATGTGAGGATCCCAGGGAGCACCACGCACACAGGCTATGGTGTGACTTCTGGGATCACAGGACAAGCTGGCCCTGCTCAGGGGAATCCTCTTTGGGTGTCATCTCCTGGCCTCCAAGTGGTGACAAGAATGCTACTCGCTCAGTGGGAAGGACCTTGCCGGGCTGGTGCTCAAGCAGACTTGGCCCAGGCTGACACGGTGGCGTCTCCTGGCGTGTGAGCTCGGGAATTTTCGCCACACTGACGGCTTTTAGGAGAAACCAGATCTTCATGTTTGGGAGCTAGAAAGGATTTCAGGGAATTCTCCGTTCAAGCGGATATCCAGTTTTCACTCAATTTTCTAGATGAGGAAGTGGCTGAAGGGGAGGTGGAATAGTGGAAGGAGGATAGAGGGCTGTGCTGGGATCGGAGCTGGGGCCTTGCCCCCTCACCACCCCCCACCCACATCCCTCCTTCCCACCTCCCCTCACACTCAGGTCACCACCTGTCTTCAACACCTCCTGGAGATAAACTAGAGGAACTTAGATAAAATCTGCATCTTCCTTAAAATAGAATACCTGAGTAGATAAATGGGCAGCTCTTTCTCAGGCTCAGGAAAGAGGAGATGCCAGGACACATGAGAGCATCGGAAAGGAGTATGGGGACACCTACTTTCTAAGCGCTTTCACTGTTGCTAGGCCTCGTGCTGAGCCCTTTATGCAAGACGAAGACACTGACTCCTGGTCACCTTCCTCCCAGGAAAGGACGCATGACCTATGTCCCAGAAAAGCTAACAGTGAGGACAAGCCCCTGGGTGTGAAGTCCACTGACTTTCTGTATTACTGGATGGGTTAAGAGAAGAATGAGAAGTCACTGGGTGAAGAAGATGGAAGTACATGGAAGATTCTAGAAGATGCTGTATTAGAAAGGCCTGAGGGCAGGTAGGATTAGATAGGAATAGAGAGCAATGAGTACAAAACTGGAAATGGCAAGGTATGCTTCCGGGCGGGATGGCTTGATTCATCTAGAACAGGGGTATATACCATCAAGGGGTGCTATGACAAAATTCCACAGACTGGGTGTCTTATAAACAACAGAAATCTACTTCTCAGCATTCTGGAGATGGGAAAATTCAAGATCCAGCCACTGGCAGACTCTGCGTCTGATGAAAGCCAGCTTCCTGATTCAGAGATGGCTTTTTCCTCTCGAGTCTCTTATAAAGACACTAATCCTGGGTTTCTGGCA
The DNA here is from genome assembly GCF_002288905.1 of Enhydra lutris kenyoni. Lineage (NCBI taxonomy): Eukaryota > Metazoa > Chordata > Mammalia > Carnivora > Mustelidae > Enhydra > Enhydra lutris. Next base: position 1,642,699 of record NW_019154115.1, on the reverse strand, counting down.
CACACACACACACACACACACACACACACACACACACACACACAATACTAATCCTGTTCGTGAGGGCTCCACTCTCATGTCCTGATTACCTCCCAAAGACCCCACCTTCTAACACCATCACACTGGGCCTTCGAATTTCAACATACGAATTTGGGGGGATGTAAACATTCAGACCATAGCAAGAGGTCCGCAGTCTTCTTCTGTAGACGTCCAGAGAGTAAATATCTTAGGGTCTGCAGGTCATATGTTCTCCGTTCCAAGGACTCAACAGTGCCATTGTAGCCGGAGAGCAGCCTCAGAGAATGAAGTACACCAAGGAACTTGGTGTTTTCTAGTACAACTTTGAAATTGGAATTTCAGGGAATTGTCATGTGTCACAAAATGTTATCCTTTCCTTGATTTTCTCCAACTACTTAAAGATATAAAAAATCATCCTTTGCTTACAGGCTGTACAAAGACACATACTGATTTGGCCGATGGACCATAGTTTGCCCATTTCTGGTCTAGCCACGGGATGGAAGACAGGCTGGGGCCTGATCCTGTTGGGCACTGGCTACCAGGTTAAGGAATCTTTTTCCAAGTCAGATGTAGGAAACCATAATATTTAGACTTCCCTAGGCTGGAGCCCTCTTCCAAGGCACTTCTTCCTAGGAAAGTTGCTCCCAAGATCCCAGGAAGGGGACCCACGATGTTGTGCCTTTTACCAAAAGGGGCAGGACTGAGGGAGGAAAGGTTTGGGGGATAAAACTGAGAATTGCTGTTAGCCTTCGAAAATTCTAATCAGCTAAGAATCAGCTAAGTGATTAAATGAAGTCGCATAGGTTGTTAAATATTTGAATCTGGAGCTGAGAGCTGAAGAGGGAGGTAATATTTTAAACTGTGGGAATCAGCAGTCCCATTCAGGAACAGAACATAGGGAGGGAAGAGAATGGAGGCAAGGACAGAGCCCCGTGGCACTCTGTTTCGGGGGTCAGCTGAGGACCGGCAAGGCCTAGAGAGGCAAGAGGGAATGGCAGACTGTGATGCCCGAAGCCAAGACAAAGAGTGACTGAAGGAGCGAGCGGCCAGTGTGCTCAGCGCTGCTGAGTGCAGGGGAGTGTGGAGCATGTCTGGGGATCTGGTCATGAGCAGGTCTCTGGTGACCTTGGGAAGAGCACATCAGTGTGGAGGTAGGCTTGGAAATCAGAGAGCGGAAGTGCTGCAAACAATTCTTGGGAGACATTCTAACCTTTGCAAAAGGGATGAAGTTAAGCATTAGTCATAGGAAGGGTGAGGGATTGAGTGAAACTCCATGCGCTTGGATCCTGTGCCTACCCTGTCCCAGGCACGATGCCAGGAGCTGAGGATACAAAGATGGGAAGGGACAAGCCCAAATAACCACACTCCAGGAGGACACGAGTGCAAATAGGCCTAAACAACATGCCGTGTTGGTGAAAGGAACACTGCATGGATTCTGGGTTCGGGGGTCAGAAAAAGCAACCCAGGGGAGGTATCATCTGGCCTGGTGCTCACAGAGGAGGACAGATAGGGAGAGAAAAGGCCTGCCAAGCAGTGGGAAAGAGGATTTCAAAAAGTCGCAGTCAGGAAGACACAGGGGGTCTGGGGGACAGCATGTGATCTAATGTCGCCTGATGGGTGGTGGGAATGACGGGACATGGGGCATGGCAGGAGACGCTTTTGGAGACACTGGCCAGCCTGATGGAATGGCCCTTTGTACCTTGCTAAAGAGACTGAAGTTTGTGAAAGGGGGAACGAAGGGCAAACTGTGGTCCACCTGCTGTGCGCCAGGCACCGAGCTGGTAAAACCCTTTTGAACATGGTGTTTGCAGTATAAGACAGACATGGGTTCAAATCCTGATTTTGCAAGGCATAATAGCTACGTGGCCTTGAGGCCTTTAAGCTAGCAAATCTCAGTTTCAACTGCGAAATGGGGAACATGATGCTTATCATCTGGAATGATCAGAAGGCTTAAGTAAGACAATAAAACCAAAAGCAACTGCCAGAATGATGATTTAAATAGAGTGATAGTTGCAAGGTTAGATTTGCGTTCTAGAAAGATTGCTCTTAGAGTGGCAGCAGGACAGATGGATGTGCTAGGGAGAGGACTAAGGGGCGACCAGAGATACCAAGGCCAGGTTGGAGCTACTGCAGAACTAGTTACTAAAGAAAAGCAAATCCAAGAGCTATTGTTGGAGCCCAAGGGAGAGCTGATGCTGAGGGCCTTATGAAGGCCTGGCTTGGGGATGGCGGAATCTGGAACCCGGGGTGTTCTGGGAATGAGGGAGGTGGGGTCAGAGCCAGGAAGAAGGCTGGGATCCAGGGAGAAGCCTGCAGAAGGATTTCAGGTTCTCTAGCGTTGAGTGGGCAGTGGCACTCGTAACTGAGCTGGCAGACACAAGAGAAACTGTGGGTTTGGGGAGACTATATCATTTTGGACAAATTGAGTTTGAGGATTCAACAGAATGCCAAATGGGGAAGGCCTGAGGGAGATGGAACCAGAGACAAGGGACTCCAAAGAGGAGGGGAGCGAGACTCAGCCCCGACCTGTGGATCCAGGTGGGACAGCCTGGCTCCTGGAGCGGGAACGCCAGGCAGAGCTCCAGATGCGGAATGAGCAGGGTGGGTGGGGATGGGGCACACTCTGGAAGGTCCCTAAGAATCCAGGTTTTAGGTGAGATGGGATAACCCAAGACGTAGTTCGCACAGAACTTTATAGCCTATTAGAAACTACCTGGGCTTAGGCCATTTTGATCCAGACTGCGAGCTCCAGAGCTAGAAGGGAACACCTAGTCTTTTCTGTGTTAAGTACCTTTTAGGGCGGGCACTGTGAATAAGTAAAATGGCAAGAAGAGAAGGCTGCTTCCTGGGAGAATACCCAGCAGTAAACAGAGCAGGAGTCATGGATTTAGAACATCCTGCAGTTTACATAGTGAAGACACAGCCTGATCCATGGACTTCACGGTCAGTACAGATGCCCCCTGCCCCAGTTCTAGTGGAGAGAGAGGGTCAGGAGATGTCACCTGGCTTCCAAGGGGATACAGAAGTGGCCGGGTTGGGAGTCGCACCACGGAGGCCTTCGAGAGAACCCACCCGAATGTTTGTCCATGACGTCATTATTGTACCTCAACAGCCTTCCAAGGTATGCAGGGCTCAATTAAACCTCCATTCTACAGCGGAGAAAACCGAGTCTCCAAGAGATGAAGAGACCCGCCTCCCGTCCCAGCAGCAAGTGGCAGCTGTGGCTCCGAGCCCCAGGTCTCCCTGCTCCAGCCACGGTCAGGCTTTCCTCAGATACCTGAGCCAGAGGAGGGCGGGTGGCGAGGGCCAGAGGGCCTGGATACTGGGGCCCACAGGGGTGGGTGTGCGGGGAGAGGCTGGCTTCAGGTTCAGGTTGCTTGTCTTGCAGGAGTGTAGAATTACTGCACGAGTCTCAGAGCATAAACAGAGTTAACACCTCATTAAATACAATGGACTTTCTTGGAGCTTCAGACACGCCACGAGCAAGACGAGCTGAGCAGGAGCTGGCCCGGAGCTTTCAACAAAGGAAAGCCAGCAAGGGGAGAGGAGAGCGCCGGCAGCGGCTCTGCGGGCTCAGGGCTGAGGATCCGGTAACGAAGTCTTTCTGGAAGGTAAGAGACGGCTGTGTGCTGTGTGCTATTTTTAAACCTGCTGGAGCAGCACATGGACTCCTGCCCCACGCAATTTCTCCAGCGGAGGAGGGGCCCCGGGGGGAACGCACGCAGCCAGGAATTTCGAGGCTATTTATCGTATTTCCTTTTATCAGGCAAATGATTTTCCTATTTCCCACATAGATAAAGATCTTCTGCTTACAACTCCAGCTCATTGACCTTGTCGGGACCGCTGTGCAGTCTGGAAATTGGTCCCAGAGAGAGAGAAGGGCGTTGTTGTTAGGGGTTGGCTGGAGGGGGTTGGGTGTTTTTTCTCCCAGCAGGGAGGAGGTCGGTCTGCCAAAAAACAAAACAAAACAAAACAAAACAAAGTAAGTAAGTAAAATAAATAAATTAATTAAAAACCTTGCTCCCTGCCCCCAACTCAAAATGGACTGTTCTGTGCTGTTTTGTAAAACTGCAAGGTTGTCCAAGGAGGCTTTCAGTTCACCAGACTCCCCACACTCCCACCTGAGTACGTCCACAGCATTTTTCACCAGGAATGCTCTCTCCCTGTCTCCCGTTCTCTCTCTTCTGTCTCTCCTGCAGCAGCAAGCCTGGCCCTGGAGCCAGCCCGGGACCCACGGCTGCGTCGCTGTCTTGGCAGGCAGTGAGCAGAGGGGGCGGCAGCTCGGTCTCAGCTTGCAAACGGAGCCAGGCTCTTGGCTGTGCCAGCTCTGGAGGCCCCTTGGAGATGCCAGTGTGCCTGAGTGGGAGCAGTTGCAACTTCCCCTCGGCTGCAAGCCTCTGGAGCCGGCAAGGCTTCTGGAAGCTGCAATCTTAGGCAAGGGTGTGGCCGGAGGGCTGCTGATGGGCGGGAGGTCTCTCCCTGGGCAGGCTGCCCTCCTCGCCTTGCCTTGCCTGGGCCTGCTGGCCAGGTTCACGGGCAGGAGCAGCACCAGTGATCCGCACCTTCTCGGGCACAGGACCAGAAGATGCTGTGGGAGGCTGGGGTTTTATTATAAATGCTCTCCATTTCTGGCTTGTTCACAAGCACAAAACATAAAGAGAGCCAGCTAGATGGAGGGAAGCCAGCTCCTTGCAGACTCAGCGTTTGAATAGCAAGGAGCTGCAGGCCCTCCTTGGACCAGAGTGGGTCTGCTGTGGGCTTGAACAGAGCCGCAGACTTTCTTGAGCCCCTAGGTCTCTCTGCACCGTGGTGGTGCTTCCCGGCCAGGACAGCAGAGGGCGCTGGCTCTCCCAACAGCCTCCTGTCCCGGGCAGCTCTCCCACACATCTGGAAATGGGCTCTACCACTCTCTTATGAAATGTTGGATGAAGATCTGTCCGTGTGAGACGTGCTGGCACCGAGTGAGCGAGAATACACATCAAGAATTCCACTTTCTCATTAGTTCAGTTTCCCCCTCAAGAGCACTGGTGGAATGTGGGGAATTTGCCTTGCCAAGGCAGCCAGCACACTGGAGTCTTGGGCTCGGTTCAGCCTGGGTGGAATGCTTGGAGGGACCACCTCTGGTCTGAAGCCTTTGCCCTTCCCTCCCACGTGGAGGGGGGAAAAGAAAACAGAAGAGCAAGACCTCCCAGATCTTTCCCCCAGGGGAAGAAAGCTAAAGATGTTTGGCCTTGCCCCTGTGGGCTTCCTGAAGAGAGCAACTGCCCACATTTCCAGGTCGTTGGGAAAGAAGATCTAATTCTAAGAAAGCGTCTTCCAAAATGGCAAGCGATTAGAAATGCTGGTGACATTTGCAAACGATGGAGCAGGGAGAGGAGAGACTGGCTGGAGGAGGGCAGAGCCGAAGCCCGGGAAGGGACCTGGTTGCTATTCCCAGAATGCTCCCTAGACGTCCGCAAGCTGCATGCATTTAAATGTCCACATTTTCCCGCAGAAGCCAGCAATCTGTACTTCTCTTGGCTAAACAACACATCAGTCTAATATGGTGTGGGAGAAATGTGTTACATTCTTTTATGAACAGAATGTTAACACTACCTAGAATCAATATTTATATCCAAGAACACAATGAACTGGCTTGTTTTGTGCTGCTGCAGGTATAAGAAAGGGACATTCGGGGGAAGCTGGAGGTTGCCCTTGCTTCTACCCAGAAAGGCAGGCCCAGGGCAAACCAGCTGGGGCTCAGGCATCCAGAGGGTTTCCGCCTCTGAGACCCTGCTAGCTCCCTTCCTGCCCCTGCTGCCTTCTGTCTCCTGGGATTGTGAGAGGAAGCCAGAGGCAGCAAGTGGGGCAGGATGTGGCAGCGGGGGCCAGGACGTGAGGCAGTATCCTGTCCACATGACAGTTTGGGGGAAGGAGGGTCAGGCTTGCATCCTGGAACTTTCTAGTGCATAGCAAAGTGAGAGCTGACACAATATAAATCCTTAGATGAGAGACTTCTGGGGACTGGAGAAAAGGGAACAGGGTGAGATGGCTCTTTTTCTGGGGTCACCCTGGTGATATTTTTCTGGCCAGGCAGTTTCCCTCATTGAAGACAGCGGCTGTGACAGAGATGGAAGCCAAGTCTCCTCTCTCCAGAATGCTGTCTATTCCTCGGAGGTTTTTGGGAAACTCCATCAAGCTCCTTAGGCTGTTTTGTTCCTGAATGCTGTTTTTATTTGACTGCCTTTAGAAGCCTCTGGGCCTGCAGCCTGGAGTCAGGGCCTTGCTCCTAACAGGTAACGTCCTTTCCTAATTATAAAAACAAAAATAAATGCCTTTCTCCCTCATTCGGAAAATTTCAGTTTTGCCTGCACCCGAGCATCTAGAAATGTGAGTGTCCTCTTCATCTCGTGGACTGGATTGGGGTCTCATTTTGCAGAGCAAGCAGGCCCGCTTTGTTTCCAGATTAGATGCTGAAGGTTACCCCTTTAACAATAGCACTTGTCTCTCATTAAATGCCTGGAGCTCATTATAGTATTACCTCCAGAAAAGTCTTCTCTGCTTTAATAGGCATGATCTTTAGAAAAGCTCCTTCGGTTTATGTATAAGACCAAGACATGATTAATCTTGGCCCCATTTAGCCGTGGGTCACATCTTCAGGGTACAGTGAGACCTCTTCTTTGCATGACCACAATTTACAATTTTCTGAAATTTACAGCCCTTCTCTGTCGTTAGCATGTTTAGTTGCAATTCCCTTGGTTTGTCCTGTTATTTTCTTCCAGTTCTAAGAAAACATCAGTAGATATCCCAATCATATTTGCCATAAAATTGGCCGTGATAAACAGACAGTAATTCACTGGAAGGCACGAGGACGTTTAGCATCTTTATAGATGCAAAGCTCCCCCTGCAGAAATCCCACGAGAGAAACCTCTGCAAGTTCAATGTTCTGAACACCTTTAGAGAAACTGCCAGACTTAAGCGGCCTGGAAAGTGGCACCTGGTCCCGCTGCTGTGTTCCGGTATCAGGGGCAGAACAAAGAAACAGAGTTGACAGCGGGGCTGAGAATCAGAGTGCAGTCTTTAGTCATGATGGCAGAGGTTGGCAGGGTCTGATTTATTGCCTGTAGCTCGGTGCCAGGATCTGAGACGAAGGGGCTGACACTGAGTGCGTCCTTAGGGGTCTTCAGTAAAAGTCACCCCAAGTCCGGACCTATCTTTAAGCTTTAGAATTGTCGCTGTAGACGTTGATTTAGCACCTAGCCTCCTGCATCTCAAATGAATGTGCCCACGGAGATCTCTGATTTGTAGACATTCCTGCCTGCCCCGTCTGCTCCTTCTCCAGACGGTCTATCCCCACCAATGGCGCCTCTCTGGATCTGTTTGAAGCTGGAGATTCCTGCACAGCTGCCCTCTGTCCTCCCTCCTTCCCACCTCTAGCTGTCACTCACGGTGTTCATTCTACCGCCCACTGAGATTCACTGCATTATCTCCTCCCCTCCATTCTTCTCTGTCCCGGCCTCAGTGGGAGCTCCCACCGCCAGCATCTCTCCAGGGGTTCAGTCACAGACACACCTCCCCTCCCTGTTTTGGTGCTTTGCTCCCTACAACCCACTCTTCTGAGAGCAGCCGGGAGAATTTCTGAAAACCACAAACTGGATTCTATCACTCCCCACTTAGAGATCTTCAGTGGTGTCCCCCTGCACTCAATCCCCAAAGTCCTTAGGATGGCTGAAAGACTTCCTGTGGTCTAACTCCCTTCTGCCTTTTGCCCCCTTCCCCGAGCTCCCTCTGCTCCCCTCCCCTGAGTTTCATTTAGCCCCCCAGCACAAACAGAGGCTGGCCTTCATGCTCTCTTCCTGATTCCTTACCTAAGTCCTACTCGTTGCTCTAGTCTCATCTTAAGAGTTACTTCTTTGGAGAAGTCTTCCCTGACCCCACGGTCTAAGACAGGTCCCTACTCCCTGCCAGCAGGCTCTGCAGAAGGCCCCCCCGCCCCGTCTTCCTCCTTTTGGGCCCATTGGCGATAGCTTATTGACTGCTTCGCTTAATCGTGTTTCTTCCAAGAGACAGTAAGCTCCGTGAAAGCAAGAACCAGGTCTGTTTGGCTGCATTCCTTGCCCTGCCACAGAGGGGAGTAAATACTAGTTGAACCAGCGAATGAAACTATACACAACCTGATCAGCTGCTGCGAGAATTGATGCTCCTTTAACGGTTTATGCCTTCCTGATCCTGTCCGGCGAGACCGCGTGTTACCCCCAGATTCCACCATGAAGAGTCCCTCACTGAGGGTTGGGAGAAACCGAGTCAAATTCCCAAATGTCTCTCCCTCCTGTTCCTTGGCTCCCCCATCACAGGCTCTTCTTGCTTCTTGTCCTGCCTATTCAACAGCCTGCTAACCGGCCTCTCCCCACAGAGCTTTGAGTTCAGGTCCGGCAAGGACTGAGAACCGCAAACACGAACAGGGGGAGAAAAGGTGCTTCTTGATTTTCATAAATCTCTAACTGAAATATGGCACTTTTTGGGATTTGAAATGTTGGGAATGGAGCCCAGCAGTCCTGGCAAGCCCTGTGACTTGGCCACCGGCGGGAGTATGGATATTTACACCATGTCACAGCTGTTGCAGAGGTTGAAATACCATTTGTGATCATTACTACTTTAAAATTATGGTGGTTATTAGAGCTGCTGCTACATTATGTTATTTAATCCTTTAAGAAACACAAGTATTCCTGTGTAACTCATGTTTAATATTTTCATAGCTGTATTTCAATATAGTTGGTGTCCCTTGTAATCCTACATATTTTATTTTCTGCACCTAAAAACATTATTCTGAGAAGCACCCACAGGCTTCATAAGATTGCAAGGATGGGTTCATGGCAGAAAACATGTTAAGAACTTCTGGTCGAGTTTTCCTTCATCTCCCATCACTGTCTTGCAAAAACAGCCTTGATGCCTCGCCCTGGGCAAATAAAACGAAGTCTCTTAGTATGGCATTCAAGGCCAATTTATAATCCATTTTCAAAAAAATCTTTCTCTTTCTCTATTTTTTAATCAGTACACTGGATTCCTTTTTTTTTTTTTTTAAGATTTTATTTATTTGAGAGAGAATGAGAGAGAGAGAGAGAGAGAGAGAGAGAGAGAGAGCATGAGAAGTGGGAGGGTCAGAGGGAGAAGCAGACTCCCTGCCGAGCAGGGAGCCCGATGCGGGAGCCGATCCTGGGACTCCAGGATCATGACCTGAGCTGAAGGCAGTTGCTTAACCAACTGAGCCACCCAGGCATCCCTGGATTCCTGTGTTCTAGGAATTACTTGAGTACAGCAAAAATGCACTCCTATCTCCAGTTCTATTTTTAGCTTCTCTTAAAGAACTACAATTGACCCTTGAACAATGCCAGGGGTTAGGGGTACCAGCCCCTGTGCAGTCAAAACTCCACATGGAACTGTGACTTCCCAAAAACTTTACTAATAGCCTACTTTTGCCTCGAAGACTTACCAATAACATAGTCGATGAACACATATTTTATATGTTATATATATTATATGCTGTGTTGTTACAATAAAGCAAGCCAGAGAGAAGAAAACGCTAGGAAAATCATAAGGAAGAGAAAATACATTTACAGTATTATCCTGCATTTATTGAAAAAAATCCACACAGTTTAAAGCCCTGTTGTCCAGGGGTCAACCGCACTTTAAGGACTAGCTCAAACTGTTATCTTGGTAAAGCTCTTTTTTGACATCCCCTGAGCACAACCTTTGTATTTTCCAGAACAGTTTGCTTACAGCCATTTGGTAATTTATCAGTTCCTACTGTAGTCAGCTTTCATGTTTACTCTGTTACATTGTGAACTTTTGAGGAGACCTTCGTCCTCAGCTTTAAACCCAAAACACATAGTATTTGGAAAATGTTTGAATGAATGACTGTATCTAAAATATTCACTCTCCTGAGGTGGTGACTAAAATCCATAATGGCCACACTAGTTTGTCCTCAAAAACAAGAACTTCAAAAACAAACAAAAACAAAACAAAACAAAAAAAACCCAAGAACTTCTCTTGATAAGCGTAAGCCCCCTTAAAAAAATACAGCAGTCCCAAGGGCACCTAGCTGTCTCAGTGGGTGGAGCATGTAACTCTTGATCTCTAGGTCATGAGTTTGAGCCCCATGTTGGGGTAGAGATTACTTAAAAATAAAATCTTAAAAAAAAATGCAAATTAAAAAAAAAAAGCAGCCCCAAGGAAAATAGATTATTATCTTATATTCCAGTGTCTGGACCCAGCTGCCTTGAGTTAATGTCTATCCTTGAAGATAGCAAAAGCACTCCTGGCAGGAACCCATTTGCTGAGTCCATAAACCTTTTGGCTGTATCACTGACGTCTTCTCACATTACCCTTCTTTGAACAACGCCAAACATACCGGCCAGTCTCCTTCAAGCAGACGCTTTCCATTACTTGCCCCAGGATTTTCTAGCCATCAGGTTACGGTATGATTTTTACATCCTAGAACATTCAGCTGCTTTATGCCAACCTTAAACAAATGCAAATGCAAGGTTTGAAAAATTCTTTTCCTAAGGAGCTTTAAGAATTAAAAAGGAGACCGTTCCTTCATTTCATAGTTCAACAAATGGCTTGAGTAGCTGGGTCTCTGTATGTGCACCTGCGCGGAGGCTGGAAGGAACGTTAGCAAACACTGACCTGAAGTTGCAATCTCACGGAACCGCAGACTGAGGAGCTGAAAAGGAAGCGTTTAGTGGAGAGAGATCGAAGTATCCTCTTGGATTTAGCAAGTCCCACACAGAACTTTCCGTATTTCCTCCATGATGTCCCAACCTTAAGTATATCCCATCTCACATAATGGCACTACCCAGTTGCTCAAGCCAAAATAACCTGGGCTCAATCCCACGACCGAGATCATGACCTGAGTCGAAATCAGGAGCCAGATGCTCAGCTGACTGAGTCACCCAGGCGCCCCTCCCAGGGAGTTATTCCTAATTCTTTTCTTTCATTCTTCACATTCTCCTCACAACTTCTGTCCCTTACACTTTGAAAATATATCCTGAATTTGTCTGCTCTTTTCTGTCTGCACTGTCACCACTCCAGGCTAAACTATTGTCACTTCTGCCTTGAACTCCGGTGCCAATCTTCTTCCTTTTTTAAAGACTTATGTTGAGAGAGCAAGTGTGTGAGCACATGTAGGGGTGGATCTCACGACCCTGAGATCACCAGCTGAGCTGAAATCAAGAGTCGGACGCTTAACCGATGATGCCACCAGGCACCCCCTGTGCCAATCTTCTAACTGGCCTCTCTGATTCTGCTCTTGACTCCCCAGTTCGGTACACAGCGGCTAGAGTGAGGCTTGAACAACATGGGGCTTACTTGTGTAGAGCTCTCATCACAGCCACTTAGAATACAATTTAAACTTTTTAATTTTTTAGAAGATTTTATTTATTAGAGAGAGAGAGAGAGCATGAGAGGGGGTAAGGTCAGAGGGAGAAGCAGACTCCCCACAGAGCTGGGAGAGCATTGCGGAACTCGATCCCGGGACCCTGGGATCATGACCTGAACCGAAGGCAATCGCTTGACCAACTGAGCCACCCAGGTGCCCATAATTTGAACTGTTTACACCTTACAAGGCTCTACACAATCCTGTATTGCTTACCTGGCAACTTCAAAGCCACTCCGCCTTTCTTGTACTCTGTTCCATCCAGCCTTTTGGGTTTTTCTCTCTTCCTTGAAATCCCACAGCTCATCCCTGTCTCAGGATTTTGGCTGTTCTAAATTTCCTAAATCCTCAGAGGCCTGGCTCCTTGGAATCAGCAGGGTCTGTCTTTAAACGTTACTTTTTCAGAGAAGGCTTTCCTCTTAGTTATTTTGTAGCATTTCAGCTTATCTTGGCAACTAGCTGAGGGGAGTTTGTTAGGTTATGTTTATAGTCTCTTTTCCCCTAGCAGGATGTGAACTCCATGGGGACAGGGATCTAGAATATCTCCTGACAAAAGAAAGGCATTCAGCAAATACTGTTGGACGATTAGGTCTAATTCTGGTTTTCACTCCCACCATACTATGCCACTGATCTGAACTCAGGTCAGTCTCATTAAATATGTCTAAGACAGTCTGGCTACCGAGAAATGTGGAGTCAGAACTATTTGGGTAAAAATCCATTCTTTGTCTCTTCCCAAGTGCAAATTTCTTACCATCTTTGAGTCTTAATTTGCTTACATGTAAAGTGGGTACAGTAGTCCTACTCCATAAGGTCGTGGGAAGAATTAAGTGACATAATTTATGTAAAAGGCAGAGGAGAGTGCTTGGCCTATGTATGTCTAAATATTCTCATTTCCCTTGAATCTTACAAATTATAACAGTTAACATTTAGGTGTCTATCTGTGATAGGTACTAAATGTTTTACATGGATTAGCTAATTTAATCCGTCTAAAACTCTACACAATAGAAACTATAAATATCTCTGTGTAACAGATAAGAAAACAGACTAGTTTAAAACTTGCCCAAGGTCACACAGTAGAAAACTGCAGAGCCCAGCAAACTAGAACTCAGCGAGCCCATCCAATTTCAGAGGTAGTGAAATGTCAAGGTCTCTGTCTTTATTTTGACCAGTTGGTAGGAAACATATTTTACATTCTAACCCAGCACATGTGTATGAACTAAAGTGGGAGAAAAAGTTTTGCAAAATTATACCTACCCTTAGTATACGTATTCTGACAGTTTCTCTCCATTTTAATTAATTAATTTTTAAGTGGCTTGAACTCAATAACCCTGAGACTGAGACCTGAGCTGACATCAAGAGCCGGACGCTTAACCGACTACACTACCCAGGCACCCCTCTGTTCATTTTATTAAAAAAAAAAAAAAAAGTTTTTGACCGACTTGATTTAATGGTCTATTAATAAGTCAAAAGCACACTTTGAAAACCATTCATCTAAGTTACAATGAATCCAGCCACTCTTATTGTCCGGCTCTCTCAACCTCTACTAGAGAAACTCTTGGATGGTTATCAGCTAGACTTTTATATTTATGTTTCAGATAAGGGTTTTATTAGTTAAGATGCAGATCCCTCAAGGCTCAGATCCACTCCCCATTGCCAACCTTCTTGCCGTTATGGAAAAGTCATCTCTTGTCTGGTGAGATCCAAGCACTTCTTTCACTCTCCCAAAATTATTTACCTGTATCAAAGCTCTTAATACAAGGTGCCCCGTGTTAGAACTTTTTAAGCAGCTTCCCCCCGTAGACACACGTTCCCGTGAAAACCACACTGAAATGGTTTTTGGATGAGATGAATGGACACTGACGTTTTACCTGCTCTCTCAGTCCAGAGTTGGCACATGAGCTAGCGTTTATTTCTATAGATATTCTGAGGGCAGGGAATGTGTCAAAAGGCAAATAAATGAAACAAAGAAAAAGCCCTTGACTGGGAACTCTCAGTTGCAAGGGAGGAAATTCTTTGGGAGGGCAGGAAGTAGCTATGCGCTTTTCTGCCAAGCAATGCTTCAATTCCCCCACCCTCAGGGAAAGTTTATCCTGGTGTTGTTTCAATCCAGCAGATGCTGAGCAGTTAGAGAAAGGGAACAAACAACTGGGGGAAATAATACCACCTGTTTATGTTGACTTTTACCAAACAGGACTGGCCACCAGCTGTTGAGGGGTTTGGGAGAAGCTAAGGTGGGAACAGGAAAGGCAAACTCGGACTGAAGCTAGGTCTTGGCTTTTTCGCTTATTTGGTGGCGGGGGATCGGGGCGGGGTCCCAAGGAAGTAGAGGACCAATTCTCAGATGGCCAAGAGGCAAAGGCAGTATAAGGCACCCTGCTCGCTGACAGAGCAGGGCTGGCTTTGGTGTGTGCACGGCGTTAACGCGTATCTGTTAATTGCTTACTCTGTATTCTTTCCCCTTCTTCAGTGACTGTAACTCACACATTATTGGGGGAAGTAATGTCCAAGGAAAGGTGACATTTCTTGGCCTCCTTTATAGCGAGCTGCTGTCACGTGACTGAGTTCTGGAAACGCTGAGTGTGATTTCCAGGAAGACTCTTTAAAGGGTGCTGACTCAGCTGGGTTTGCCATGCTATCCTTGCCCTCTTTTCTTCTTCATGCTGCCTGGTCTTTCAAATGACAGCTGATGGTCAAGAGGCTATTCTGGACCACGAGGTGACCCTGAGAAAGGAACCATGTTGTGGTGCAGACAGGAGCCATTACACTGGCCTTGGACTGCCAACCTTTGGAATACTTTTCCATGACAGAGATGCATTTCTTGTTCAAGTTTCTGCTGATCTGGGTTTCTGTTAAGCATAGAGTCAAGCCCCATCCTAACTGAGTTGGCTCAGTAATTCTCCGCACTCATGGAACCAAGTCTTAGTGTCCTCCAAAGCACAGTCACTTCTGTTCCCTAATTCTAGCTTTCTGACAACAGCGTATGAGAGCTGTGAGGCACGTGTTCTGTCAGAAGAGGAAACTGGAGCTGGAGCAAAGCAAGTCTTGCCCAGTGCAACACCACTGGCTCCTTGGAGAGCAGTGGGCTTTGAAAGCCAGATTCTCTCGCCCCTAGGATTTTAAAAGCATGGTGGAAAGAGGTGACAGTTTTTTCTTTAAAAATGATTTTGATTGGTTAAGTAGTGGTTATTTTTAAAAGCAAGCATCCAAGGACAAGTAATCTCTTCTGTCAAAAGGAACAACATCAGATTTCTTTCACGTAGCCTCCAGAACACTACTGCTACATTAAAATGAATTACAACTCATTGTACTGTTACAACATACATTAAAAGAGTTGAACTCTCAAACAGGCTAAGACACATTTTGAATAAGCAATTAGCAAAATGAATGTGTTAATGTTTTAAAAGCATAACAGTCTTGATGATTAATGTGGAGTTGACAAAGTCTTTAAGATGAAAAGGCAGAGGTAGGACTTTTTTCTTTTTCCAATTACAATGCAGGGAAAATTGAATGAGGTGGATTCAACATAGAAAAGTTTTAATGAGGCAAGTGTCAAGCAAACATATCAACTTCTTCAAAAACAAAGAAAATCTAAAAGTTTAATTACAAAAACACTTGTACAGAAAACTTGGCATTTCAACAGTTCCAAACACATATACACAATTTTTTCCCCCTAAAATTTAATGTTGTCAGAAATAAAACACTTTGTCTTACTTTCCTCAGCTGCTCCTTTGTGTTTTAATGAAAGAAAAAAAGAGATCTGTAACACTGAATAGGCAACAAGTTATTTCTGGAGAAGAACCTATGCGTGTGCTAGAATATCTACAAGTTTACTGGGGAACATGAACTGCGTACTGCGTTAGCCCACTCACCACCTCCTGGTTGAACAACACAGACCTGCTTTACAGAATCGGACAGTTTTGTGGCGGCTGAATCCCAGCCACCAGAGTCAGGTGTGTAGCTACTGGGAGAGGCAGAATTTTGAAAGCAGGCTGCATATTTTGTGAAAATGGTTTCAGAGTGTAGGCAAGATCTGGGGTATTCCTGAATATGCAAATGTCTCAAGTCAATGTCGGATGTCCTTGCTAGAGTCTCGAGAATGATAATCTTTGGACCAAGTTACAGCCTTTCCTGGTCAACAGTGCTGCTAACAAAGGGGCACAAAACGGACACAAAGGAGAAACAGAGAGAAATACGAGGAGGAAAGAAAAAGGAGACAAAGTGTCTGGCAGAAAGGCAGATACAAACTTCCAGAACTGGCTTGGCTGTCCTTCTGCCATACACAGGCTATTCTAGCTTGGACTGAGCATGCAGGGAGGCTGAGGGAAGTGACAAGAACAGCAGGTGAGGGCAGGAACACAGGAAAACAGAACAAAGCAGGCTAGGCTTACGGCGACAGATAGATGGGCTCTTATTCTAAGAAACTGCCAGGCAGTTGTGTGTGGGCTTCAGTGCGTGGAAATTTGACATGTGCTCATACGACATTTTTTAACAAGGTTGTTTTTGTTGTTATTTTATTTCCTTTGGGATAATAAAGAAATCAGGTAAGGAGATGCTGAGAAGACAGGATGGTGCAGCAACCCGACAGGGGGTTTCTGGCTTGTACCCTGGCTCATGAGCAGATTGTGAGGGGAACACACTTCCACCTGCTTCAGTGGCGTGGTGCCTAGACAATGGGCTCAGCATGTGCCACTTTGGTTCCAAAGATCTCGGCTGCAACTGTCAGCCTTGCGCTCTAGAGCAACAAAACACAACACAGCAAAACCCTGAGGTGAGAATCAGAAGGCTGTCTTCCCTTTTGGTGTTTTAAAAAAAAAAAAAAAAAAAAAATCACTTCCTAAGAGGGGAAAAGGAAGGGAAGCCTGTCCTTTTGAAGTAGATTTTGCAGTTGTGGCTACAGAGGGAAGACAAATTCCTCTGTGCCCTTGCTTATTAGCTCAAGAGACGATTTTGAACATTTCCACCCGTCCCTATCCTTGTACCTAGAGCATACAGGGATTCCCTCAGGTCTCGCTCATGATAAACTTTGGGTTTTTGTTTTTAATGCCAAATGAGAAACTACTTTTCCCGTTCTCTCCTGTTTGCCAATGACCTTTTCCTTAGCAAAAATGCTCCATAAGACACTGCCAACAGATGGGAACAGAAAAGCCTTGCTGGGGCTGGGACCAGACCGTGTCTGTGCAGGAGCAGTGCTTAGGAAACAGCAGGCAGTAGCAAGGAGGAAGGAAAGAGCATTCTCCTTCAGGGCAGCAATCACAAAGCCTCGGTGAGGGCTGGCACCCACTGAGCACAGTGTGGGGTAGGAAACACAGCCTTGCTCCAAAGGGCACTGTCGACAAGAAGCTCCTTTCTTTGGAGTCACAGCAGGACAATGATGCGAGAAGCCTGGGCCTGTCCAATGAGAGGAACTCTCCTTCAGAGCCCTGCTGAGCAACAGAGCCCAGAGGTCAGAAAATGGAGATGTTGAACCTGAAGAAGGTGAAGGAAATAAAACATCACCCCCAAAGGCACTAAAAAAAAAAAAAAAAAAAAAGTGACAGCTAGGTAAGAAAACCGGAGCCACTGAGAAAAGGGTCCCGTGTGAAGTGAAGCAATGAGAAGGCTTCCTTCCTGCTGCAGGAGAGGGCAGGGTCAGGGCAGCTGGTCGGCAGAATCTATGCAGACCCACTTTATCAGAAAGAAATGCAGATGCCAGGAAACTGGAGACCCGGGAGAAGGGCTGTACACTTTCAAAGCTGCACAAGGACGGTTCCACAGGAAGTGCGTATCCATGTTCCTCTAGCTGCTCTCTCCTATGGCTTCCCGGGGCGAAGGCATTAAACTCCTAACTGATAGTTCTTTCCCAAGAAGAGCAATCTGTACCCCCTCTCTGCCTCCACTCAGTTCATATTTCCATGGATGGCTTCTCATTCCTCACAAGTAAAACCACTTACAGAACGTCATGGAGCTCTAAGACCTGTAGGATTGGGAGGGAGAAAAACAATGAAGATACCAAAAAGGTAATAAGCACTGATCAGAAAGGTTAGGGCTCTGGGTTTAAAAAAAAAAAAAAAATGCTCTGTTCTATTTCTAGTAGGATTGAGGTGAGAAGCAGGGTGAGTGTAGACAAAAGAGCTCATAAAGCTGCAAACAGACAAGCTCACTGAGATGTTTTAGATAACATTTCAATGAAATGTGGCCCAGCTCCAGTTCGGCAACAATAGGGAGGTAGGAAAATCGTCAGCCCAACACAGAAAAGCAACCATCGGGGCCAAATCGGATGATGGAAAATTAGTACTCCATTTTAGTCCAAAGAATGTATAATCAATCAAAACCAATTTTCTTCAAGCAGAAATCTAAAAATCTTGGCATGTATATAGAAATGTATTGTGTGCAGAGAATCAATACATTTTCTTACATTGCTAAATGCAATCGCATAAGAAAGGGTTTTTTTTTTTTTTTTCCCCTCAAAGAGCTGAATATTTTTCATTTGGTTAAACTGAAATCAAGTAACATATGGATTTTGACAGTTTATGTGACATTGGTCACCTCTCAGTGTGAAACTGCCCCATGGCTTCCTCTCAGCCCTACTTTTTTTCTAGGTACCAGTAAGACACAGAGAAAGGTGACAGCTGGGGCAAGACTTTCTTTGTACGTCCATAAAAATGATTTTTAAATGGGTTGACCAAAATTTTATAACATTACAATTATTGGATTGTAAGTTTTTCTATTTGCTTCCTATTTATCTTAATGCTCACATTCCAAGGCTTTTTATAGTGTCTTCCCCTTACACCTGCTCCCACTCCTTATAGCAATGTTTTAGAAACCTCACTGAACCAGAATTTAGGTACACATGTTCTTGTCCTGGATTCTGCACTCATCTACTTAGATATTTTTCAGGCAAGAAATTTCACCTCTTCGGGACCCAGTTTCTTCCTATGTAAAACGCTGGGATTTCTGAAGGCTCCTTCCAGCTCTAATATGCTCCCCAAAACTGTAGAACACTGGCTTCCCTTCACTCATTGGCTCCTGACAGTGGATGAAAACTTGGCCAAGCTCACGTCAGAGTAATTAATTGCACCAGGAATGCTGGGGACATCAGGCATAGCTGTCTGCACATATTTGTATAATGAGGCCAAGCCAGTATTAATCACAGTCTTCATAATTGTTTCATGTGACAGTTTCGAGGGGTGTGGGGAACGACCTACTCTTAGTTATGCTTGCATGACTAGATTGTAAGAATCTGAAGTAATAAAATCGGTTCACATTTCAGGTATTTCTGTTTTCCCAAAGCAAAACATAGGTTAAAACCAAGGATAATGGTAACATTCTAGGTTTTCCACGACACCTCTGAAAGCCGATATTACAGTTCATATCCTGAGATAGGCAAAGCTCGAGGAGAGTCTTACTGGCAAAATGCTCAAAACAAAAAACCACTTTTGGCTCAAAACTTGTAATAACTGCCCTATACCTACGTGAGGAGACACCATGTTATCAATTACTGTGTTCTTTCACAATCTTCCACAGTTTCTCCCGGCTCTCTCTTTTCAAGCCTACAAGAGTGCTAATTGAAAACACTGTGTGAAAATGAGAAAGATGATGAGCTCCTGAAAATCCCAGGCCTAGATTTACAAGCTGTTCCTTTCATAAACAGCAGCAGTAATGCCATTTCTTCATTCTGTAGGCAGTCCAGCCATCTCTTAGAAGTATGGGCTGTTCCATCTGGCTACCCACTAGAAGGACGGTAATCCTTTCCCCATCAGAGCAGGGCTGAGGCTAACATATAATGAATTGTTTTGCAGTTACCATCCAGTGGGATGGCCAAGGAGAGACTCCTGCTTTTTGTCTCTGCTAGCAGATGTTGCCTCATTAGACAAAGTCATGGGTTTTATTTATTCTTACACATTTTGCTCAAGGTCCAAACCTTACTAGAATATGAATATGTCTATGAGTGTGCTTAGGTACCTGCAGGACAAATAAAGAAAGATTCAAATCCATGACTGGCCATTGTAAGGAGCATATCCTGCTGTCCACTTTTGTCTTTCTACCCATACATGGCCACCTCACCATACGGTCTTAGGACTTCCACAGTTTATAAGTCTGCTGCAGACCAAAGGGATGTCAATTCTGTGGGATGGCATACTACAGGGCACACTAGCTCTAGAAATTTAGGTGAATACATACGAGTTCTATTTAAGAAATGACACCTGATGACTACCATTAGCACCAAAAAGTTTATATGGTCAGAGACTTTCTGGAAATGTACTTTTTTTCTTTTCTAAGAGGACATAACACATGCTACTAGTCATTTGTTGAAAATATTTTAGAAGGCTTATTTTCTCTCTCCTCTCTTTTTTGCCTACTGAGAATTTATTTTTTAAATTGATTTAAAGTCTTTTCATTTTTTATTTTATTTAAGGAATCTCTGGGCCCATAGTGGGGCTGGAACTCAAGACCCCAAGATCAAGGGTTGTGTGCTTTTCTGACTCAGCCAGCCAGGAGTCCCCCTTCCCCTTTTTTAAAAAGTCTAAATCTCTTTAAACAGGCAATAGCTGTTTCACTGTAAGGATAGTCCACAGTGACATCTAACATATAATAGTTACTCTGATATTGAGTGCTGAATGAAAAGCTTCTTACGTAGGTTTATATACATGCGATGTCTCAGTGACTGCTGTTGTAAGTGATCATTAGTATTTTCCAGGGAAAAGGAAGCTTAACAATTAAGTGATACTTATTTTGTTCTAAGCGCTGTTTTGGGGGTGATTTGTTTTAAGCTTCTCATTCACTCTTCAAAACCCTTTGGGAAACTCACACCGGAGAATACAGCTACTAGCTAACAAAGCTGGAATGGAGGTTCAACCACAAAAAAATCATGCTCTTTCCACTAAATCACGCTGAGGCAGGCATGAGAAAGAACTCTATTCTGACATTATTTCCTATATTTAGTAACCATGTAACAGTAGTTTTAATCAAGTCTCCAACTCATTTATTTGATGTATTGCCAAGGTTTTAGTAGCTCTGAGAAAGCCTACTGCCTTATTTTGGATGACGTGTTGGCAAATACGTATTGCATCAGTGAGCACTCACCATTCCCTAACGATCAAGCCTGTTCACAACTTCTCGAACTGTAGCTATGAAGTTTTCATTGTCTTGGGGATTAGCTAAAATAATACTGTGCAGTCTGTTCATATAGGAGTCAATGGTGTCCACAGTAGGTGTCTCTCCACTTCCTGAAGTGAGATAAGGAGAGAAAGAAAGAAAATCCTCCCTATTCAGTTCAACCACAGCACACTTAAGCGACGCCACAGTAAGTGTGGGGTCTTGGTCTGCTCCACAGAAAAGATTTTCATTTCAGAGGAGAGACTCTGAGACCTCAAAGAAATGAACTTAATCCACATAGCCTGAATAAAAAGACGGGCTATATAGTTGTTCTACCGTATATACCAGTAGCTGTATATAACAAGAAGTTAGAGACTCTCCCAGCTTTCTGCTGTGATTATCCTTCACAAGAAAGAGGATATAAAAAAATACCAGTGTTTGTTTTCCTCTTTCATCCCATTAAAACAAAACTACAAAGCGAGCAGACATGTATAAGAAAAATGCTCTACTCAGGATTTATTACTCAGCTTTCATTATTCTGAATATCGAATTAAGCTTAATAGAAAGAAAAGTAAATTACATGAAAATATAATTGGAGAAAAATTTAAATGGTCGGAGAGCCCGAGATTTTGGATGACTGTAGCCAATACTGAGATACTGTTACAAGACCCACAGCAACCTCTGAGCAACAAAACCCCTTATTCTATTGATTTTCTTCCGGGTGGGGAGACCTCGCCCCACTGATACCAACACAAGACAGCACCTGCTCCCTCCCCCATCACGGAAGTGCCCAGGTAAGGGTGACGTTACCAGGCAAGGGCATGCTGGCAAAGCTGCTGGTCAACACCTGCCGCAGGGTCTCCAGGTGCTGCTGTAGGACGGTGTTGCGGCTCCGCTCCTGGATCACATCCACCTCCAGCTTCTCCACTGCGGTGCGCATGCTCTCCACGTGCTTCTGCAGGGCTGCGTTCCTCTCTTCGAACTCCATGTTGGATTTCCGGAGCTGGCGGAGCTCTGCCTCCCGAGCTGAGGACACACGCCCCACACAGGGCACATGGAGCACTTGGAGTCTCTGAGGATTCCCGAAGACTCTTACAAGGAAGTTCTGCTCAGCTGTCTCTAATTAGCTACCCCACCTCAACTCCCTAGTCTCATTAGAGCCTTCCAGATAGCAATTTCAGCAATAAAATGCCTGGTTCCCCAGAGCTATTTTAATTCTTAAAGCTGCTCATATTCCTACTTAAGATTGCAAGGAACAGTTGCAATTCTCCGTATTTCTGTTTATTTTGTTTTGTTTAAAAAACTGTGCAAGAAGGAAGCCTGAGGAATATATTTTATCTTTAAATCTTTTGCAGTGGTATAGCTAGCATATTGAGAACTATTTTGAATATTTCTGTCTGAGAAGGGCTCTTAATCATTTGGCAAATATTCTTCCATAAAAACAATAGACATGACTTCTGGCCCTTGCCAACTTCCTGTACTTTCATCAAATGATTATTATAATAGATCACAAAACAGAGAAATAACCTGAGCAACAACCAAAAAAAGTATTTGTTATAATCAAATGCAAACTTGATTAAATGGTAATGAGATTAAAAAAAAAAAAAAAAAAAGAAGAAGAAGCTGAGGGGCTTTCACAGGGGGTTCCTGGGAGACTGGAAGCATAGCTGTGGGTCTCCATCTTTACTGCAATGGGGTCAGCTTTGCTCTTCCTTATTTTATATTCTGGATGCCCATGTAAGCTTTTGTTTATACAAAGGGTTTCAGGCTAAGAGTCTGAAAGCAACTGAATTAGTGATGCACATTTATTTCCTTTGATCCAGAGACTAAAGTAGCTTTGACAAAGCTGGCCTGGCTTTCCCTCACTGGTTTTTGAGTAGCTACCCTTACTACAGAGTGAAACAGAAACAGTTTTCTCCCTCCAGAACAGTCCTAGGGTCAAGAATATCACTACCACTGCTTCTGAGCAACGAATCCCTCCTGAGAATGAAATCCCCCGTCACAAACCTGAGGAACACAAAATGATACTTTGGTAATTACCTTTGCTGTGGTTCAGGAATTCCTCTGTAAATATAGGAATGTCAAAAACAGACCGTTCCTTTACCTCTGTTTCTTTCTGTAAATCAAGAGTAACAAAACAGTTAATTCTTTTTTTTTCTTTTTAAAGATTTTTATTTCTTTGTATTATTTTTTAAAGAAATTTTTCTTTATTATTTTTCTTCATTTTCTTTCTTTATTTAAGAGAAAGTGGGAGAGCAAGCACAGAGCGAGAGGGAGAAGCAGATGCCCCAGTGAGCAGAGAGCCCGATGCAGGGCTGGATCCCAGGACCCTGAGGTCATGACTTGAGCCGCTTAGCTGACTGAGCCACCCAGGCACCCAGTTAATTCTTTTCCCCTCTTTTCTCTTTTAATGAAGTAGAGTTGACACACAATGTTACATTAGTATCAGGTGTACAATGTAGTAATTCCACAAGTCTGTACATTCTGCTTTGCCCACCAAAGAGTAGCTACCATCCATCACCACGCAATGTCATTACAATAGCACTGACTATATTCCCTAGGCTGTACCTTTTATCCCTGTGACTTATTCATCCCATAACTGGAAGATTGTACCTCTCCCTGCCCTTCACCCACTTCGCCTATCCCTCTGCCCCCATCCCTCTTGCAACCACCAGTTTATTCTCTGTATCTATGGGGTCTGTTTCTGCTTTTTGTCTAGTCTTGTCTTTTCTTTTTTTAAAGATTCCATGTATAAGTGAGATCATATGGTATTTGTCTTTCTCTGACTTATTTTTATCTAGCATAATACTCTCTAGGTCCATATGGATTGTCACATAAAGCAAAATTCCATTATTTTTTATGGCTAAGTAAAATTCCACTCTATGCATGTGTATATATATGTGTATATCTTCTTTTTAAAATCTTTTTAAAGATTTTATTTATTATTTGACAGAGAGAGACACAGTGACATAGGCAACACAAGCAGGGGGAGTGGGAGAGGAAGAAGCAGGCTTCCTGCTGAGCAGGGAGCCTGATGTGGGGCTCGATCCCAGGACCCTGGGATCATGACCTGAGCTGAAGGCAGATGCTTAACGACTGAAGCACCCAGGCGCCCCTGTGTGGATCTTCTTTATCCATTCATCTATTGATGAATAGTTGGGTTGCTTCCATATCTTGGCTATTGTAAATAATGCTGCAATACACATAGGGGTGGATATATCTTTCCAAATTAGTGTTTTCACAAAACTGTGAATTCCTTTTTTTTTTTTTAAAGTAATCTCTAAGCCCAATGTGGGCTCAAACTCATGACCCTAAGGTCAAGAGTCTCATGCTCCATCAACTGAGCTACACAGGCACCCTATAAACAGGTAACTTTTTTTTTTTTTTATATTTTATTTACTTATTTGACAGAGAGAGAGCGAGCACGCACAAACAGGGGAAGCAGCAAAGGGAGAGGGAGAAGCAGGCTCCCCGCGGAGGAGGGGAGCTCAATCCCAGGACCCTGGGATCATGATCTGAGCCGAAGGCAGACACTTAATGACTGAGCCACCCAGGCGCCCCCCAAATAGCTAATTCTTAAACAGAAGCTAAACTGAACAGGTAAAGCCTGAAGGCCATGTGTTCCTTACAGAAACAGTAGGGTGAGCAGGACTCAGTTCAGGTGGAGGTGTGTGGGAAATGTATTCACCTTTTAACTGGAATCAACCTTTAAAGAGCTCAAGTACGTTAAGTATTCAGTTCTCTTAGGTGCACAATTGTTGTGCAATGAGAAATCTTAAAACAAACTTACATAGGGGCGCCTGGATGGCTCAGTCAATTGAACATCCAGCTCTTGATTCAGCTCAGGTCATGATCTCTGGGTCCTGAGATCAAACCCCGAGTTGGGCTTGGCACTCAGTGCAGAGTCTGCTTGTCCCTCTCCCTCTGCTTATATCCCTGTGCTCGTGTTCTTTTTCTCTTTTATAGATAGATAAAAATCTTAAAAAAAAAAAACAAAAAACAAAACTCTACATAAATTTCCCTAATGGAGAATATGGAAGCCATTTCTCAACTATGTGCTTTGAACAGTCAACAGTATACGGCTGTGCAAGTGGTTGAGGCAGGAATAGAAAAAGGGAATTTCTAGGTGTTTTTTTTTTTTTCAGTCGCTTCTGTTGGTTATGCATGTAAAATGCTTTGAGATAGGGCTGTCCGTTCTAAGTTTGCAGAATGGACAGTAAGAACTCTGCCAACCATGAGCACTAACAATGGCATTCTATTGGTACTACTGCTTCACTTACTTGAGGGGCAGCCTACAATTGGGGACATTTTAGATTTTCTTCAAACACAGGGAAAAACAAAACAAAACAAAATCAAGAAGTTAGAAACAAGTAGGCTCTAAAAATGAGAACAGCGAGGGATTATGTGAAAATAACAAAGGCTAAAATTAATTCACCAACTTGGGGAATTTAAAAATAAAATTTAAAAAATAAGGCCTCACAAAATTACTGTAAAATATACCCCATGATGACCCTTGAGGATAAAGTCACTTTCAAGATGCTTTGGCTGCCATTTCTATAGTGAATCTGAATCTGAAAGCATTAGAAATATAAATCCTAAGTGTACAGGCACAGTGTTTAAAATCTTGCATAATATAAGGTGGTAAAGACAACAGCAGGCAATGAGCACTGAAGAAATCATCAGTGAAATTTGAAGATTCCAAAACCCTTCTAACATAAAGAACAGTTAAAAAAAAAAAATCTTGGGGCGCCTGGGTGGCTCAGTGGGTTAAGCCTCTGCCGTCGGCTCAGGTCACGGTCTCAGGGTCCTGGGATCGAGCCCCACATCGGGCTCTCTGCTCAGCGGGGTGCCTGCTTCCCTTCCTCTCTCTCTCTCTGCCAGCCTCTCTGCCTACTTGTGATCTCTGTCTGTCAAATAACTAAATAAAATCTTTAAAAAAAAAAAGAAAAAAAAATCTAAAGGCACTGCTAAAAAAATATGTTTATAGCCAGAGATAGAATATCTTCCCTACTCTTGCCACCACTAGTCTCTTAACTTCGAACACAAATATGATCTGGCGCCCAGCAGAAAGCTAAGCCGTTAACAGTCTATAAGGGGATTCTGATCGCCAAGCTCCTGTTTCCATACTGGCGTCTGCCTTGTCAGTGGGCTGGGCTGTGTGAACAGCCTGCCAATGGGAGTTGATCAAGAGAGGCATCTAGGATGTTAAGTCTTTCAGAGCACTTAATTTTTATCTTTAAACAAGGCAAGCAAAACTTCAACTTAAAAACAATTTAAACAATTTAAAAATAAACAATAAAATTATCAGTGAAAGCCCCCATTTCAACATGTAAAGCTCTATCTGGGGCTAGTTCCTAGTGGTTTGAAACAGAACCAAAGTATGGGCAAGGGATGCTGGTGCCAGAAGGGATCCTAGACATATTTCACGGTGGCTTTCTCTCGACTCTGCAGGCTTACGAACACTTTAACCCTGTTGCTGGGTTGCTACAGGAAAACAGAACACTTATGACATACAATTTCAACACAAAGTGTAACAGAAGTCCACAAATGACCTCGTCTAGTCTTAGACTTTATCATCCTACCTTTTTCAGTCTCCTACTTAACCGCACAGGCTCATATGAAATCAGTCCCCTAGCCACAGGTCTGACTATCCGCTGCTGAGAAGGGTAGGGAGGGATGCTTGGCTTCCTTTACCGTGGTATCAAGAGCCCTCTCCAAGTCCCCTGACTCTCATCGGACTGGTAATTCTCTTCTCTCTTCACCAGAGTGGCCCAAACCAAGCTAACTGCATAAGCGAGAGCACAGCACCTCGTAGGTGTATTAACACACTGCCCCTTGGTACAAATTCTTAGAGTGCAAAATAAGAAACACGAAAGCAATTAAACGAAACGGTTCAGTTTCTGAAAGGCAACAGAAATTCTACTTAACGGAAGAGTGGTAATAAAAACCATCAGCACTCTCCCATTACTGAGTACATTACTTGGAATGGAGAGGATCCTCCTGGGGGCTCGGATACACTTAAGCTATTCCAAGGATCGCTCAAGGGATTAAAATCATAAGGATTTCATTACCTTTTCATCGAAAGGGTCTAATTTGTTCAGGCTGAGTGTCATTTTGTCATTTCTCATAAATTAAAGGAGAAACAGAATTATTGTTTCTATCTTGGTCCTCACGCGGGATGTTTCTTGAGAGTAACGCTGGTTGACTCCTGTGTCTGGAGGGCTGCCTTTTGATCTGAGAGTAGCAAAAATGCTCTTCACTTTGGTTTTTCATTCTATACATGGAGTGGAGGGTAAGAGAACAGAGGCTCTTCTGAACTGAACCTATTTTGCTGTGATCTAGGTTCAGGGCCAGAATTTCATAGAATGTGACACGCTTCTCTCAAGTACCCTTTACTTTAGGGAACACTCTCAATCCTGTGTACTGGGCGGAGTGCCCCACTGCTACGCGCGACACTCCAGTGGCTCTCAGGTCAGCGTTTCTGCAGCTCTGGCATGCACTTGCCAGCACCTGCTGTTGTAACAGTGTCTTCGGAATCCAAGTTCCAGTTAGGAATGTGACAGGTTTCTTTTCTGTATACAAATGATATAATCTGTTTTAACTGGCAACAAATTTGGTGACATCCCCAGCAACCAGGCCCATTTTCACTTGCAACACCAGTGTGTTCCCCATAGTGTGGCAGGTGTGGCCAAGAGTGCTAGACTAGGATACTGAGGCCTGCATTTCTCTCATACCTGTGCCTCTAATTCATTAAGCGATTCTGCGGAAATTCTTTCCTGTCTTAGGCAGATCACTCTTCTCACCCATAAAATGGGGGGTGGGGTGGGGTGGGGTGGTCAGTTCAGAGAATTTCTGAAGTTCTTAGTATTTCTGAAGTGAGCTGGAACACTATTCTACTACACTTGTCATTTTACTCCTAATAGGATAAATAAAGGAAAATAAGCATTTACTTAGAATCTATGATGTTTTAGGGTATTTTGTGAGATACTAGCTCTTTTATTAACTTACTCATAACTCTGCTCAAGCCATTTCACCCACCTCTAGGTGTCCCCCACAAAACCTGGGGCATCTTTAAGGTCTGATTCAGTTTCTCCTTTCCATGGGCTTCCCTGTGGCTGCTTTTCACTTGTGGTGCTTTCTTACTTTTCTGAACCATTATGCTAAGAAAGTATATGTAAGGAAATCACCGTGTAACTATGTTTAAAAACTCAAACCAGTTCTTTTTTGACTACAATTGTTTTGAAATTGCCTAGTTTAGGAAAGACAGTAATCAACGAAAAATGAAAACTGATAAAGTGAGGGACATTAATTGGGTCAATAACCTTGTTAAGAGAGCTTTAACCTGGTGTGGGGAGAGCAACCGACAGATTTACGGAGCCTACAGTATACACATTTGAGGAACTACTGTGGCTCTTCATCTACTCTCTCCTTGTTTTCCTTTAACATGTGTCTGATCCTAAGACAGGGAAATCACATGGAGACTGATTCCTTTTCATAAATCACAGAAATTCCTACCAGGTGAAATCATGTAAATAAAAATAAGAAGCTTCATTTAATAAATTAAAAGCCTCATTTAATAAAAAGCTTCTTTTCTCAAATCATCATCAGCAGCTTCTGTAACTGAGTAAATCTACCAAATCTTTCCTGACTAAAACTATCGGCCTTACTGAAGACAAAATGCCACATACAATTAGGTCAACAAAATTCATAGTGATGAAAGGAGTTAGTTGTTGACTAGAAAGTGTGAGATCTAATGTTTTAGATTATTGTCCAAGTTCTCTTTTGTAACCATTAAGGACAGAGAAGTTATAAAGGATACATAATAAGGGAAAAAAGAAGTACGGAAATCTTATGATATGGGTAGGTGGGCACAGACAAATAAAAGGAGAAATAAGTAATTATACAAGTATCTGGCAATATGGAAAGCTTGCAACACTATTCGATTAGGATTTAATATATAAAGTATATATACAGTTTCTTAAGTAAAAAAAAAAATCGTAATATTTCACCCTAATTAGAGTGCAGAGACGTCATATATCTACATTTACATAGGATTTATTTGAAGAATAAAATGCTTTTATTGTGCTTCTTATTTTCTAATTCATGGATTGTAATAAATCTACTTAACTTGTGAATCTAAATGTTTTCTCTCTGTTTTCAAGGTCACCAATGCTTAAATATGAGAACAAGAGGTCAAAGATAAATTAGTTATTATTTTGAAGAAATTATTTCTTAAAACTAAATGCTCACAAGAGTACATAAGAAAATTCTTTTTTGTAAATTTCCACTGGTATTTCAACAAATGGGCTTTGTGCAAAAAAAAAATATTTATGGGGCACTTCCTAATGCAAGTGTGTCATGCTCGGTGGTATGGGGCAGTACAAGATGGAAACTAGATCATGCTTCTTTCCAAAAGATTACAATCCAAGACTGTGAATAATAGAAGGACTTGAATAACCTCAACCCCTTAGCTACATCACCTAAGTATGTATGGAAAATACAGAGAGCTGTGAGGGTTAAAGGAAGTTGGAGGACACAGGAAAAGCTTGAAGGAGGAAATGGAACTTGAAACAGGGCTTGATGGATGGCTAGAAGTCAGTGAGGCAGAACAGGATGATGGGGGAGAGGTAGTGGAAAAAATGAGTGAGAGAGAAAAGTATTTTTGTGAAAGAAAGAACAGGAATGCAGGCATGAGGCAGAAGCGGATGGGGCACGTGGAAGAGAATGAGACGGAAAGGTTTTTATTTTCTTTTTAAAAAGATTTTATTCATTCGTTTGAGAGAGAGAGAGAGAGAAAGCACAAGCAGAGGGAGAGGCAGAGGGAGAGAAGCAGGAAGCAGACTCCCTGCTGAGCTAGAAGCTGGACATGGGGCTTAATCCCAGGACCTGGAGATGATGATCTGAGAAGGCAGACGGCTAACCATCTGAGCCACCCAGGCGCCCAAGCAGTAAAGATTTTTAAGTACACAGATATACACGGGAAATGTGAGAGTTAAGGTGTTTGGAAAGGAGGTTGGGACTTAATTACAGAAGACTCAGACCCCTGAGCTGAATGGGATTTGGAAAGTGACAAAAAGTCACCGAGCATTTTAAAGTGTGGAATTACCGAAAAAGTTTATTTTCTTACAACCACATGTGGACCTTGGGCTACATAGATATTTAAAGCTCTCTTTGCTGCATAGTCAAGACACACAGGCCTAAATCCTATGGGTGATAGGCTAAACCAAATGGAGGGGAAAAGGCCAGTAAACAAGTAAATGCCAGTGAATTAGGAACCAAGATACTGTCACTTGTGCTCTGCTGACACTGCAGTTGAATAGTTCATTTTAACTGAATGTTGGATTCCCTAAACCACAAGTTTCTGAGAGTCAGAGTGAGATATCTGAGGATGATGAACTATGACCAAGTTATGGCTTTCAGCTGGTCCTTATTTCTACACCTCGCTCCAAATTCCAGCCATCTTTAGCATGTCAAGGCAATAAAATTCTTGGACCACAAGAAAGGATTAGAGTTAGGGGCAGTAGTTCAAGGACAGACTCATGGTAAGTGTCCACCATACAATAAGAATCTTTGAGCAAAAGCAACTCACCTCATCCAAATTATGGGATAGAAAATATTGTTATTCATTAAAAAAAAAAGTCCAATAGCATGAGAAACAGTAATATTATTCTAAATAGATACATGATAGGTAGACAGAAAGGGAATTACCTCATGATCATGAGTTGCCTGCCGGGCCGCATCTAAAAATATGAAAGAATAAGAGAACATTGTTAATATCAAGAACAAAACAAAGCAATAACAAAACCCAAGGAAATGAACTGTGTCACACCACAGTTAGTTACAGTCAGACACAAGAGAACAGCAGACACAGTTCCTACCTCTGAAGAGAACAGAGTGGGAGAGTGGACAGAAGATGCACACCAAAGGCTGTCTGTGCAACAGACTAGCTGTGGGTGGGGCTTCTTTGGCAATGTCTCCTGAAGAAAGGGAGCTTAAAGCAATACTTGAAGGGTGTGATGAGCAAATTTAACAGAGGACAAAAGATCAGTGAAGACTGGGGTCTTGTCTATCTTGTTCACTGTAGCATCTTTAATGCCTAGGTGAAAGCCTGATGCATCCCAGGAGTGCTCACTAAGTACTGTTCAAGGACAGGAAAACATGAATGGATGAATGAGAAGGATGGTCACTGTGGGCTGGGAGAAACGGTGCATGAAGGCTTAGAGGTGTTGAAGAACAGCAGGTATGGAGTTTAGTAGATAGACGTGTTTAAAGGGAGAGAAACGCCTAAACCGGGAATTAGAAAAAATGCTCAAGCAACCAAAAAGGGTCATAGGACACCAGTCAAATTGTTTGATACTGGCTATGGAAATCCAACTGAAAATTTTAAATGAGAGCAATGTGATTTTTTTTTTCTAAAAGATTTTTTATTTATTTGACAGAGATCACAAGTAGGCAGAGAGGCAGGCAGAGAGAGAGAGAGGGAAGCAGGCTCCCCGCTGAGCAGAGAGCCCGATGTGGGGCTCGATCCCAGGACCCTGAGATCATGACCTGAGCCGAAGGCAGAGGCTTTAACCCACTGAGCCACCCAGGCACCCCGAGAGCAATGTGATTTTAATAAAATTCCAAGGTGTTGTTTGTAAGTGAATGTAGAATAGAGAAATGATGGAAACCTGTCTTTTACATTTATCACTCTAACAGCAGGCTTTGTGACACTCTATCCGGCACAACAAATTACAAAAACATTTCCTTCTGGTTCTGGTACCTTGCCTATGAGATTTGCCTTTCTGACGGTCCTGGGTTTTCCTACTGAAGACCTTGTAGGCCTCAGTCTTCTGATACTGCTCCAGTTCCTTCATGTAACGCTCCTTATCTCTGTCTGCTTCATCAAGGTAGCGCTAGGAAAAGAAATGCGCAATTATTTTCAAGAAATAGATCTTATCTGGGTAAACTATCAGTGAACTCCTTGAAGACAACAGAGGACAACTGGAACATGGAAAGAAAGTATATAAGGGATAAGGTTTAAGGAGAATAAAGAAATCATATGGGCAGAATAAAATACAATCTCTCAATTATAAAAGAAATAGGTGATTGTGATTCTATAGACTATTTATTGCCTTTTCTAACTTAATGAAGACAAGTTCTATTGAGATCATTCTCATAAAATATTCACAAGAAGATATTACAGTTATTCCTCTAATCTACACATGGCCACTAGAGTCCTCAAGAGGACTGAAGGCCATACAGGCACACTTAGTCTTCCCAGGAGAAAGGATGGAATATTACTTTGTTTCTCTATCCCCAACCCATTCGGAGAATGATCTCATACATCAATTGGCCTTTTAAGAGCCAGAAGAGTGGAGTACTAAAATCGGGGGACACAAAGAACATAAAAAGGAATGACCTCATCCTATGGACCTAAAATGGACTATTATGAGAGAGCCTATATCTACACACTTTGTGTTATTAATTATTTAAACAAAGTCATTGATCTACTAGGATAATTTTGTTTAGTGCCTTGTCCTTTTCATTCATCAATTAGGTTTAAGAAATAAAATATAAAAACAGTGCCTTTAAATGGACATAAACTAGAGACAGATATGTTAAAAAACCTTGTCTTACACAAAAGCCAGATGGAGGGGACACCCAAATGTGCCAAATCTGGGAAAACTTAAGTTCCAACACTGAAGTAGAGTAATAAAATTATAAGCCAATAGGGAAAAAAGAAATATACTCATACCAACAATAAATAGGTAACAAATACATAAATGTGGGCAGGGCGGGGAGGAAAAGGACGCCTACTTAGGTTAAAATGCCAAGCACCGACTGGTAAATACAGAGGGAGTGCTGGAGTTGGAAAATTACCGTTCTGCAATCCTCATGGTAAAGATTACATCCAGCAAAAGTCATTAATGGATGCTAAATCTAGGGGGAAATCTGATATGGAACAGACTATTTGCACGTTCTTAAAATGTCTCTCCACAGATGGCTTATTAATTATAAGGGCGAATAAGAAACTTTATCAAGTGAGCAAAATCAACATTACCAATGAGGAATAAAAGGACACTGTGCTTGAACATGTGATCCCTGGAGAAGGACACAGCACCTCCCATGCAGTATTCTAAGAATGCATAATCTCAATTGAATCATAAGGAAACATGAGACAAGTAAAAAATGAGGAATGTTCGGTTAGAAGTAAACAAAAACAAGGTGGAGGAAGAGGGAGGGATTGCATTCTTAAAAAATATCAGTGTCAAAAAACAAAAAAACAAAAAAAACTATCAGTGTCATAAAAGACAAAGGCTGTAAAACATTCCAGATTAAAGGAATCCAGAGATCTGACTCCTAATTACTATTGTGTTAAAATAAAATCGTAAAGTTGATAACAAAACTATAGTTGTGTAAGAGAATATGCCTATTTTTGGGAAACACACATTAAAATATTTACGGATACACGACCATGAAGTATGTAATTTACCCTCATGTGATTTCAAAAAGTGTGTGTATGTGTGTGTGTGAGTGCAAGAGCATGCAGGTGTAAGCATGTGTGTGTCAGTGGAAAAGAGCAAGAGCATACAGGCACGTGTCAGTGAGTGAAAGAGAGTGCACACGTGTGAGCATGAGCACATGTACACATGAAGCTTGCCCAGGAGGGTGTTAGTGCACATATAAATGAAGAAATGGGGTACAGCGTGTTAACTACAGGTGAATGTGGATAAAAGGATATTTGGGTGTTCTTTGTACCATATTCCGTGTCTGTAACTCTGCATATTGAATTTTTTTCAAGATAAAAAGTTAAAAACAAAAAACCCTTGCCCTATCTACCTAATGGCGGTTATCTCTGGAAAGGACTAATGTTACTTTTGCTTTTTTCTTTATGTACTTCTGTAACATCTAAAGAAATTTTAAATAATGAACATGTACTAATTTTGAAATTAAGAAATTAAAAAGAAAAGAGTAATCAGCTATGTACAGCTCAGGATTCCTTTATGCATTACAGCTGAAACAAGGGATGATATGCATTGCTTTCTACTTCCTTGCTACCACAAAGAGCTTCAAGTTGCAACTTAATATAATCTCCTTGAAATGTTCTGATTTCAGTTAATTCCCAAGAGTATTTTTCAGTTTGGTTTTAGTCTGTTTGGAATCCTTTTTAAAGAGTATGAGATATAAAAGAAATATAGCTATCTGGTAGATGCTCAAATGCTGGGAACTTTTAACCCCAAGCCACCCCCACAATCATTACAATCGCTCCACTTTTGTGGCATTTCAGCCAATTTGTGGCTATCTTGTCCTTAATTCCTCTGAACTCTCTAACAAATGGATTTGTTTCAGTCTGGCAATAGTGTTAGTTTCTGTCTTAGAAACGAAAGAATTGAAATAGTTCTTGGTTTATTTCTCATAGTAGGCTAAATCTGCCAGGACTCTAGTTAAAAGAATTTAAACAAGAATCTTATGTGAACAGCAGAATTTTATCAAATGACCTTCTTTCTCATTTAACTTATGACTTTTTTTTTTTTTTTTAAGATTTTATTTATTTGACAGAGAAAGGAACAGCAAGAGAAGGAACACAAGCAGGGAGGAGTGGGAGAGGGAGAAGCAGGCTTCCTGCCTAGCAGGGAGCCAGATGTAGGGCTCGATCCCAGGACCCTGGGATCATGACCTGAGCCAAAGGCAAACGCTTAACGATTGAGCAACCCAGGTGTCCCGACTTTATATTTAATTCAGAGGAATAAATTATATTGCTAGATCTCTTAATTCTGTAATATTGAATCATTTTTTACACAATTCTTATAGGAATTCTCAGCACATAAATCATATAAAAGTGGAGCTGCTTTTGGTTCGTGGGGGGTCGGGGGGTAGAGCTCCTAGAGTCCCTCCAGCTTGTACCCCTGCAGCAGACCCTGACACCATGTAAAAACCACTGTGCTAGAGAAGAGAGCTACGGTGAATGGTGCTATTCTGTTCTCCTAGACTCTGTGACAAAACTGAAGAAAAACCATCCAACCACTTTGCTTTTCTGAAAGAAGCTGTCTTCAAGGTAAAATCAAAACCAAGCCAAGGACCAGGAATAGGAATAATTGCCTGTTTTTCCTCAGGAGGCAGTTTACTCCATTCATTGCCTAACATCCTTGTGATTTCTGGAAATGGGACTTCTGGTCTCTTTGCACGAAGCTGTTCTCGACGCTCGTTCATGAACCGAACATAGCCTGTAAGGGGGGATTTGGGTGCATTGCTGTCTCGAAGAGGTTTCTTCCTCTTTCTTCCTTTGGACCAACCTCCTCGTTTACTTCTTTGCTAAAAGACACAATAAAAAACCAAAAACCAAATTACAAAACTGCCCAAGTAATACGACAGTAAAACAAACGAACAAAACAGGACACGAGTTGCATTTTCCTACTATTAAGGGACTGGATATTCAAAGCTCTCCAGATTTGTCATAGGCACAAATGACTGCCATGCAGTCTTCAAGAAGGAATTCCAGATAGTTCACTTGCACACCCTTTTATGTACCACACTACAAACTGTTACATTAAGGGCTAATCCAACTGATGAGAATAAGGGGTACCATGATCACATAAGCTTCGGCCTTCATATGCACTTAACAAGTCCAGACTCCTGACAGGAGACTATTCTAAATGAGAAATGTAGCACATACATAGCACTGTGCCAGAGAAACAGATGCTGTCACAGTAGATCAGAACAAGATGTCACAAGCACTGGGCAGACAAAGAGACACGTTGTAGTACAGGGATTAAAAATCATTCGTGAAGGATGTTTTTCACTGATTTCATTCAAAGATCAGTTCATATTCCATAGCAGATAACATATAGATTTTTAAATTAATAGCTAAGTCTTAGAAAAATTTCATCAATATATCCAACATGAACACTTAGTTCTTTTGCTTTGATGACTTGCTCCTCGAGATGTTTAT
Organism: Enhydra lutris kenyoni; assembly: GCF_002288905.1. Classification (NCBI taxonomy): domain Eukaryota; kingdom Metazoa; phylum Chordata; class Mammalia; order Carnivora; family Mustelidae; genus Enhydra; species Enhydra lutris. Next base: position 1,607,261 of record NW_019154115.1, on the reverse strand, counting down.
TTCATAAGGTCAGAGGTCTTTATATGTTATTAATTAAACCAAAAGATGAAGTTACCTCAAATGGTTTAAAGAAAGGTCTGAGGTCCCACTGATGTTTTACCACAGGCCTTTTAATGAGATGCAAGCTACATCACATTTCTGCTTCATAATTTTATAAATACAACAGCCTATCGGTTAATAGTTTTATGGATCCAAGAATTCTTATTTCAGACGAGAGAAAGATAAGCAAATTGGGACAAAAACAACTAAATATTAATTACAGGACCGTATTCCTCAAAATATATATAAAACGGTACAATAATTCACCATTGGGCAAGTGGTATATCTGGTATCACCTTTTTTTTTTTTTTTTTTTTAACGATTTTATTTATTTATTTGACAGAGAGAGATCACAAGTAGGCAGAGAGGCAGGCAGAGAGAGACGGGGAAGCAGGCTCCCCGCTGAGCAGAGTGCCCGATGTGGGGCTCGATCACAGGACCCTAAGGATCATGACCTGAGCCGAAGGCAGAGGCTTAACCCACTGAGCCACCCAAGTGCCCCTGGTATCAACTTTTTTTCCCTGTTTTTGCCTTATAAACTTAGTAACATTAAAGCTACTAAGGATTTTAACACTTCTTTTTTTTAAGATTTTATTTATTTGACAGAGAGATAGAGAGAGCACAGGTAGGCAGAGCGGCAGGCAGAGGGAGAGGGAGAAGCAGGCTCTCCACTGAGCAGGAAGCCCTCTGTGGGGCTCGATCCCAGGAGCTGAAAGCAGCCACTTAACTGACTGAGCCACCCTGGCACTCCAAGGATTTTTAAGACATTTAAGAAGCTTCAAGCATTCATTATAATCTTTAAGGATGCCAACATGAAAAAAAGCTCATTTAGAATAAGAAAAAAGACAAAATTAATGGGGTGCTACTCTTTTATGGCTAAAAAAAGATGCTTTAAAACATGGACGATGTAATCAATAATTTGTGAGAAAGGCGGAAAGCCCAAAAAGGTCATGACTGATGCTCTCCTCCCCCACCTTTGAACCTCTTGAGTTTGGACAGACGCCCTCTAGGGGAAGGAGAAAGGCCTGGTAAGTGGTGTGAATCCTTTTCAGTACATATAACTCCATACTGCAGGGCTTGGTGTGCAATGTGTGGCCTTGAACAAGGGCATGGGGACTTCTCATGTGTCACTTACTTAAATCATTCATTTATTCAACAAGCATTTGTTGAGCATGTAATATGATGTAGGTGTAAATTTATTAAGTAGGGGGAAAAGAGTCTATTTGTCTCCATGTCATTAAAATCATGAATACGGTTCTATATGAAACCATCAGCACGGTTCTATGAAGAAAATTCTGCAGAACGTAAGAAGGCCAGAGGATGAACCCTCCAATCAATTCCCTAGCTGACTGCTCCTTTGGAAACTTCAGAGACTGGTAACAGGAAGCGATACCACAGCTTACCTCATCTTCATGCCTCTGTTCAGTGCCTTCTGTTGTATTTGAAGCCTCATTCTGAAGCAGCTGACCGTGGGAGAGATCCTCCACAAATTCTGGATTGTTGGTGGATGATGTGGCTCCGCTACTGTATGGAACTTCTGGGTGGGTTAACCTTAAGAATAACAGGCAGATATGCAATGGTTCAGTTATCAACGGCATCAAAAATTCCTATTTACCAAGGTTCAAGACAAATTTCCCTGCCAGCAGAAGCGGAAGCCAACTTTAATTCCCCCACTTCATTTGTGTAACTGTAAACAATGTCTCCAGCACAGTTACAGAGCATTCAAAAAATAGTTTCAGTGCTTGACTGAAACAGATGTCAAAGAAGATAGGCTAAAAAGTATCTGCTAAATTTGAAGACCCGAAGGTTGCTGGCAATTTTAGGGACTATAGTTTTAGTGGAATTATGGGAATAAAAACCAGATTATAGTGGGCTGAGAGATGAATGAAAGCAGCTACAGACTGGCCTGAAGTGAAAGAAATTACACTTTTCTGACCCTTTCTAGAAAATACAATAGATGATTTTAAGCAGGAGTTTCCAACATTTTTGAGGTCTTTGAGGTCCTATGAAAAAGGCTAAGGGGGCGCCTGGGTAGATCAGAGGGTTAAGCCCCTGCCTTCAGCTCAGGTCATGGTCCCAGGGTCCTGGGATCAAGCCCCACATTGGGATCTCTGCTCAGTAGGGAGCCTGCTTCTCCTTCTCTCTGCCTGCTACTCTGCCTATTTGTGCTCTCTCTCTCTGTCAAATAAATGAATAAAATCTCAAAAAATAAAAATTTTAAAAAAAGGCTAAGAGATCTATGAACTCAATACCAATCATGTTCTCTGAAAAGAGGTGCCATCAGACACCCAGTTTGACATTGGTAGCTATGTTTTCCAGATATTTCAATCATTTGTGATGTCTTTGGCAACTTGTTCTCTCACTGTCATTCTTGTTTCAATGGTGCCATCAACATTTTAGTTACTAATTCTTGTACACTCTTATTTCAGTAAAATATGAGAATGAGGTTTGGAAAAGCATACCAATCCTATGAACCCTGACTGAAATGAACAGGAACCAGAGAGGAGTGGTCACACGCACCAAATGCCTTAGAGATGGCAAGTTGAATAAAGATTGAAGAAAAAAAAAGGTTCTTTTGTTCCTATGAATGAACTGGCACACTCTTAGTTAAAGCCAACAGGCCTTCCGTTTGTGCTGTGGACCCTACAGTGTCTAGCCTACTCAAAGGCAGGTTTTTAATGATTCTGCCCTTTCTGACATTACCAATTCTTCCCAGTCTATTGGGATCAGCTTAATCAGCCTACAAATGTGGCATTTTGACTCTTATTTCAAAACAAAACAAAGTGAAACAAAAAGTACTCTCTTGATCCCACCTCATTTTTCTCCTTTCCTTTACAGAATTATTTATACAGGCAGTCCCCAATTTAAGACGGTTTGATTTATGACTTTTCAAGTTTAGGATGTTATGAAAGTAAAATATATTCAGTAGACACCACACCTGGACTTTTTTTTTTTTTTTTTTAAAGATTTTATTTATTTATTTGAGAGAGACAGTGAGAGAGAGCATGAGCGAGGAGAAGGTCAGAGAGAGAAGCAGACTCCCCGTGGAGCTGGGAGCCCGATGCGGGACTCGATCCCAGGACTCCAGGATCATGACCTGAGCCGAATACAGTCGTCCAACCAACTGAGCCACCCAGGCGTCCCCACACCTGGACTTTTGAATTTAATCTTTTCCTAGGCTTAGCGATATGCGGTGTGACACTCTCTCCCGATGCTACCCAGCAGCAGGGAGCCTTAGCTCCCCGTCAGCCCTGCGATCACCAGGGTAAATAACCGATACCCTTCTGTACCCATACAACCACCCTTTCTTCACTTTCAGTACAACAGTCAACAAATTATGAGATGGTCAATGCTTTATTATACTTTATTATATAATCAGCTTTGCGTTAGATGATCTCACCCAATTGTGGCTACTTCGGAGCATGGTTAAGGTAGGCTGGGCTGAGCTACCGTGTTTGGTAGGTTAGGTGGTATTAAGTGCATTTCTGCACGCAACCCCATGGTAAACTGAGGAAGATCTATGCCTTGAAAAGAACTGTTGACATGTATTGACTCCAGTTCTCTTCTTTCATTCTCTCTCTCTCTCTTTTTTTTTAAAGATTTTATTTATTTGACAGAGAGAGACACAGCGAGAGAGGGAACACAAGCAGGGGGAGTGGGAGAGGAAGAAGCAGGCTTCCTGCCGAGCAGAGAGCCCAATGTGGGGCTCGATACCAGGACTCTGGGATCATGACCTGAGCCAAAGGCAGACACTTAATGACTGAGCCACTCAGGTGCCCCTTTCATTCTCTCTTAAACCTAACCCAAAGGAGATTTGTGCTTACAACTCTTGCCAAGGTCACCAATACCATCTGTGCTAAATTGTGTCATTTCTCAGCTTTCATCTTATCTGATCTTCCAGAAGTTTCTGACACTTCCCACCTCTTGAAATATTTTTACTTGGTTTCTGAGACCATGCACTTCTCTAATTTTTCTGCTACTTTTTTAGCTACTCCCTTCAGTCTTCTTTGTTGACTCTTCCTCTTCTACGTGGCTTCTAAATGCTAATGCTCATTAGCATTAGCATTAGGCATTAGATCTCTTCTCTTTTCTGTCCACATAGTGCTCATTTCTTTGGTGATCTCAACCAGTCTCCTGGTTTTAAATATGAGGTATATGCCGATGATTCCCATGTTTCTTTTTCTGGTCTAGACTCCCCTAACCTCAAAGCCCTGTATCAAGCGGTCTATTTGACATCTCTACCTGGATATCTAACAAGCATCTCAAATTTAAAATCTCCAAAACTGGGGCACCTGGGTGGCTCAGTTGTTTAAGTGTCTAACTCTTGATTTTGGCTCAGGTCATGATCTCCAGCCCTGTGTCGGGCTTGGTTCTCAGTGGGGTGTGTGTTTGAGAGTCTTTCCCTCTGTCCCTCCCCTGATTCGTGCTCTTTCTCTCTCTCAAAATAAATAAATAAATGTTTAAAATCTCCAAAACTGAGCTCCTGTTCAGTTTCCTCCATGGAAGTTAATGGCAATTCTATCCCTTTGGTCACTTAGGCCAAGAGCTTGGAGTTGTCTTTGACTACTTTTTTCTCTCCTTTCACATCTCATCTGGTTTTTCAGGCAAATCTTACTGGGTTTATCTTTAAAATATATGTAGAATTCTGTATTTGTCACCAAGTCCCATTCCCATGATCATTGCAACTCTCTCCACTGACGCTTTGCCCCTACTTACTCCACCAAAAAGACTTGTCAAAGTCACTAGTGATGCTCTTTAAGTCATCATCTCTCACTTGAATTATTTCAGGAGCTTAACTCATCTCCTTGTTTCAGCCCCTGTTCCCGTCACTCTATTTTCAGTTTAACAGCCACAGGGATCTCATTAAGAAGTAAGCTGGATCATATCATTCTACTCAAAATCATCCAATGCTTTCCCACCTCACTTGGAGTGCCAGTTAAAGTGCTTACTCTGACCTATAAGAACCTACATGATGTGGACCGCAGCTACTCAAAGTATGGGCCTCACACCAGCAGCACTGACATCACCAGGGAACTTACTAGAGTATAAAACCTCTGGCCCTCAGACTTTCTGACTCAGAAAGTGCTGATGGAGTCCTTGGTTACCCTTCCTCTGGGGTACTCTGCTCCAGCCACACTGGCCTCCTGGCTATTTCTAATAGGTAGAAACACTCTTAACTCAGGGAGTTTTGTACTTACTCCTCCCTCTGCCTCGAATAATCTTCCCCAGAGAACTGCATGCTAGCTACCTTAATTCTTTCAGGTCTTTATTCAATCCACTTTTAAAGACTTCCTGGGGCCATCTTATCTAAAACCACCCCAAAGCCTTCCTATCCCTCTTTCCTGCTTTATTTGTTAATCTATAGTTCTTAAGAACACAGTATGTATTTTACTTATTTATCCTGTTTATTGCCTGATGTCCCTAGTAGTATTTAAGTAGTATTTAAGCTCTACAGGGCTGGTTATTTTTATCTGCTTTGGTCATTGCTTAGTATCCAGTGCCTAGAACAGTGTCTGGCACATAGGAGACACTCAGAAAATTTTTCTTTAATAAATTGGATTTAGCAACTTTTAGAAAAGTCTAAAAGAGCAGTTTTATCGGAATAGTAAGGTCAGAAGGCAGATATTAATGAGGAAAGAAGTAAATGTGAGGGAAGGAAACAGAATTACAAAGTGTAGTCTATTTTTAAAGAGCTCTACAGAGTACTAAAATAATTCGTCATAGAGATTAACTAGCACCTCAATCTATCAATCTATATTTCTTTCATGGCCAATAACTTCTAAATAGAAAAGATAAAAATTCAAGCGGAACCGAGATTTTCAAGGGAAGAGGGACTATTAGCCCTTTTTTAGATTCTTTTACATATTTGTCCAAAAATACCAAAGAAAGGAGATGGGGGGCAAGAAAAGGGAACAGAAGTCAGTCAGAGCTCGCAGGCATCTTGAATAAAAGAGCCATATTACAAAATCTGATCTAAAAAACCAATCTGACCTTTGGGGGGAAAATAATTCCAACATCTGTGTCAATTCAAACAGAAAATGCACTTGATTTTCAGAGCGAGCCCCGTGGCAGGTATTTACTTAATGGTGACTACGTAATTCTCTTAACCGGGAGGAACTGATGATGTTTCTTAGGTCCATACTGCTGTTCCAGTTCACAGGAACCAGAGCACTGCAAGTGATGGCTGAATGCAGATAACAGAGCAGCTTACAGCGGCTCTCACTCTCTTTGCAAAGCATAACAAACATACCTTCTATTTTTATGATATAAAATGGTTTCTTCAGGACCTTACAACATTGTCAGAAGCTCTGGTTTGAAGCCTAGGCAGAGAGGTCCAGGGTCCCAAAGCAGCTGCTTACCCAGTTGTAGCCAGATCATTACTCTCCTTGGAGCCATCTTCATCTGCAAAAAGGGGCGGCAGGGTGGAGCTAGTCATCAAGGTTTCCATCTCTCTAAAAGGAAGAGAGGATAAGAAAATAATGATAATGCCTTAATTACTTCCAGTTGAAGTTCCATTAATTTAAGAACCAGCCTTCCCTAAACTTATCACACCAGCAGCAGAACAGAAACTGACCTCAATATTTATTTTCTTGACTTGGACATGACAATTTAAACCTGGTTAATGAGCTCTTGACTTTGGTCTTACTGAAGGACCAGACTAAAAAGAGTTAGATTTTAATAAATGGGACACAGTTTGGAAATTCCTTTGTGTTCAAGCAGAGTATCTTCAAAAGCATTCTTCATTTTCTGTAAAAACTCTTAAGCAGACTAACTCAGAAGCAGTGCGTCCCTGAACAAGTTATTCAGTCTTTGAGATACAGTTTTACCAGCTTAGACACAGACGAAATTGCTGACTTGACCCACAGGGTTACTGTGAGGATTAAGAGCTTCATAAACAGAGAAAGGCTAAGATCCTAAGTACTTTGAGTATTATTATATAAAGCAAGGTATTGTTATTACAGCATTACCGGGTCTCGGTACCAGATGAATCATCCTTAGATTAAATGGTAACAAACTGAGCCCTCTGAAAGGAAATAATGCAGAGGAAGTGGAGGCTGGAAGGCATACTGATGTGGTGCAGAGTCAAAGCAACCACACTTCCAGGTCAGAAATATGCTCCGCATCCCCATGATGACCAACGGAAATAGCATGCACCCGGGTACAGGAAACTACTGAGCTTAATGGAAGGAAACCAAATAAATCACAAGAACCTGAGGTTATCAGACTGAAAGGATAAAAGGACAGAGTGACAAAGAGAGTCATTTCATTTAGCATATCACTACAAAGAGATTTTTCCCTTTCAAGGCTCACCACGAGGGCTTCACCCCATACAGCTAAAGGCAGTGACCTCCCATTCATCATGAAAGTGATAGTCAAACAAAACATTCAATAGTGACCCCAAACAGTAGCCACTTAAGTGGAACTGCGAACCACTCAAGGAAAAGAGTGCCTCAATCAAACTGGGAGAACTGAGAAGAGAATTAGGAGGATTCATTTAGGAGCTCCCCCAGCAGTTATTTCAGGGGCTGCTGCTAAGGAGACCGAATGAGACCGCAGTGAAGGGGAAGGCACAGAGGCCCACGCAGAGCTAGGTGGGATTCAGCCCACGGAGGAGGAAACACCGAGACGCAGATGACGCCGACACCAAATTCTAAAGGTTGAGTACATTTTCTTCCAAAATGGTAACACTGACGGCTTACTTCTTATTCTTACTTATCTTCTTGTTTTTCCTTCTAAATTTGTTAGTTAGCAGACCAAGGTTCCTACACAGCTTACTGCAAAAAACAAAAAACAAAAAACAAAAAAAACAAAAAAACCCCCACGCATCTGCAGGTCCCTTACCCACTGCAGTGGGTAGAGCCTGGCAAGCAGAGAGAGGAACTTCAGACTCAATCAGTTTCTTCCACGTGCAGGGATGCTTGCTCAATTCCTTCAAGACAGGGGAGCTTACGAGGGGCTCTAACACATACTGCAAAATTCCATTCGGGATGTTTTCTAGAATAATCCTGATGTAAGTGCACTTCATTTTAATTTAATTTTAATTCACATTATGCACAGACCAGATTAGAGCGGCGGCTTTAAGGGCTGCTAATGTCACCTTACCCTGATATTCATCTTATCAAAACCCCACTAATCAATTAGATGCCATACAGCCTAATTGTAAACCTCAAGCAAACATTCAAATAGCCAGATATTTACTCCCAAACTTTATAAGGAAGGATGCAGTTAGCTGGCTTCTTTCTAAACATCTTTCCTAAATGTAAATGGCCTTTCAAGACATTTAAGATTTTAGCATGTGAAGCTTCTGGCATCCATCGTACCTTAAAGGCAGTATATTATCTGGCAGGGGGTGAATGAAGGGTCTTGTCATTCACTCTGCCAACATGACCCTCTCAGGGTGCTGCCCAGTTATCTTCAGTCATTGTTGAGATACTGGGAAGCAGCTGGACAACACAACCTTAGCAACATATAAACAGATCATATAAACAAAGGAAGCTGAGAGAACACAAGTTTCTTGCCCTTTTTTTCTTAAATTGGTTTTATGCAACCCATGTGGCTTCAGATATACTTTCTCTAGTGTTACTGAGTAGTCAGGTCTTTAAGAAATGAGTAATAAAGTGGGTGGAGGGTTAAGGGGCCAAGATCAACAAAAGAAGGAAATGAGGAAAAAGTCCGGTGAAACCCAAAGGCCTCTAAACTAGTCCAGTAAGTTGGAAAAGAAAATGATTCCCAAGAACATGGCTGGGCTCCTGCAAGAATCTGCTTTCATATAGTCCATGAGGGGGTGATTCAAAGTGAATCACGGCTACTAAGCCACTGACTGCCAAAAAGCCTTTCAGTGTAGCATCTGTGTCTGATAGTGTCCCAGTACAGAGGTCACACTGAACTTTGAAATTCTATGTGAAGCACTTAAGAAATGTAATGAATGCTGCTCTGGAAGGGGAAAGAAGAGAAATATGCACAAAGTCAAAGCAATATACAAATCTGGTTTTCCACTGCAGTTTACATAAGTAAGCATAACACACAGATGTTTCCTTGCAAACGGGACCTCCCAGTGAAGGCTTCTACCTGGAGGCATCAAAAAACAGTATTACCTTGGGGCTTACACTTTGAACGAGGGTTTAGACTGTAGCTTTGAAAATCCAAAAATACCCTCGAACGCTAGCCACTCACTGAAAAAAAAAAAAAAAAGATATATAAAACATGGTGCCAATTTAAGATATTTTAATGACAATAATAAAAATTATAATGACGATTATATTAAGTACACTAGATATTTATTGGGCAATCGACATTTTCTCCCTGTAGTAAATATGGGGCACCAAATCATATTCAGAACACTGCCTGGTCAACAGAGGTGGAGTTTAAGAAATGTTCCTTAACTAAGATTTTCCTAGTAACCCTTCCCAACAAGAGGGATGATCTCAACAATGAGACTACATTATTCCAAATGTGTTGGACAGTGCTAGAAGCCTAATTTGTACTTGGGTTTTCTGGGGTTGGCTATTTTCAAGTGCCCTTTCTTTACTTTTGTATGTTAATCTCACTTCATTAAGTTCTTTCATGGAGAAGCGCTATATTCCCTCCTCATCACATACCTCAGAGTTGAGAGGAGAGATTCTGCCCTCATTTTCCACATAAAAGCCTTATGTAAAACTCCCAGTTCTTTAAAAAATCATGTTGTCTGTCCAACCAGCCTCAAATTCAAGTCTTTCTGACCACTATTCCCTATTATTTCAGCTCTCTCAATTACTTCTACTACAATGGACCTCTAACCACACAAACATCTATTCACTGGCCCTTGATTTTTCCCTTCTCTGTCCAGCTTAGATTCCATGGCCACATTTCAAATATTCTTTTGTCAACACTCTCAAATTATTTGCCTTGCCACTGCTTTTACACCTCAGATATAGATCAATTCTGAGTTTTAGCTCAAGATGGTGTTGGAGAAAAATCACAAAGGATGCTCCTGTAAATTTATCTAACCACAAGTAGGCCCTCAATGTTCTCAGCAATCATTCTACATTTTCTTAGGATCTTCCCCAATTGCCACAACAGCTCTGACAAACTTTTCCAACCAATTCAAACCTAAGTCACTCAAACCCTCCCACTCACCCTCCTCTCTTCACACTCCCTATCCCTGACTCACATCAAAGGCCACCCGAAGTTGCTTTTTTAAACATATAAATCACATACCATAAAATTCATCCCTTAAAGCATACAATTCAGTGGCTTTTATATATTTATAAGGCTATCCATACAACCAACACCATAATTGATTTTAGAACATTTTCATCACCCCAAAAAGAAACTTGGTACCCATTAGTAGTTACTCCTCATTCTCCCCTTCTCCTAGGCCTGGGAAACTACTAATCTCCTTTCTGTCTTTATGGCTATATACCTGTTCTGAACATCTCATATAAATGCAATCATACATGATGTAGCCTTTTGTGTCTGGCTCCTTTTGTTAGGCATAAAGGTCTTTATCACACAGCTTCATCATGCTGTAGCATCAGCATTTCATTCCTTTTTAAGGATGAGTAACATTCCATTGCATGGCTACACCACATTTTGCTTATCCATTTATCAGCTGACAGACCTAGGTTAGTTCTACTTTTTGGTCACTATGATTCATGCCGTTTATGAACATTTGTGTACAAGTTTTCTTGTGGAAGTGTTTTCAGTTCTTCTGGGCACATACCTAGGAATAGAATCACTGGGTCATATGGTAACTCCACATTTAACATTTTGAGGAGCTGCCAACGTGTCTTCCAAAGCATCTGCGCATTTTATGTTCCTCCTAACAATATATGAGAGTTCCAAATTCTCCATATTCTTACCACATTTTTTAGGAATGCTAGGGAAATACCAATTCTAGTCCTTCTAGCTTTCCACATGGGTTAAGGGAAACATACAACTCCAGCTCCCTCCAGCCATCCCGTCTCACCTAAAGGGAGGTTAAAAAAAAACCCTGAGAAGCATTAGAGGTTACAGTCCAGGGGCACAGGCTCACCAAAAGACTGAGACCTAATTATAAGACTATAGAATGCTTCTCCCTCTACCCTTACCACTACATTACTGAAGGCCTATGTACCACAGTTCCTTCTATCCAGTATATCATGTCAACTCTTCAACAAAAAAATTACAAGGCATACTGGAAGAAAAAAAACACAGTTTGAAGAGACTGAACAAGTAATCTATGGCATGAATACTGAAGTTTTCAGACCAGAACATTTTAAAATTATAAGTTCAGGGCTTTAATGGAAAATGTAAACAATGCAGGAAGAGACAGATAATATAAAATATAAACAGATAAAAGAGAGATGGACATTCTAAGAATGAATCAAAAAGAAATGCTGGAGATAAAAAAACACTGTAACATAAATGAATATTTTTAATGGTTTATTAGTAGACTGGACATAGCTGAGGATAGATTCTCTGAACTTGATAATATGACAAGAGAAATTTCTAAAACAGAAAAGCAAAGAGAAAACAGACTGGAATTTAAAAAAGGACAGATTATCCAAAACCTGGAGTGACTACAAAAGCTGTAACATATATATAATGGGATTAGCAGTAGAGGAGAGAAAAGAACCAAAGCAATATTTGAAGCAACAGTGACAGAATTCCTCCAAATTAATATCACACAATAGTCCACAGGTCCAAGAGACTCAGAGAACATCAAACAGGATAATGTAAAAAGAAAACAAAAAAGCTATAGTAAAAAAAAAAAAAAATCATATTCAAACTTCAGGAAATCAAAGATAAAGAAAAAAATCTTGAAAAGAGCCAGAATAGAGGGAAGGCTGCAAAGAGGGTGGACAGACCCCAGGCTCACCTTGTCCCATGAATACAACTAGACAATACTCACATCAGTGTAAATAACCCAGAAAAACACCTGCAGACTAGGAGAACAAACCTCCACAATTAAAGATAGAGCATAGGCCATACTGAAGAGGGTAGGAAGGGTGGCGATGTGGTGGGGGCCAAACTAATGGTGCTTGTCTGTTGGGGAGGGTGGTAGGGGGAAGTGAGCTTCAGGCTAGGAGAGAGAAAGAAACAAACCGTGACACTGGGAAGCCTGCACGAGGAAAATGAACCCCTATAACATCTGGCTTTCAAAGTGAGAAAGGCCAAATTTCCTGAGTTCTTAAAACCAATGGGACTTAAAGCATGGAATTTAAAAAATCAATGGGTTCAGTTCTGGGAGAGCCTAGAGGGTTATAGGAAGCTGAGTCCCTGCCCTTAAAGAGACAGCAAAACAAACAGCCAGCTGAAATACAGCACAGAAGCAGCAGTTTAAAGAATGCTTGGGGCATATGAGAGGGAGAGTAATTTACTCATTCCTGAGTGTGTCCTAGAGGGGCAGGGATCACTGAGGGACTTCTCCAGGAACAAAGATGCTGGCAGGAGATACACAGCCACCTGCAGGAACCAGCACAGCAGGCGCACTCACTATTTACTACCTAAGTTGTTTACACCAAACCCCACCTCCATGTGCTTTGGTGGATCCATCCTTTCCAGTCAAGTCTGCCTCAGTCCCAGCACTGCCAAGTCTACCTCCCTGAGAAGACTGTACCTCCCTGAGAAGACTGTGCCAACATTGCATCCCCCAACCCACCCCCAATCCATGTGTTTTGCAGAGCCTCAGTTCTGGCAGTGGTAGAGGGCCTTGCGTGTCCTAGGTGAACCTTGTTAAAATTGCACACCCTGGGGCGCCTGGGTGGCTCAGTGGGTTAAAGCCTCTGCCTACAGCTCAGGTCATGATCCCAGGGTCCTGGGATCGAGCCCCGCATCGGGCTCTCTGCTCCGCAGGGAGCTGCTTCCTCCCCTCTCTCTCTGCCTGCCTCTCTGCCTACTTGTGATCTCTGTCAAATAAATAAATAAAATCTTAAAAAAAAAAAAAATTGCACACCCTGACTGTGGACCAAATACTGTGCAAAAACAAGCAAAGAGAGTCTCTGTAGACAATTGGACTGAAGGAAAAAGTGGCCCAGACACAATAGTGGGACATATGCAACACACACAGGAAACACCCCTTGAAGCACCAGGTCCTGGTAAACAAAGGACATTGACCTGCACAGCAGTACAGGACCTCTTCTTCTTAAGTCCATTATTTTCAAGAGCAGGAGACATAGCTGACTTTCCTAACACACAGAAACAGACACAGAGCATTAGACAAAATGGGAGAGAGGAGTATGTCCCAACTGAAAGAAAAGGACACAACCACACAGCAAGAAACCTAAGCTAAATGGATACAAGTAATATGCCTGACAGGGAATTTAAAATAATGATCATAAAGATACTCACTATACTTGAGAAAAGAGTGGAGAACATCAGGGAGACCTTTGACAAAAGAATCAGAGATGAAGAGCATAATAAATGAAATTAAAAATACACCAGATGGAATAAATTGCTGGCTAGAAAAGTAGAGGAATGAATTAACGATCTAGAAGACAGACTAATGGAAACTAATCAAGTTGAACAGGTGAGAGAAAAAAATATGCACAATGAGAACATACTTAGGGAACTCAGTGACTCCACCAAGTGTAACAACATTTGCATTATAGAGATCCCACGAGAAGAGGAGAGAGATAAGGGGAGAGAAAATTTATTTGAAGAAATAATAGCTGAAAACTTTCCTAATCTGGGAAGTAAACAGATACCTAGATCCTGGAGGCAGAGAGATTCCCCCAACAAAATCAAACCAAGAAGGTCTACACCAAGGCATATAGTAATTAAAATGTAAAAAAGTAATGATGAAAAGAGAAAATTTAAAAGCAACAAGAGAAAATAAGAGAGTTATATACAAAGGAAACCCCATAAGGCTCTAAGTGGATTTTTCAGCAGAAGTTTTTAGGCCAGAAGAAAGTGGCATGATACATTCAAAGTATCAAAAGAAAAAATGTGCAGTGAAGAATACATTATCCAGTAAGGCTATCATTCAGAACAGAAGGAGAGATAAAGACTTTCTCAGACAAACAAAAGCTAAGAGTTTATGACCACTAAAAGAGCCCCACAAGAAATGTTAAAGGGGAATCTGTGAGTAGAAAGGAAAGGCCATAAGTAAGAGTAAGAAAGGTAGAAAATACAAAAGTAGTAAAAATAAGTATATCGGTAAAAATCACTCAAAAGATTCATAAAACAAAAGAATGTAAAATATGATAGCATATAACTATAACATGCGGGAGGGAATAGAGAAAAGACTGGGTTCAAACTTAAGGATCCATCAACTTAATATAGAATGCTATATGCAGAAGATGTTATATAAAAACTTAATGGTAATGACAAATCAAAAACCAAACACAGATACTCAAAGAAGAAAGAGAAAGGAACCCAAGTATATTACTAAAGAAAGCCAGCAAACTGTGAAAGAGAGGAAGAGAAGAAAGGATCAGATAAGAACTACAAAAACAATCACAAAACAGCTACCAAAATGGCAACAAATACCTATCTATCAATAATCACTTTGAGTATAAATGGACTAAATTCTCCAATCAAAAAACACAAGATGACAGAATGGATAAAAATCAAGACCTATCTGTACACTGCCTACAAGGGTCTCAATTCAGACCTAAAGACACATGCACATTGAAAATGAGGGGACAGAGGAACATGTATCATGCAAATGGATGTTTAAAGAAAGCTGGGGTAGCAATACTGATAAGGGACAAAACAGACTTTAAAACAAAGACTTTAATAAGAGACAAAGAAGGACATATATATAATTATTAAAGGGACAGTCCAACAATAAGTTATAACAATTATAATATTTATGCACCCAACATGGGAGTACCCAAATACATAAAACATTTAAAACAAACATAAAGGAACCAATCAATAGTAATATAATAAGAGTACAGACATTAACACCCCATTACATCAATGGACAGATCATCTGAAGAGAAATCAACAAGGAAATAGTGGCTTTGAATAGGACACTAGACCAGATGGATATAACACATATATTCAGAACATTCCACGTGAAAGGAGCAGAATATAAATTCTTTTGAAATACATGTGGAACAATCTCCAGAACAGATCACATATTAGGTCACAAAACAAATCTCAACAAATTCAAAAATATCTAAGTCATACTATGTAACTTTTCTGACCACAATGCTATGAAACTAGAAATCAACCGTAAGAAAAAATCTAGGAAGAGCATAAATGGAAGCAAAGAAACATGCTACTAAATAATGACTGGGTCAACTAAGAAATCAAAGAAGAAATTAAAAATTACATGGAGAGAAATGAAAATGAAAACAGAATGCTCCAAAATCTTTGGAATGTAGGAAAAGCAGGTCTAAGAAGGAAGTTTATAGCAATACAGGCCTACCCCAAGATAAAAGACAAATCTCAAATAAACAACCTGACCTACCTAAAGGATCTAGAGAAAGAACAAACAAAGCCCAAAACCAGAAGGAAGGAAATAATAAAGATTAGAGCAGAAATAAATGATATAGAAACAAACAAACAAACAAACAAACAAAAAAAGAAAGAAAGAAAGAGAAAAAGAAGATATCATTGAAACCAGACACTGGTTCTTTTTGAAAAGACAAAAAAGAACTGATAAACCTCTGCCAGACTCAAAAAAAGAGAGAACTCAAATAAACAAAATCACAAATGAAAGAGGAGAAATAATAACCAATAACACAGAAATACAAATGGTTGTAAAAGATTTATGACAAATTATATGCCAATAAATTACACAAACTTAAAAGAAATGGTAAATTCTTAAAAACATAACCTATCAAAACTGAAGCAGGAAGAAATAGAAAATTTAAACAGATTGATTACCAGGAATGAAATTGAATCAGTTAATAAAAAATCTCCCCAAAAACCAAAAAGTCCAGGACCAGACAGCTTCACAGATGAATTCTATCAAACATTTAAAGAAAAGTTAATACCTACTCTTCTCAAAGTTTTCCAAATATAGAAGAGGAAGGAAAACTTCTAAATTCATTTTGTGAGGTGAGCATTACCCTGATACCAAAATCAGGTAAAGACACCACAAAAAATGAAAACTAAAGCCAGTATCTCTGATGAACACAGATGTAGAAATCTTGAACAAAATACTAGCAAACTAGCAGAAGATATGAACAGACACTTCTGCAATGAAGACATACAAATGGCTATCAGACACATGAAAAAATGTTCATCATCACTAGCCATCAGGGAGATTCAAATTAAAACCACATTGAGATATCACCTTACACCAGTTAGAATGGCCAAAATTAGCAAGACAGGAAACAACATGTGTTGGAGGGGATGTGGAGAAAGGGGAACCCTCTTACACTGTTGGTGGGAATGCAAGTTTGTGCAGCCTCTTTGGAGAACAGTGTGGAGATTCCTCAAGAAATTAAAAATAGAACTTCCCTATGACCCTGCAATTGCACTCCTGGGTATTTACCCCAAAGATACAGATGTAGTGAAAAGAAGGGCCATCTGTACCCCAATGTTTATAGCAGCAATGGCCACGGTTGCCAAACTGTGGAAAGAACCAAGATGCCCTTCAACGGACGAATGGATAAGGAAGATGTGGTCCATATACACTATGGAGTATTATGCCTCCATCAGAAAGGATGAATACCCAACTTTTGTAGCAACATGCACGGGACTGGAAGAGATTATGCTGAGTGAAATAAGTCAAGCAGAGAGAGTCAATTATATGGTTTCACTTATTTGTGGAGCATAACAAATAACATGGAGGACATGGGGAGTTAGGAGAAGGGAGTTGGGGGAAATTGGAAGGGGAGGTGAACAATGAGAGACTATGGACTCTGAAAAACAATCTGAAGGTTTTGAAGAGGTGGGGGGGGTGGGAGGTTGGGGGAACAAGGTGGTGGGTATTAGAGAGGGCACGGATTGCATAGAGCACTGGGTGTGGTACAAAAACAATGAATACTGTTATGTTGAAAATAAATTAAAAAATGATTAAAAAAATAAAAAATAAAAAAAAGTACTAGCAAACTGAATCCAACAATATATTTAAAAAATCATTCACCACAATCAAGTGGGATTTATTCCCAGGATGCAAGCATGGTTCAATATTCACAAATCAATCAATGTGACACATTGCATCAATAAGAGAAAGGATAGGGGTGCCTGGCCTGGTTCAGTTGCACAACATGTGACTCTTGCTCTTGGGGCTGTGAGTTTGAGCCTCACATTGGATGTAGAGATTACTTAAAAATAAAATCTTAAAGAAAAATAAGAGAAAGGATAAAAAACATTATCATTTCAACAGATGCAGAAAAAGCTTTGATAAAGTACAATACCCATTTATGATATACACTCTCAATATAATAGGTTTACAGGGAATATACCTCAATATAATAAGGGCCTTATATGAAAAATCCACACTTAACATCTTACTCAATGGGAAAAAAACAGCTTTTCTCCTAAGGTCAGGAACAAGAAAAGGATGTCAACTTACACCACTTTTATTCAACATAGTGGTGGAAGTCCTGGCCACAGAAATCAGACAAGAGAAAGAAATAAAAGGCATCCAAATTGGTGAGGAAGAAGTAAAACTTCTACAATTTGCAGATGATATGATACTATACATAGAAAATGCTAAAGACTCCACCAAAAAAAAAAAAAAAAATACTAGAACTGACAAATGAATTCAATGAAGCTACAGGATACAAAATCAATATATGAAACTCTGTTGCATTTCTATACACTAATAATGAAGCAGCAGAAGAGAAATCAAGAAAAACAATCCCATTTACAATTGTACCCAATAATAAGATACATAAGAATAAACTTAACCAAAGAGGTGAAAGGCCTGTACTCTGAAAAGTATAAAACGGCTATGAAAGAAATTGAAGTTGATACAAAGAAATGGAAAGACATTCCATGCTCATGGATTTAACAAATATTGTTAAAAGATCTATACTACCCAAAGCAATCTAGACATATAATGCAATCCCTATCAAAATACCACCAGCATTCTTCACAGAACTAGAACAAACAATGCTAAAATTTGTATGGAATCACGAAAAGACCCCAAATAGCCAAAACAGTCTTGAAAAACAACAAAACTGGAGGTTTCACAATTCCAGACTTCAAGTTATACTACAAAGCTATTGTAATCAAAACAGTATGGTACTGGCACAAAAACAGACACAGAATAGAAAGGCCAGAAATAAACCCACAATTATATCATCAATTAATCTTCTACAAAGAGGCAAGAATATGCAATGGGAAAAAGACAGTCTCTTCAACAAATGGTCTTGGGAAAACTGGACAAATCCTATGCAAAGGAATGAAACTAGACCACTTTCTTACATCATACATAAAAATAAACTCAGAATAGATTAAGCACCTAAATATGTGACCTGAAAACATAAAAATTCTAGAAAACAGGCAGTAATTTCTTTGACAATGGTCATAGCAACATCCTTTCTAGATAGGTCTCCTGAGGTAAGGGAAACAAAAGCAAAAATAAACTACTGGGACTACATCAAAATAAAAAACTTCTGTACAGTGAAGAAGAAAATCAACAAAACTAAAAGACAACCTGTTCAATGGAAGAAGATATTTGCATATATCTTCTTCCGACATATCTGACATATCCGACAAAGGGTTAGTATCCAAAATATATAAAGATCTAATACAACTCAACATCAAAACTCCAAATAATCTAATTAAAAAGGAGCAGAAGACATGAACAGAATTTCTCCAAAGACATCCAGATGTCCATATAAAAACTTGCTCAACATCATCATCAGTGAAATGTAAGTCAAAACCACAATGAGTTATCACCTGACATCTACCAGAATGGCTAAAATACAAAACTCAAGAAACAAGTGTTGGTGAGGATGTGGAAAAAAAGCAACACTTGTGCACTGTTGGTGGGAATGCAAGCTGGTGTAGCTACTGTGGGAAACAATATGGAGTTTCCTCTAAACGTTAAAAATAGAACTACCCTGTGACTCAGTAACCACACTACTGAGTATTATTAACCCAAAGAATGTGAGAAGAGCATTTGAAGGGATATATGCCCCCCTATGTTTACTGCAGCATTACTGACAATAGTCAGACTATGAAAGTAGCCTAGTGCCCATCAATAGGTGAATGGATAAAGAAGATGAGGTGTATATATACAATGGAGTATTATTCAGGTATAAAAGAATGAAATCTTGCTATTTGCAATGACTTGGATGGACCTAGACAGTATAATGCTAAGCAAAATAAGCCAGTCAGAGAAAGACAAATACATGATTTCATTCATGTGGAATTTAAGAAGCAAAGCAAACAAGCAAAGGAAAAGAAAGAGAGAGAGTGAGGGGAAAACCAAGAGACTGACTCTTAACTCTTATAGAGAACAAACTGATGGTTACCAGAGGGGAGGTGGCTGGGGGGATGGATGAAATAGTTGAAGGGCATTAGGAGTGCACTTATCTTGATGAGCACTGATTAACGTATGGAAGGTTGGGTCACTACATTGTAGACGTGAAACTAATATAGCACTGTATGTTAAAATAAAACACTGGGTTTAAAATAAAATTGATCCACTCACATATCCTGAGGGGGGAAGGGGTTAAGAAAGAAGCCAGCTCCCTAAAAATACCTAACCTACAGAAGCAAAGATAAGAATTATATCCAATCTCTCCTTAGAAAGTATGTAATCAAGAGAGGGGACTGAAATAATACGAAGCGGGGGCGCGTGGGTGGCTCAGTGGGTTAAAGCCTCAGCCTTCGGCTCAGGTTGTGATCCCAGGGTCCTGGGATTGAGTCCTGCATCGGGCTCTTTGCTCAGCAGGGAGCCTGCTTCCTCCTCTCTCTCTCTGCCTGCCTCTCTGCATACTTGTGATCTCTGTCTGTCAAATAAAAATATATGAAGCATTGAGAGAAAAAAAATCAACAGCCTAAATTTCTGTATCCTGTGATATTATCTACAAAAGTGAGGGAGAAACAAAAATTTTCACAAAGAAAAATTGAAGGATTTGTTTCCAATAGACCTGCCTTGAAAGTAGTACTTGAAAGTAAAAAAAAAAGTAAAAAAAGAAAGAAAAGTAAAAATGTTCTTCAGAAAGAAGAAAAAAATGACACTGGTCAGAAACTTGGACCCACATAAGGAAAGGAAGACCACTGGAAAATAAGTAAGTGAGGGCAAAATAAAAAGGTTTATTTTTCTTATTCTTAATTGATCTAACAGATAACAGCTTCTTTAAAGTAATAATAGCAACAGTGTATTTGATTATGTACGGTTACACACACACACTTATGTAAAATAAATGACAGTAATGATACAAGGGATGAGAAACAAGAATTAGGAGTATTTTGCTATTATATGGTACTTGAACTACCCATGAATGGAACAGTGTTATTTGAAAGTGGACTTGGAGTAGTTTTAAAATATTGCAAACTCTAGGGCAACCACTTAAAAAAAAAAAAGTAAAAAATAGAAATAGAATTGATATGGTAAGAAAGGAGAGAAAATGGAATAAAAAATGCTCAATTAAAACCACCAAAGGCAGAAAAGGTGTGGAAGATAAAAAAGGAAAAAAATAAAAAAGGAACAAAGAACAATGGCAACAAATAGAAACCAGTAATGAAGATGACAGATATTAATCTAACTATATTAATAATTGCCTTACATGTCAATGTTCTAAATACACCAACTGAAAGACAGAGATGGTCAGAGTGAATGAAACACAAGTTTCAACTATATGATGTCTATAAGAAACCCACTTTAAATATATAGACACACATACATTAAAAATGAAGGAATGGGAAATGATATAACACCAACCAAAAGAAAGCAAGAGTAGCTATATTAATTTCAGACAGAGCAGACTTCAGAGCAAAGAAAGTCATCAGGAATAAAGAGGGACAATGCCAAGGGACAATACTCAAGGAAGACGTAATAATTTTTAATGTTTATATGTCTAACTACAGAGGGTCAAAATGCGTGAGGCAAAAACTGATAGAAGTGCAAGGAGAAATAGATGAATCCACCATTATAGTTGGAGACTTCAACACCCCTCTAAGAGAAATAGACATATCGAGAAGATAGAAAACCAGTAAGGACGTAGATGAACCCAACAGTTCCACCAATCAACCGGATATACAGATGGCAAGTATCTATATGAAAAGATGTTCAATATCACGTCATTAAGGAATTGAAAAGTAAAACAATGAACTATCAATATATAGCTACTAGAATGGTTAAAATCCGTAACATTGACAACACCAAATGCCGATGTGGATTTAGGACAAGAACTCTATCCACTGCTCGTGGGAATGAATGTAAAAAAGGTACAGCCATTATGAAGACAGTTTGGCAGTTTCTTACAAAAGTACATTCTTATCAACAATTGAGTTCCTTGGTATTTACCCAAAGGAAGTGAAAACTTACATCCACTAAAAACCTGCACATGAATGTTTACGGCAGCTTTATTCGTAACATCAAAATTTGGATGCAACCATGTCTTTTAGTTGCTGAGTGGATAAACAAACTGTAATACATACTGATAATGGAATATTATTCAGTGCTAAAAATAAGTGAGGTATCAAGCCATGAAAAGACATGGAATAAACGTAAATGAATACTACTGAGTGAAAGAAGTCAATCGGAAAAGGTTACGTATGATATGATTCCATCCATATGACATCCAAATTAGGCAAAATATGGAAACAGTAAAAAGACGATGACTGCCAGGGTTAAAGGGGAAGCAGGGGTGAACAGACAGAACACAAAGGATTTTTAGGGTAGTGAAACTATTCAGCACAATACCACAATTGTGGATACGTAATCATTCATTTGTCAAATCCCACAGAAGGTACACCACCAAGAGTGAACCCTAATGTAAACTAGCGTTTTGGGTGATGATTTAGTCAATTAAGCTCACTGATGTAACAAATATATGGTGTTGGCTGGAGATGTTGATGGTGGAGGAGAGTATGGCATGTGTGAGGACAGGGAATATGTGCAAATTCTTTGTACTTTCTGCTTGATTTTGTTGTGAACCTAAAACGTCTATAAAACATAAAGTTTATTAATTAAAAAATTATCATAAATATTATATATTTAATGTTATAATATGCAATTTATAGTAAGATAGTCCTGCTATAATCATGCTTAAGAATAAATACAACTGATTTTGATATGCGTGCAATTTAACCAGAGTAGGTGAAAGCATAAAGGCTTACTAGAGAATAGTCTACCAGCTGTGAACATTAAGCTAAGAGCAGTCAGTAGGCTGTAAGCATTAATCAATATGTTTTACAGAGGGAGTAAGAGCACTGGCTGATCCCATCAGGCAGTTAACTGGGGTTCAGTTAAGTGAAATTCAGTTAAGAACTTTTTCACTGCAGGTTTTGATATGGGAGATGAGAAGGAAAAAGACAATTTAATATCTTTTTTTTTTTTTTAAGATGGGGTAGTTAGTATGGGGGAGTGAACTGAAATATACATAAAAGGCTTAGGGTTACTTCAAGAGAAGGGCATAAGGAGGTGTGTGTCTGGCTGGGGGTTTGGTGGAGGCTCTGTATTCCTAAAATCTAGAACCTATGCTCCTGTAAGTATAAATATTATTAATTTATACATATACATTTTTAAGATTTACTTTTTTTAGAGAGAGTGTGAGCAGCGGGAGGGGCAGAGGCAGAGGGAGAATCTCCAGCAGACTCCCCACTGCGTGTGGAGCCGGATTTCACCACCCTGAGATTGACCTGCACCGAAATTTAAGAGTTGGATGTTTAATCAACTGAGGCACTCAGTCACTCCTATTATTAATTTTTAAAAATGTTGGTAGGGTAGGGACGCCTGGGTGGCTCAGTTGGTTAAGCAGCTGCCTTCGGCTCGGGTCATGATTCCCATAGTCTGGAATCAAGTCTCACATCGGGCTCCTTGCTCGACAGGGAGCCTGCTTCTCCCTCTGCCTCTGCCTGCCACTCTGCCTACTTGTATCCTCTCTCTGACAAATAAAGTCTTTAAAAAAAAATGTTGGTAGGGTAGTGTAGGAAATATTTTTATTATTTCTTAAAGCTTTTATTTATTTATTAGGGTGGGGCACAAGCAGGGGAGCAGCAGGCAGAGGGAGAGGCTGGCTCCTTGCACAGCAGGGACCCCGATGCAGGACTTGATCCTAGCACCCTGGGATTGTGACCTGAGCCCAAGGCAAACACTTAACGGACAGAGCCACCTAAGCATCCCATGTGCAGGAATTAAACAATAAAGAAATGGATTCATTCACAGAACAAATTTTTTTTTCTTTTTTTTTCCTAATCAATTATTTTTATTTTTTTATAAACATATAATGTATTTTTATCCCCAGGGGTACAGGTCTCTGAATTGCCAGGTTTACACACTTCACAGCAGTCACCATAGCACATATCCTCCCCAGTGTCCATAACCACACCCCCCTCTCCTGACTCTCCTCCCCACAGCAACCCTCAGTTTGTTTTTGTGAGATTAAGAGTCACTTATGGTTTGTCTCCCTCCCGATCCCATCTTGTTTCATTTATTCTTTTCCTACCCCTCCCAAGCCCCCCATGTTGCATCTCCACTTCCTCATATCAGGGAGATCATATGATAGTTGTCTTTCTCCAATTGACTTATTTCATTAAGCATAATACCCTCTAGTTCCATCCATGTCGTCGCAAATGTCAAGATTGCATATCTTTTGATGGCTGCATAGTATTCCATTGTGTATATATACCACATCTTCTTTATCCATTCATCTGTTGATGGGCATCTAGGTTCTTTCCATAGTTTGGCTATTGTAGACATTGTTGCTATAAACATTCGGGTGCACGTGCCCCTTCAGATCCCTGCGTTTGTATCTTTAGGGTAAATACCCAGTAGTGCAATTCCTGGTCATAGGGTAGTTCTATTTTCAACTTTTTGAGGAACCTCCATGCTGTTTTCCAGAGTGGTTGCACCAGCTTGCATTCCCACCAACAGTGTAGGAGGGTTCCCCTTTCTCCACATCCTCACCAGCACACAGAACAAATATTTATTGAGTATCTAACATTCTAGGCACTTTCTGTGTTCTGGGATAGAAGCAGTGATCAAAACAAGCCAAAAATCCCTGCCCTCACATAGCTCACAGTACACTAGGAGAGACAGACAAAAAACAAGATTAAAAAAAAGTAAAATGAATAATGTCACATAGTGATAAGCACTAAGAAAAAAATAGAGCCAGTGAAGAGGCTACATTTGGAATTCTAGATAGAGACCAGGAAAGACTTCACTGAGGCCTACAGGAGAGGAAGGAGAGAGTGATGCATGTATGTGAGGCTAGAACGGTCAGAGCAGGGCAAACAACCAGTGCAAAGGAGGATACTGAATGTGATGAAAGGAGGGAGGATACTGAATGTGATGAAAGGAGGCAAATGTGGCTGGACTAAAATAGGGGCAAAAACAGTAGATGAGATCTGAGAGCTGACTAGGGACCAGACAGCACAGGGATTTGTCAGTCATAGTAAGGACTTTGGCTTCTTGCTCTGAGATGAGAAGCCACGAGAGGTTCTGAGTAAGACATGGTATCTAACATTTCTAGGACCACTCTGCCTGCTGTTTCCAGAACAGAATGAAGAATGGAGAAAGTCAAGGTAGAATAAGGAGTTCATTTGGAAATCTACTGCAATAATCCACCTGAAAGATGAAGGTGGCTTGGATCACAGTGGCAGTAGTGGAGGTGGTGAGAAGTGGTTAAATTCTTTTTTTTTTTAAAAAAGATTTATTTATTTATTTATTTGACAGACAGGGATCACAAGTAGGCAGAGAGGCAGGCAGAGAGAGAGGAGGAAGTAGGCTCCCTGCTGAGCAGAGAGCCTGATGCGGGGCTTGATCCCAGTACACTGGGATCATAACCTGAGCTGAAGGCAGAGGCTTTAACCCACTGAGCCACCCAGGCGCCCCTGGAGAAGTGGTTAGATTCTTGATTTGAAGGTAGAACCAATCTCTCAGTTGAAAGTAACTAAAAAGAAAAGTTAGGACATATTTCAACTGTAGAATCATAACCTGTTTAGTGGTAAAGGGTGGGCTATACTAACAATATGCTACTTGCAATTTTTGTGAAGCTAAATATTGTACAGTGTTTTTTGGGGCTACAAAGGAAATAATCCAGCCTCCTTTAATGCAAATGCTTGCAGAGTTTACATTTTACCAACAAATATTTGTTGAGTACCTTTACTGTGTGACCAAGACTGTGCTTGGCGTCAAGTGGTACACAGATTTGCTTTATAGGATTTTACAGTATGTTATGGTCCTTGGTCTAGAGATACTGTTCTCAAAACAACAAGAAGTGGGAAGAAGAGGCAAGAATTAGAAACAAATATAAATCTTTCATCTCTGTCAGTGATTTTTTGAAGTAAAAGTTTTGTAAACTTTTAGTCAGATATTCTCTTTTAAAAACATGGACGTATTAGATCATCAAAAGAAACCGAACACTTCAGATTTCCTTTTAGACAGCTTGATTACTGTACGTGAATTTCCCCCCGACACTGGAACCTTGATAGCACATTGTTATCATAGGACACAAAATGTGTTGTGAGAAAAAAGAAAACCCTAAACATCTAGCAGTAGTGTTTCATATTGGGTGTAAAGCACAGAAATAACACAGGGAAAATACTTACCTCTTACAAAGCAAAAATCTGTCCTTAGAAGCAGGGTATTGTTTTCTGAGTTCACAGTCCACCGATCTGGCTTTTTCAGGACGGTGGGTCCCAAGTGGCCCTTCCTACACAGACTACCTAAGCGCTGCTTTTATTATTAGTAAACAAGGAGATAACCGCCCCGAGTAAGACAACTTCTGGCCCAATACCAGAACTAAGAGTTCAAGGAATTCAATAAGATTTGGCATTACTTTCTCTGGGTAGAGCACTTTGCCAAACAATTTCCTGGGACATTTGGGTACTATGAAACAGTAAAAAGGTGGGTGTGTATAAGGTGGGGGTGGAGAGGTACAAGGAAGGTGGGGAAGAGGAACACCCTAACAGGCATACTCCCAGTAGGAGGCCGTTATGATATACAAAAAAGTGTTTTCAACAATATGCAATGTTATAATCTAATCTTACATTTGGAAAACCAATGCAATTAAGCATACAAAATGCAGAAAGTTAATGTTCTTATTTGGTGAAGACACATATGTATATTTTTGCACTTACTTCTTGGTGAGTCTCATGGAGGGTATATTAGAATAGAGGAATTTTATGTTTATCAACAGGAGAAATGAGTTTTAAACGAGTCTGAAATCAGTTTTAAAGCTGAAAAATAAGGCTTTTCACAGTTTATTATATGTAACTATGATATGCATTGAAGACAGAACTAAATAAGGTTGACAAGAAATTCTTTTCTTTTTACAGTTCATGACGTACTGGACAGGTGGACAAACAGTAAAAAAATGTGAAGGCTGTAGCTGATGTGTGTGAAGATATTTATTTAAATCTATGAGAAAAATAGGGAGGGGACAGATGAATTGAACAGACGGACTGACCAGCTAACTGCTCATTATCATAATAAATTCACAGATGCAGTGGAGATCTGAAGGCAGCAGAAAATACCAGCTGAGTAAGTGCCTGGGAAGAAAACACTTAGCACAGGGTACTCACATGTTTGGAATCCAATTTCATATCAGGGAGGTAGATAGGATTCCTTTCTTGCTCTAAAACAAAATGGTTCAAGCCTAGAATCTGAGGAAAGCAATAGATGAGAGAGCAGAAGAAACAAAGGTCCCTAGTATTTTGACCTGAACAAAAACTTACTAGTTAACAGTTCTAGGGGAAGGGTCCTTATTGGTTCAAGGAACAGTGCTCCTCTATTTTCTTATATTTTACACTGTTCTCTTCAGCTCAAACCTGCAGCTGCGAAACAAGACTGCAAAGAAGAGATGGAAAGAATGTTCCTTTCTATTACAGGCAACAACTCCCAAACCTTTTACCCTTTCAAAGCCGATGAATACTAAAAGATGACATGCTTTGAGAAGGAAAACTGGAGATCATTTATAAAAACTAGAGTGTAAAAAAAGGGGAAAGAGACTCCATCAAAGTGTTCTTCATTTTAATCAACTCGCAAATTAAAGTCTCTTCCTAGGGGGAATTCCTAAAAGAAAAACAGAGAGCTTTGGGTAGTAGGGAATTTTTCTTCACCCAAAAGTTAAAGACAAGAAAACAAAACAAAAACCCAAAACACTTCTGCTGCAGGGAGGCCAAGCAATAATAGTCTTCACCACTTTGAACAGTAAAATGAAATTCAGTTTTCATCACAAAACAAATAAGACATAATTATAACGTGCTTAACAGAACAGTTTCAACTGAAAAGGAGATTTATTTATTTATTTATTTATTTATTTATTTATTTTTTAAGATTTTATTTATTTATTTGTCAGAGAGAGAGAGAGGGAGAGAGAGCAAGCACAGGCAGACAGAATGGCAGGCAGAGGCAGACGGAGAAGCAGGCTCCCTGCTGAGCAAGGAGCCCGATGCGGGACTCGATCCCAGGACACTGGGATCATGACCTGAGCCGAAGGCAGCTGCTTAACCAACTGAGCCACCCAGGCGTCCCTGAAAAGGAGAAGATTTAAACAGAATTATAGTTCTGTATTTTTTATTTTAAATCTTGAATCTTTACAACACTCAGGACTTTAGAAAGTAAACCAAATGGTCCCTGAATTCAGCTTTGACATATTTAATGCTCCAGAAGTACAGTTTCCTAGGAACACTGTTCCTTTATTTTTTTTTAATTTTTATTTTTTTTTAAATTTTTTTTTAAAGATTTTATTTATTTATTTGACAGAGAGAGATCACAAGTAGACAGAGAGGCAGGCAGAGAGAGGGAGGGAAGCAGGCTCCCTGCTGAGCAGAGAGCCCCGATGCGGGACTCGATCCCAGGAACCTGAGATCATGACCTGAGCCGAAGGCAGCGGCTTAACCCACTGAGCCACCCAGGCGCCCAACACTGTTCCTTTAAATACTCTACCCAATATGATAAGGCTTCGCCCTTCATACAGAGAACCTCTAGGCTCTCACCCACCCAGGCAATTCCAACCAAGTGGTTGGATGTTATCTTCCTGGTTTATTATAAGCTACCTGTTTCATTTCCTTTTTTTTGTTTTTATTTTTTAAGATTTTATTTATTGATTTTTCAGAGAAAGAGCAGATGCAGGGGGAGTGGCAGGCAAAGGGAGAAGGAGAAGCAGGCTCCCCGCTGAGCAGGGATCTAGCCATGAGGCTTGAACCCAGAACCCTGGGATCATGACCTGAGCCAAGGGCAGACACTTAACCAACTGAGCCTCTTAGGCATCCCTAATCTCCTTTGTTTTTAAGTGGAAAAAAAGGGAAACAAACTGAGGGTTTCAGAAAGGAGAGGGGTGGGGGGATGGGGTAGCTTTGTGATGGATATTAAGGAGGGCATGTGTTATGATGAGCACTGGGTGTTATACTGAACTAATGAATTGCTGAACACTGCATCAAAAGCTAATGATGGCTATATGGTGGCTAACTGAGCATAATGGAAAACAACCACACATTATTGGGGTACCTGGGTGGCTCAGTTGGTTAAGCATCTGCTTTCGGCTCAGATCATGATCTCGGGGTCCTGGGACAGAGCCCCGTGTCAGGTACCCTGCTCAGTGGGGAGTCTGCTTCTCCCTTTCCCTCCTCCCTCCACCCTGCTTGTGCTCCCTCTCTCTCAAATAGATACATAAACAAAATCTTTCAAATAAAATAAAATAAAATAAAACCACATTATCTTAAAACTGAGGAGTGACCAGACTAATTAAACTACCTCAAAGATACTTGGTATTTACTAAAATCTGACAAATCTGTATTTCCAATAACTCTGGAAATTATTTCTGTTCAAATACTCTCTTGTCAGGTAAGGCAGGTCTAGGTCCCAGGGAGTAAGAATGTGCAGAATGATTTATTTTTCTCTTCTTTCTGCGTTAAATGCACCTACTTGTTTGTGTTAGTGCAAGTTACTTCTGTCAGAACAGAAATTCACTAGACTACCAAGCAGAGGCATTATATGATTCTCTGTTTTCAATAACTTCATATGGAAAATGGGGCTAATACCTTCTTTATTTAACTCAAAAAAGATGTGGTGAAGACCAAGTAAGTATTTCTTTACATACTCCACAAACAATAAAAGAATGTGAAAGCTCTTTTTGCTAATCATGTTACAAAGTTTTCAGTGAAATATTTATAAGCATACTATAGAGTCTATACTTATATTAAAAGACCAGATACAATAGAAAAATAATTGGAAGGAAACACACCAAAATGCTCCAAGTAATTATGTTAGGTGGAATTATGAGTAATTACTTTCTACTTTTTGTTTTAACTCTCCAATATTCAGTCACAGGGTTAGTTACTTTAAAGATTTTATTTCCTTATTTGACAGATAGAGATGACAAGTAGGCAGAGAGGCAGGCAGAGAGAGAGAGAGAGAGGAAGAAGCAGGCTCCCTGCTGAGCAGAGAGCCTGATGCTGCTGTGCTCGATGATGCTGCTGCTCGATCCCAGAACCCTGGGATCATGACCTGAGCCAAAGGCAGAGGCTTTAACCCACTGATCCACCCAGGCTCCCCGGGTTAGTTACTTTAAAGAAAGAGGAAAGTGCCATCAAGAATTGTAGGCTTTTTAAACTTCAATTTTAATTTCACACACAATACATGAATACACTTTCTTTTTTAAAGTTTGGCTACACATAAAGCTAAAATTCTCTTTGACCTGATTCTTTCCACTCCCCTCTCCAGAAAATATGCCATTAGAGGAGTTAATAGCTTATTGCTGAAAGGAGCCTTAGAGAGAATTTCTAGCGATATATTCATTCTCTCTCTCTCTCTCTCTCAAATCAGAATTAGCCCTACAGGGCAGAGAAGAGTAAACATGTCTAGCAGGAAGAGCACGAGGGCAGTTTATGAACTTGGCATTTTATATTAAAAAATTCATTTAAATTCTGCATTCAATTTTATAGAATAGTGTTTAACACATGAATGTTTGAAACTAGAGGAGACCAGGGAAAAGCATCTTGTATTTTATAAAATTAAACATTTCCTTATGAGTGCAATACCACATAGCACAGATCAGGTTCACCTTCCTGGCAGATAACGGACACATTTTGATACTGAGAAGAAGTATTGTGACTTTCTGGTCCTTCTCTACTATACAGCAATATAATGAGAAATTCTACTATTGGCTAGAAATGTATGGTTAACTCAATTTATACTCTGTTATTTTTCCAGATAAAATTACATAACAATACACTGCAATTATTACACAAAATCCCATTTAATTATGGAAAAATAGGCCATGACCATGTGTTTAATATGGCTTGGTGTTTCCCTAAAAGGTTTACTTCTGAAAATTACAATATATCTGAGGTTGATCAATGTATATTCTTAGGTCACTGGTAGAAAAAGTAACAAGATTTTTATAAATAAGTTATTTTACTTCTTGCTAATATATCTTGAGATATACTTCAAACAGAATATACTTAATCCATCTCTAACTCCACTGTCATCTCTTCCCCTTCAGACTCCAAAAAGAGGAAAGAGCTCATCATTACCGTGTTTTTCCACAAAAGCATCTACTCTGGAGGCATTTATTCTTATTACAAAGTCTCTCCAAATATCTGATTTGGTTCTGGGTGTTTAGTAACATTTGCATATTTAAAAGACAAAATCGGTAACTTAAAATCAAGATGTGTCAATGTGAACAACGATGACATTCTATAGCAAGTTCACTCACAATTTTGGGGCGGGGGGAACAAAGCACCTCAAATTTTTGAGAAAGGATTATGTGCCATATGAACTACTGGCAGGCAATCTGAGGTGGCAGAAAGCACTCTGGGGTCAGGGAGTCTGGCTGTGAGTTCAGGCTAATGCCACTCAGTAACTGTCTTCTGGGATCCCTAACCTCCTCTGGCCCCAGTTCCTTTATCTGCTAATGAAGGACAAAATGAATTCAAGTTTGTTCGTCACATCATGAAAGAACACCATGAAATTAATACATTCAATTAAATGAATTAAAAACAATTTTACAAACTAGCAGAAAATAGGAATATATTAAAAATTCAATACGTACATACACAAACACAAAGTTCCCGAAGCACAGTATGTATTTCTGAAGTCTTCTGTTAGTATTTATTTGCTCTCTGGGAGTGCGTCATGGTTAAAGTGAAGGCTCTGAAACCAGACTGCCTGGATTCAAATCCCATCTTCTATTTTCAGCTACAGAAGCTGGGCAAGTTAATAGCTCTGAGCATGTTCTCTCATCTGTAAATGAGGATAATAATAGTACCTACTACAGAAGTTATTTGAAGAATTAAGCCATGTAAAGCAGGTTGTATGGTATCTACCACACAGTAAGGGCCCAATAACAATAATGATAACAGTAACAGTAGCAAGCACTTCTTGAGTGTTTACTAAGTAACAGCTACTATTCTAAGACTTTTACATGTATTATCCCATTTAATCTTCAACTACCATGGGGTAGATACTATCATTAGTTCTTATTTTATAGTGAACTACCAACAGAGAAGATAAGTAATGTAACCAAGTTAACTGTGGTAGTCATCATAGCTCTTCACAAATATTTTTAGTTTTCTTTTCAGGAACCACAGTAAGATTACACCATGGAACTCAGAGGGTCAATCATAGTAGCAAGAGTCCAAAAGCAATTTTCCATGTTCCCCTCCTCCATTACAGTGACCGTGTTATATCACAATGGAGTTTATGTCAGTCTCCTTGCCTAACTGACCAAAAATAGCATACCTCCCTGTTAACCCACTTTGGAAAAGTAGCATGAGTGAGAAAAAAAGCCATTGAGATCCTACAGTGGTTTTGTTATCACAGCAATAAACAAGTCTATCTTGATAGTAAATTTCAGATTTGGTGTCATCATAATTATCTACTTATTCGCAGCTAATGCTGAAAGTTTAAGATTTATATTATGGGAGAAAATAATACAGTTCTATACATTTCTTTCTTTTTTATTTTGATGTGTGAACCAATGAAAGTTTACCATTATCTAGTTTAGTATCAGAATTTAAGAATTATTGGTCAAAATGTCTTCATAATCTTGGGCTAGGCAAAAACATTTTAAAGAGGAAGCAAAAGCACTAACCAGAAAAACGAAAAACGATGAATTAAAGTTCACCAAAGTTAAGAACATCTGTTCCTCAAAGACCATGTTAAAAGAGTAAAAAGTCTCAGAAACTTCAGACTGGGAGATAATATTTGTAACACATATGTCCCCTAAAGACTCAGATTCAGAATGTATAAAGAATGCCTACAAATGAATGACCCATTTTTTTTTCAAAAAGGGATAAAAATAAAGCAAGTGCTTCATAAAAGAGACTATCCAAATGATCAACAACCATAGAAAAAGATACTACAACATATTCACCAAAATGGCTAAAATAAAAGACTGACAATACACAGTGCTGGCAAGCATGAGAAGAAACTGAAATTCTCATATGTTGCTGGTGGGAATTTAAATGTGCCCAATCCCTCTGGAGAACTGTTTGTCAATAACTGCTAAAATAAACCTATCCTATGAACCAGGAACTGCATTCCTAGTAATATTCTAGAGAAATGAGTGCTGATGTTCACTGAAAGACCTGTAATAGGGATATGCATAGCCCCATTATTAAAATGAGCCTCAAACTGGAACCAACGCATGTTTTCATCAACAGCGGCAAGGATACATTATGATATATTCTTACAATGAAATGAGTGAATGACTGCTACATGCAACATGGACGAACCAGACAGACAGAATGATGTCAGAAGAAGCCAGACACAGAGAATAAATATTCCATGAATCCATTTAGGTGACATTTAAGTAAAGGTAAAGCTACTCTTTGGGGACAGAATCAGCATAGCAGTTATCTACGGTAGGGGGAGAAAGGGTACTGACTAGAGAGAGCCTCCTTAAGTGCTGGAAATATTTGCAGGTGTGTGTGTGTGTGTGTGTGTGTGTGTGTATGCACAAATTCATTGACTTATTCACTGAAGATTTGTGTACTTTCCTGTAAATACCACAGTTATAAAAGATTAAAAGTAAAAAAGGAAGCACTGGTTTAAATAAGAATTCTAGGACCAAAGGTTCCCACAAAGATCACCAGGTCCAACTAAACAACCAAGGCTCAGGTCTCAACCTGAATGTGTCTCTTGGGAATGTATGAGAAGCTCTGATTTTTCTTTATAAAGAACCCCCAAGCCTATTCCCAAGGAGCTTCTACCCTTGGGTTCTCATTCTACTCTTCTGGAGACAAACAGAACAAGTGTGCTCCCTCTTCCAAATCATATTCCCTCAGTTATCCTAAGACTAATCTGATGCCCGCTGAGATTCCTTTCAGCTCTAAAAATTCTGTAATTTTATATTTTTATTAGTCCACATTTCTTTCATTTGCTCTTTCTCTATATCTCTGTAGAACTTTACTCTTTCAACCAAAGTATTCTAAAGTTAAGTTTCAACCTGAGTAGATAACCAGGTATTAGATTTGTACTCAAAATGTGAATTTTAAATGATCACTATTTACAGTATATAGCTGGCCACATCTGTATGCTAATGAGAGCAGGAAGAAACATCTCTCAATACATTAGAATATAGAGTTCCTTATGAAAGATACTCAGCTCACTTGGATTTGAAGAATACTTACAATTAGATGTCTAGGCTCGGAAGATGAGAAATGTATTTCGTAGACAAAGAATAAGTCAAGCCAATGGTGATTATTTTGGCCAGTACATACCTTATTTGGTATGTATGAATATATGGAAAACACTGGTTATGCCTAAAGCAATGAATCAGAGTGTGTGTGCTTCATGAATAAACATATAAGGATTTCTCTAACCTCAAAGAGCCAAGTGAAGCATTCATGGAATTGTGTATTTTAAGGCATTCAACAGTCTCTACAGAGTAAAGTTTAGGAGATAAACGTAAAACCAGAATGAGATTTTTCTCACACTCAATGTATACTGTAGCAGCATTCTGTTTAGAAAGTTTGCCTGTATTATCATTTCGTACCTATGATTGTCCTTTTACACTGCTACATCCTCATATTCTTACCATTTTGTCCTTTGGTGAATGGACTAGAACAATAATCAAGACAGGCTCAAGATTATCTTCAAAATCTGCAACATGAATTATGCAAAATGAAATGTATTCATTTCATGACGCTGGGGAAGTTTTGAGGCAGAATATAAAAGTAAGAACAAGAAGGAAAATCTACTAACAGTAATGCTTTATTGTAATCTGGGAGAGAAATTCTTGCATGGCTGTGCTTTTCAAGACTAAAGGTGCTCTGAAATTGGTGGTTTTAAGGAGGTAGCAGAGAAATATGGATAGATTAAAAGCCTGAAGTAAAGGTCATCTATCAGACTGAATTAGGGAAATCCTCAACATAAACTAAAGATTCTCATCAACAACAATGAACTGAATGCTTGAGCTGCACACTGCTCAATGATGTACTGATCTATAAAGGAGAAAACTCAATGTGCCAGGATTTCCGAGTTTAGCATTTGACATCAAACTCAAACTTTTTGGGGTGCCTGGGTGGCTCAGTGGGTTAAAGCCTCTGCCTTCAGCTCAGGTCATGGTCTCAGGGTCCTGGGATCGAGCCCCACATTGGGCTCTCTGCTCAGCGGGGAGCCTGCTTCCTCCTCTCTCTCTCTCTCTCTGCCTGCCTCTCTGACTACTTGTAATCTCTATCAAATAAATAAATAAAATCTTAAAAAAAAAAAAAAAAACAAAAAAAAACCCCTCAAATTTTTCTGAACTCCTCTGGAGCTGCCAAATTTTTATTCATCGAATGCTTGGCACTTAAACTCTATTATCAGGAATATTCCTTTAATGTACTATAAGCAATTCACACTTAACAGATATAAAACTGAATCCATCATCTTTTCCTCAAAATCTGTTCCATTCCCCATGTTCTCCATGTCGGCTGAGAGTATTCTACTCTGTCACTAAGGCAAAAAACATGGAGTCCTTTTTGGCATTTCTCCTGCTCTTACTGCCACAGTGAATTCCCTCACCAGGCCCAGTTGATTCTGTCCTTTCTTCCGTGTTCCTGTTACTACTGTCTCAGTTAAAGCCGTCAGTTTTCTTGGCCTGAGTACTCCAACAGCCTCCTGCCTGCCTGTCCCTCCTGACTCCAACCTGTTTCCACACAACTACCAGTGATCATTCTAGAAAAAAATCTAATCATGCATATCATTCCTTGTTTAAAGTCATTCAAGAGGCTACCCACTATCTTCAGGTATTTTTACTTTTTTTTGTTTTAAAATTCTGTCTGAAAGCATTAAAGTTATGCTTGTCTGAGTCTTTAAGGTTCAAATGTTCTACAATAAGGACACATTATGATATCATTAGATATAAAGCAGTAACATTTGGACTGTAATCAGGAATGATCACCTTAAACCAGTTTTGGGATCAGGAAAAGGAACATTTAAATGAAATAGAACATGGAAAGTTTATAGCGCAATTGGGTGGCTTAGTTAATTGAGAGTCTGACTCTTGATTTTGATTTTGGCTCAGGTCATGATCTCAGGGTTGTGAGATCAAGCCCCTCATCGGGATCTCCACTCAGCGGAGAGTCGACTTGAGGATTCACTCCCTCTGCCCCCTCCCCAGTTGCACTCTCTTCCTCTCTCTCTAAAATAAAAATAAATAAATCTTTTCAAAAAAGTTTAAATTAAAACAATGTATTAAAAAATTATATTTTCCCTACATTGAATTTACATCTTTAGTACCATCTCTTTGTACTTGCATGAAATATCTTACAAATTTATCCTCTAGGTTGTAAGATGAATCTGGCTTGATAATGAATTGTTACACAGAGCTGGTAAATATTCAGTTAAAAAAAAAAAAAAAAAAAAGCAGCCCTGAACTTCTCTTTAAGTAAATAAAAGAACAATAAACTATATCATTAGCTTGTATCCAGGAAATGAATGTAAGTATGAAAAGATAATAAAAATGAGTATCATAAGATTTAACGCTCTATATGCATCGTTAGCCTTCTACCTATGATGGAATTTACTCTTAGTTTTTGAACTGGGAAGATTATTTTCCACTGTATCGTACTAAAACACATGGTTTACCTCTTCAGATTAACAAACTATTCAGATAGAGTAATTTCTAGTCTCTCCCCTAACCCTCTTAATTACAGTATCTATGTTCTTTCCTGCAATACATTTCTGTTGTTATCAACTCCCAAATCTCTCGAGAGCAAATGCCATTCAGTATTACTATACATGCGTTACCAAGTAAGGGAGGGGAAGCTGTGAAACTGACTGAGATCCCATGATGCCAGTTTAATTTGAATCTACCTTCCAGGCTCCCAAAACACGTCAGCACTATGGTAGTAAAGTAGGTTATAAGTTTTGGGTGATGTGATTTGCTTGAAAGATAAAGAGCAGAGTGTAGAGCAGACTATTATGGGTCATAGCAAAGTAAGTTCAGATCTGTAGCTACAATTTATTTTTTATTATGCATATTTACTAAGTACTGAAACAATAAACATGAAGCCCAGCTAAGAGTTGAACACACCAGGTTACACACATGCTTTTCCTACCTTCTAAGAGAGCCCAGTTCCAAAAAAAGAAGTGTGTGTCGGCGGGGGGGAAACGATTTAAATAATAATTTAAGTGCTTGGGAGGAAAAAAGCTCTCACAATTATTACATTATACTCATAAAATGATGTACCACTGAACTTAAATCCACTTAATCTATTAGAAAAACAGCATTTTGAATTTCAAATCTTTGAACTCAAGCCTCCTATTGGATGATGATAAACTGTTAACAGGATAGCGTCCTTGATGTCAAAATGGTTGCTGTACCACTACTTTTTAATAACAAGGATGCAATTACACCGATGCATCCTTAGTCTTCCACCCAGCCCCGTGGAGCAGCAAGATTCATTTATAGGGTAGCACTCTAAGGTGGGACGCAAATAGAGATCAATTTCAATCCTGTACACCAGGATTATTTTATTACATGACAGACATTAAGCTACACACAAAAATTGAGTTGTAATTTCTAGATGATAAGGTTTTACTTACCTAAAAAAAATTAAGCTCTTTGAAGAAATGAATACAACTCTAGAAACAGTGACATAGACATGAAAAGGGAAGATTATAAACCTTACCAATGACAATGCTAAACAAATCAGAGAAGACACATAATTAGTAATGGCTGAAAGCTAGAAAGACATACTTGGCTCAGGTCTTTCTTGGTATCTGTACACTATCCTCAGTATCATGTATTGCTAGAGAATGATTTTAATTAAACGCCAGGGAGAAGAAATCCGCCAATGAGAATTTTGCAAGTAGTTTGTTTTGCTAGGAAATAAATGGCTAGCAGCCGACATTGTCTTTCTGGCAAAATAAAGCTCCTCTTTCCCCTTTTTTGAAATAAACATAAAAACCATTGTGTTTATTTAATACACTCCCTAAACTGGCAATTAGCTTGAAAAGACTGTTTTTACATATGGCAGAGTTCCCTGTACTTAAATCTCCCCACCCCCTCTATAACCATAGTGTACCATATTTGTATGTTGCTATAGTACTATAGAAAGAAATTCAATATTTCTCCATTATATTATTTCACTAGCTCTAGAGTCAATGATCTACATTTTAAAAATCTCAAGAAAAAGCCGGCAGTAACAACCAGAGGACTGTGAAATTCAGAAACTTATTTAGTCATACCCGAGAGCAGACATTTTAAAACTCCTATGAGCCCTAATTTCATCGATATGAAAATAGCTACGGATGTCTGGTAAATCTGCAAATATCAACAAATGGATGAAGCTCTAAAAATTTTTTCACCAAGAGGGAATTAACAATTTTGCTAAAGGTAGAATAATGATGATGTTGATGGTGATGTCAGAAACTTGGCTTTTCAAAAGCATGAAAAAATCCTCATTCTTGTTCTGTGCCCCTTCCCCACCATGCCCCTGAATCTGATTATACGCTCAATAAATACCTGGCATTTTTTTTTTTTTAATTTATGGGATAAGTATGGTATCTAGACCTTAGAAATAAAGAATACCTCATTTACTATACATTGAGAAATATGATAAATCTCTAAAACCGTTCCTCCTGAAATGAAATATTTTTTTTTAAGATTTTATTTTTTTATTTGACAGACAGAGATCACAAGTAGGCAGAGAGGCAGGCAGAGAGAGAGGAAGGGAAGCAGGCTCCCCAGCAAGTTGAGAGCCCGATGCGGGGCTCGATCCCAGGACCCTGGGATCATGACCTGAGCCGAAGGCAGAGGCTTTAACCCACTGAGCCACCCAGGCACCCCTTGAAATGAAATTTATCTGGTCTAACATTGGTAGTAAACAGGCATTTTTAAAATGGGGTTTTTCAAGCTAGTGGCCTGAAAACTGCTTCAAATTGTTGGACTTATTTTCTACAAACATACAATGAAACATCTCATTTTACTGAAGTTGGCTTAAAAACAATTAAAATTTTAATTAAAAACTAAGTCTAAGATGAAGAAAGCAAATACATACTCTTAAGAAAATGTAGAATATTTTGTAATATCAAATCATAATAGCTCTGCATAGCTTATGAAACATATATGAAGATATTAATATTATGAAATGTGGTCATTTTTGTCTTGTGATTAAAAGCTATGTCATATACTTATTGTGGCAGCATTTCAACATACTTATATTAAAAAAGCAGCTAATAATCTTTACACAAACAATATTGTCAATTTCTGTAGTAAGCAAAGGCAACTAGACCACCTTTCCCTTTCAGTGCCCTAAGAATTAAAAGAAAAAAAAAATGAAGCTCTAGAAAAGAAGACAAATTACTTAGCCAAGATTGCCACTGAGAATACTCTGCCTCTAGTTTTTAAGAGCTCCAATCTATGAAATGTGGACAGGTGTATTCCTCTTTGGGGGTTTAAATAAAATTTGCCCACAACTGACAGCTCAGCTTAGCACATAAACTATACATTACTGAGAAGACTGACTTATCATCAAAAATGGTCTCCAGGCATTACAATGATTACGTGGTGCCTTTCTCAGAGAGCAATTCTGAAGAAATAAAGGACTAAACCAGAGGAAACAATAACCCTTTCATGTTCCCAGGGTACAGGCACACATATGAAATGGTCCCTGACCTATAATTTACCTAAGGTGGCATGCTCTCTTTTCTCATTTACTATGTACTTACTAAACATATAACATGGGCATTTAGTTAAGATACTGGAACTACAACAGGGAGCAAAACAGTCTCTGTTGTCATGAAAGTTATGGTTTGAGGTGAAAGACATCAAGCAAATATATCAACAAACAAAATTTAAAATTAAAAAATTCTATGAAGATAACAGAACGCTATAGAATAACAGTGGGAGTTGTCATTTGGACAGGCACCACTCTAAAGAAGTGACTTGAATGTTAAATAGGTCTATTTCAAGCTGAATAGAGGTGAGAAAGAACTTGGTGGCTTTGGAGGAAGTGAGAGAAGCCTAGAGTGGGCTGAAGAAAATGATCAGAAGAGAGCAGTAAAGAGAGAGAAGCATGAACTAAATCCTGCAGAGATGTGGGGCTGTGTCAAAGGTTTAGGTTTTCTCCAAAGCTTAAGAACAAATCTTTGAAGAATTTTAAGGAAAGGCATGATATATTTATGCTTGTTAAGGATCATTCTAACTTCTGTGTGAAGAATGGACTGACCGGTAGAAAGAATGGGTATAGAAGGACCAGTTGGGAAGCTTACTGCAATAACCCACCACAACAAGATGGTGGCTTGCAATAGTATATTGGAGTGGAGACATAGCATAGAGGGTCAATTCAAGATCTATTTAGGAAGCAAAATCGACAGAATTTAGTAGTGGTCTGGATGGGTGTGTGTGTGTGTGTGTGCCCATGTGCATGGTAATGAGGTTTTAAAAAATATTTTATTTATTTATTTGGGAGAGACAGAGATAGAGAGAGCATGAGGGGAGAGATGAGGGAGAAGCAAGCTCCCCACTGAGCAGGAAGACTGATGTGGGGCTTGATGCCAGGACCCCAGGATCATGACCTGAGCCAAAGGCAGACGCTTAACTGACTGAGCCACCCAGGTGCTCCAGTAATGAGAGGTCTTAAGAATCAAGATGTCCAATTAGGAATTCAGTAAATATTTATGGAGATAAGATTTACAGATACCAGGAAGACTGCAGATGTAGAAATATGGAAAGAGCCAGGCACTTAAGACTGAATATGCTCACTGTAAGATGCCTTTGAGATAAATATCAAGTCGGAAGCTGAATACCAGACCCTAGAGCTCAGAAGTCTGGGCTGGTGATAGGAACTTAGGAATTTTCAGCACATATGGTGGTTGGTATTTTAAGTCAAGAATGTAAGAGATATCCTGGGGAGAGATGGTAGAGTAAGGAAAGAGGATTGAACTCTGAGGAATTCAATAATTAGAAGATGAACAGAGGAGTATGCAAAGGTGTCTGAGAAAGATGTGAACCCAGGCAGCTAGAAAACCAGGGATGAATGGTGTCAAAGAGTATCTGAAGAAAAAAAAAAAACCCAAATGTTGCCAAGAGATTAAATAAAATGAGAATGTGAAAGATGTCTGTTTTTTGGCAACAGGGAAGTTACAAGCGATCTGGCAAGACCCTTCCGATGTACTGGTAGTTGTAGATAAGCAAACCATCTATGTGGTTTGTATGGGGGAGGGGAGACTAAAAAAATAACATAGCCTTTAAAGTAATCTGAAGGAGGTTAAGTAAACTAAGTTAGAAAAAAATTATACAAATTGTAAGTGCATAGCGTGTGAAAAGTATGACTTTCGCCTACCATGTAACCCCCCCCATTCATTATCCCCATAAAAGTAACTGGTGTGACTTCTAATACCATAAATTTGTTTTGCTTATTTTCAAACTTTATCCATACACTACATACTGTCTGGTTACTACATTTGTGTCTGACTTCTTTTGCTCAGTATTATGCTTGATGATCATCCCACGTTGTTACAGGAATTTATTCACCCTTTCTACTTGATGGATGTTAAGGCTATTAATAATGCTACTATGAATACTCTGGTACATTCTTGTCTTTTGGTGAATATATGTATAGATTTCTGCCACCCAGAACACCCAGAATAGCGATGTCAGATATATACATGTTCACTTTTAGAATATATAGCTAAACTGATTTCCAAAATAGTTTTAACGATTTACATACACATCTACCAGTAGCATGTAAGTTTCAGTTGTTTTACACCAAGGTACTTGATATTGCCAGTCTTCTAAAATTTTGCCATTTCTTAGGGTATGCAGTGGTATGTCACTATGGTTTTAATTTGAATTTATTCAATGATAAATGATTATTGGATGCATGTTGGTTTTTGGAGAGTTTCTTTTGTGGAGCACCCATTCAAGTATTTTGTCCTTTTGGAAATTTGATTTTTTTTCCTCTTACCGATTTTTAGCAGTTTCACAAGTCCTTTATTGGATACATGGATTACAAAATATACTCTCACTCTTTGACTTTTTTGTTCACTCTTATAACAGTTATATCTTTTGATGAATATAAGTTCTTAATTTTAATAATTCAATTTAACAATCTCCTTCCTTTTTGGATCGTCACCTATTCCAAGATTGTTAAGATATTTTCAGTTTTTCCCTAAAGTTTTATCTTTAACATTTAGATCTAAGAACCAACTGGAATTGATTCTTTTTTTTTTTTAATATTTTATTTATTTATTTGACACAGAGAGAGATCACAAGTAGGCAGAGAGGCAGGCAGAGATACAGGGGGAAGCAGGCTCCCTGCTGAGCAGAGAGCCCAATGTGGGGCTGGATCCCAGGACCCTGGGATCATGACCTGAGCCTAAGACAGAGGCTTTAACCCACTGAGCCACCCAGGCACCCCTGGAATTGATTCTTGTTGTGAGGTAGGAATGAAGAGTCATTTTATTTTCTCCCCACACAATCTAGCACTATTTATTGAAAAATCCATTCTTTCCCTACTGTGCTGCAGTGCCTTTGCTGTCATAAAATCAAGCAATCACATGTATGTTAGACCCTTTCTGGACTCTTTATTCTGTTCCATAGATCCACTTGTCTATTCTCATGAGAATTATGATGCCAATTACTGTAGCTTTATAGCAAACCCTGTTACCTGGTAATGAAAGTCTTCCTTTCATTACCTTTGTTCTAGCTTTGTTCTTAAAATAGTCTTGACTACTCTTAGTCCTTGTGGATTTTAATGTCCATGTCCATATGGACTTTATGTCCATGTGTATTTTAAAACCAATTTGTCATTCCTTTTCTCTACCCTGTATATAAGCCATCTGGCATTTTATTAGGGATTCTATTTAATCTATAGATCAATTTGGGAAAGAGTCAATCTTCACAATACTGAGATTCCCAATCTGACTACAGATTATTAGCTCTTAATTTTTGTCAAAGTTTTCTGTCAAAAGGTCTTGCAAGGCTTGTTTGATTTTTTTTGGATTCTATGGTAAATGGTATTGTTTTTGTAAATTTCATTTTCTAACTTATCGTTGCTTGTATACAAATTAATTTTGTATTTTGACCTTGCATTGAGTAGTCTTGCTAAATTCATTTATTAATTCTAATAATTTGTAGATTCTTTTAGACTTTTTACATTCCCAAGTAATACGTGTAGGTTCATGAAAGACACTGGCCTGTAAATATTTTCTCTCAAAATGTGATGGTCGGGTTTTGACATCAAGGCTTTGCTGATTTCAGAAAACAAGTTGTATTCTACTGAAGAGTTTGAGTAAGATTGGGGTTATTTCTTCTTTAAACATTTATAAGAATTCACCAGTGGGGCGCCTGGGTGGCTCTGGTTGGTTAAGCATCTGCCTTCGTCTCAGGTCATGATCCCAGGGTTCTGGGATCAAGCCCATGTGCAGCTCCCTGCTCAGCAGGAAGTCTGTTTCTCCTTCTCCCTCTGTCCCTCTCCCTATTCATACTTTCTCTCTCTAATACATAAATAAAATCTAAAAAAAAAAAGAAAAGAATTCACTAGTGAAGCCATCTAGGCATGACTTTCTTTGTAAATGAAATTTAAATAATGGAGTCAGTTTTTTTTTTTTTTTTTTTTAAAGATTTTATTTATTTATCTGACAGAGAGAGACACAGTGAGAGGGAATACAAGCAGGGGGAGTGGGAGAGGGAGAAGCAGGCTTCCCGCCGAGCAGGGAGCCCGGTATGGGGTTCGATCCCAAAACACTGGGATCATGACCTGAGCAAAAGGCAGAGGCTTAACCCACTGAGCCACCCAGGCGCCCCTGGAGTCAGTGTCTTTAACAGGTAAAAGCAATATTCAGATATTCTGTTTCTCCATGTGCCAATTTTGGTAAAGTATGTTTAACCATTCCACCTGAAATTTAAAATTTGCTTGCATGGAATCATTCATAGTATCTCACCATTTTAACATGTGTAGAATCTGCAGAGAAATGTCTTCTCTCCATTCCTAATATTGTGTTCTTTTTTTTTTCTTTTCTAAAGAATTTATTCATTTGAGAGAGAGAGGGTGAGAGAGTGCAAGCAAGAGCACAAACAGGGGGAGCGGCAAAGGGAGGAGAAGCAGGCTCCCAGCTGAGCAGGGAGCCCCACAGCAGGGTTCAATCCCAGGACCCTGAGATCACGGCCTGAGCCAAAGGCAGATGTTTAATTGACTGAGACACCCAGGTGCTCCTCTCTTGTTTTTCTTTCTTTTTTTTTTTTTTAAGATTTTATTTATTTACTTGACAGACAGAGATCACAAGTAGGCAGAGAGGCAGGCAGAGAGAGAAGGGGAAGCAGGCTCCCCGAGGAGCAGAGAGCCTGATGCGGGGCTTGATCCCAGGACCCTGGGATCATGACCTGAGCCGAAGGCAGAGGCTTTAACCCACTGAGCCAC
The DNA here is from genome assembly GCF_002288905.1 of Enhydra lutris kenyoni. Lineage (NCBI taxonomy): Eukaryota > Metazoa > Chordata > Mammalia > Carnivora > Mustelidae > Enhydra > Enhydra lutris. The sequence goes on along the minus strand of NW_019154115.1, from coordinate 1,563,374 downwards.
CCAGGTGCCCCTCCTCTCTGTTTTTCTTGATCACTATTGCTAGAGGTCTAAGTACCTTCTTCACAGAATGAACTTTTGGCTTTGTTGATATTTTCTATTGCATTTTTGTTTTCTATTTAATTAATTTCTACTTTTTATTTATTTATTTTTTAAAGATTTTATTTATTTATGTGACAGACAGATCACAAGTAAGTAGAGAGGCAGGCAGAGAGAGAGAGAGGAGGAAGCAGGGTCCCCACTGAGCAAAGAGCCCGATGTGGGGCTCGATCCCAGGACCCTGGGATCACGACCTGAGCTGAAGGCAGAGGCTTTAACCCACTGAGCCACCCAAGCGCCCAATTTCTACTTTTTGTAATTTCCTTTTTTCTACTTACTTTAATTTGCTGTTCTTTTCCTAACTTCTTGAGATACATATTTAAATCACTGATTTTTGACTTTTTTCTTTTTTTTTTAAAAGATTTTATTTATTTATTTGAGGGAGAATGAGTGAGAGAGAGCATGAGAGAGGAGAAGGTCAGAGGGAGAAGCAGACTCCCCAAGGAGCTGGGAGCCCGATGCGGGACTCGATCCCGGAAGTCCGGGATCATGACCTGAGCCGAAGGCAGTTGCTCAACCAACTGAGCCACCCAGGCGCCCCCAGATCATCTTATTTTAATCAGAAACTGAGCTGATTTGAGGTTAGGTGTCGATTTTCAGAAGGCTCTCTTTCTAACTGTAGTTTGCCTCCACTTTGAAGTCCTTTAAAAGGGAATCCTATTTGACAGTCTGGGATGTTTATAGGTCCTTCCTCCTTGGAGGGACCAGAATTTTAACTTTTGCTTCTTAACATCATGAGAGAGACAAAAATTTCACTCTGTTTTTCAGGGGTTTTCTGTTTAGCTTCTTAGCCTTTGACTCTGTGTAGCAAATACCCTAAGGGAAAAATAAATTTAAAAAATCGTTTCTTGGCGCCTAACCTTTTCTCCGAGGATTTTGGCTCCTCGGTCCTGGCCACCTGGGGATCTCTAAATTCCAATTTTTGTGTACCAGCCCTAAACTGGCTCCTCTGCTTCTGGCAGAAATTCTGTTAGATTTCATAATTTCTTCTCTTGTACCATGAATTAAGCAAATTTCTAGAAGGGAAAAGAGAAGGATAGAGAATAAGCCTACTTTTTTGAAGTAGCCTGGACTCCATAATTTTGGTTTCTGAAGTCTTGGCTACTCCAGTAGGTCTCTGATGCCACCATTCTTTCCTTTTCTTTTTTTGGTATGATATCTGCCTTTTCGTGTTGTTCGCAGCAAAAGCATCAGTCTGCAGCAACCCAGTCCTTCACAGCCCGAAGTGGAAGTCATAGCAAGATTCTCAATCTCTCAATCTCTACTGCTTATTAGCTGTGTGACTTTGGCAAATTACTTAACCAACATTTTTAAACATTCTGAGTTTCAACTTTCTTTTATGTAAAATGAATACTATCTTATAAAGTTATAAGGACGTGAAGATTAAAAGAAATACGTTTGTAAAAGATCTAGTAACAAAAACACTTAATGAGGGCTTGCTATGTGACAGGCACTTTATGTGGATTTAATAATTTAATGGAGATATGGTTATTCTCTCCCATTTCCTTTCCAAGGTCACATAGTAGTAGGTGATGGAGCCAAGATTTGACTCCAGAGCACTTTCCCTACTAACTACTCAACACTACTTCTATAATACTGCTTTTGTATCATGTCTGATTCCAGTCAAATGCTCAATAAATGTCAGTTATTATACAGGAAATACAAATGCTTCAGAAATATACACTAATCACATCAGTTTTCCTCTCCTATTTATTTTTTCCTTTTCATTTTTGAAAAAACATTCTTAAAACATCTATGTATCTTAAAAGAAATTTTTATGAAAAATGTCTAATAGCCTACTGAATGGGGAGGTCATAATTTGCTTAACCATTACTTTATTGTTGGATATTTAGAAGGTTTCCATTTTTTTAGACTTTAGTCTTTTAGACTTTTAGATTTTAGTATAGATATCAGTACTATTAACACTTTGTGCCTTTAACTACTTTCTTCATTTGAAGTATTTTCTCAGAATAAAATCCTATCAGTCAATTACTGGCTCAAGACTGTGAGCACTTTATTATTGCTGATATAACAGCTATATTGTTATGTTGTTCCCCCAAAGAGTTGTAGTACTTGTGATACCATCAGCAACAAAAATGAAAGGTTTGTGTCAGAAGAATAGGAATTAAAGCTATGGAGTACAGGAATGAAAGAAATGTGGAGATGGGAAAGAGGAGAAAGAGATACATTCTGAGGCTAAGAAAGAAAAAAGTCGAGTATCTGGATACTAATTCTTGCGAAGGAGGGGCATTTAGTTGCACTTGAAGGAGTAGGAATGGAAAGAGAACTGGGCTGTGTTGAAAATTCAAAAGCTTCAATACAAATACATATACATGTATATCATAATCTTTTATGAATAATGTTTCTATGGTAAGTTTTCGAAAGCTGTGTTTTTCCCATCCTCATCAATGCAATGTTGGATACAGAGAAATACTACTTAGGTATAATTTACAGATAGATTATTTAACCTAATCTTCAGTATCACTTATTCTAACTTAACATTCTAACATTTAGTAATCTGGTGTGTGGATCTCTATTATTGTTGTTTGTTAAGATACGCAGAGAAATGATCTCTCTTGAGGATAACATATTAAATTGTAAAAATTTATACATATAAATTACAAAATAACCATACGTTATTGTTTTCTTTTAGTTCAGTTAATTTAGTAAAATGTACTGGGAAGGAGGCCTACGTTCTAGCATCCCCAGTGTCATCTGCTTGGTGCCTAATTTTGGGCCTTAACTGCCTTACCTATATATTGGGATTATATTTTATATGACTAAAAACCAGTATTGGAACATGGCATCTCTTGTTTAATATTCCTAATCTTAAATATGCTTAGTGAGCATACTATACTTGAATGAAAGCGAAAGCATCTCTTCTTTTGTTAATGCCTACCATGATTTGAATATCTTTTTTTATTTGAATCTCTTATTAATATTAACCTTGTTACCAGGAGAGATTTGAAGTTATTATTTTAAAAGCTACTTTGTGGGACAATCTTAGGGCCATTTGTCTGTTCCTACCATCAGATGAATCTCAATGTATATACTCAAAAGCAGTTGCTTTTCTACCACCGCTTTCCTTTTTCTCTCTTTCTCCTTTGCTCCCACTGTAAATTTTGGGACAGTATGTAACTGCATATTAGGGAGAAACAGAAAGAGCACTGAAAATGTGGGCAAAAAGAGAGACCTTCTTCTCTTTGTCTTTGCACTGTAGCCTCCCCAAGGAAAAAAATGTAAGCCCCTAGAAAATTTTAGTAGTGATACTGAAGGATCATAGAGTATGAGAATGATAACTTGCCTAAGAGGCATTTGAATCCTGTCTCTATCACTTAGTGGTTAAGAGATTTTGGGCAAGTGACCTTAAGCTCTCTAAGTCTCAATTTTTTCATATGTAAAATGAAGTTAGTGAATACCGACAACACCTAATTTTAGAATTAAGTTAGTCAAATAGTATTTGGAATTACGGCTAACTGTGGTTTGAATGTGAGTATCATTTAGAAAATAAGGAGAGTGCCATTGAATAAAGTAGTTTTTAAGCTGATTCAAATTGGAGACTGGTTTGATTGCTAGGGTCCTAAAAAATCCATTATCTTTTAAAGAATCCATTCTAGATGGGGGAGCAAATATAAAGGCTTTGAATCTTTCATGCTCCAATTGATGCCAATTCCAAGGTATAGAAAATGGTATATTAACAGCAGCAGCCAAAATGAAGAACAATTTATATCTACTCGATTAGCCAAAAACTTGCTGGTGAAATTATGGGGAAAACAATACACTTACATTGCTGGTTGCATCAAAAATTAGTACAACCTTTCAGAGAAATAATATAGTATTATATTGAGAACTATAAAATGCTCATACTCTTAGAACCAATAATCCCACTCATAAGACTTTACCCTAAGACATTAATTCAAATAAGGATAATAGCTGGCAAACAAAAGGTACTCACATATTTCTTCAAATGAATACCTTTATTTGCACTGACCTCTTCAGATGACTGCCCTTCGTTCCTTCTCATTTAAAAATTTTTCTATTTTCATCATTGCAGGATAGTTTTAGGATCAAATTCTTGTGTCTTTATCTAGTCTTTGTTCTCCAACCTTCTTCCATTAACTTCATTGTTGATTGCTATCAGACCCCCTTACCTTTTGATACTTTCACCCTCTAAATTCAGTTTACCTTCACAAGCAAATCAAGTTACACCACATCCTTGACCAAATCAAGTCTGACGTTTCCTTCAAAATCCTAGGATGCCTTTCTCAACACCTTTCTAGTCTAACCAACTGCTTACTGCCTGCTTCATTAAGACAAAAGATAGCCAGAAACCTTCATACCCATCCTCACCCGATCCTCCCCATATCTCTAGTCTTGTACCTAGCCACTTATAGTTCCCTCTATTACTACCTCCTTGCTTCCATACTCTTGCTTTCTTCTAGTTCCATCCAAAATACAAATTCTTCAAGTCTAAGTATCTCCTTTTTTAAAGATATAATTCACGTACTTCTTTAGCGTACAATTTCAGTGTTTTTTAGTATGCTAGTATACAAGGTATTTTAGCATCAAGATTGTACAACCGTCACCATTATCTAATTCCAGAACATTTTTGTTACCCCCAGAAGATTAGCAGTCACTCCCCATCTCCCATCTCTGGCAACCTCTAATATACTTTCCATCTCTATGGACATCTCATATAAATGGAATCATACATAATGTGGCTTTCTGTGTCTGGCTTCTTTCATTTGAGTGTAATATTTTTGAGGTTCATCCATACTATAGTATGTATCACTACTTCATTCTTTTTTATTGATGAATAATATTTCTTTGCATGGCTATACTACACTTTGTTTATTCATTCATCAACTGATGAACATTTGAATTTGTTTCTATTTTTTGACTTATGAGCAATGCTGTTATGAACATCTGCATAAGAGTTTTTGTGTGAAAAAAATATATATTTAAGTTTATTTATTTGATGGAAAGAGAGTACAAGTAGGGGAAGCAGGAGGCAGAGGGAGAAGCAGGCTCCTCGCTGTGTGGGGAGCCCAATGTGGGGCTCGATCCCAGAACCCTGGGATCATGATCTGAGCAGAACGCAGATGCTTAACCACCTACCCAGGCATCCCTGTATTTTCAATCTCTTGGGTATGCAAACTATGAGTGGAAATGCACGTTAAGTACCTCTTGATATCCAAATCTATTTTTTCTGAGTTCAGATAGCTTGGGTTATCTTTCACAATGCAAACAACTCTATACTGACCTCTCCATCCCACCTTCACTCCAACACCTGAAGTCTTCTGAGTCTACACGTTAACTGCAACTTACTTCTTTCCAATTAAATTGAGGACAGGGATCAACTCTCACAGTTTTGATCATACAGTACTTTTTAAATATATGCTTACTGATACAATGACACCCTGAGGTGCTCACAAATGTGAAAATGAGGACTCATTCATTCCTTCATTTGGCAGACATTTGAGTTGTACACTGGTCACTGTGCTTAATGTTGGGTACAAACAGTGCACAAAAGTTAGTAAGTACCATCATACCCCCAATCCACTGAATACTCATGATATGAATAGCATTGTTTCAGGTATTTCAGCAGACACGGGAATAAGATATGGTCTGCAGCCTTTTATGGCGGTACATAAGCTCTACATACAGAAATAACAACGATAAAAAGCAAACAGCCCCAGCAGCTCTGGATGCTAAATGCCATAAGGCAAGTACAAAAGGCTCTGGAGAGTCAATGGTCAGAGCATATATGCTTGAAAGAGTGGAGTGAGAAGGATCCTTTTTGATCCTGAAGGATCAAAAAATACATCCTGAAGTTAAAGGTGGTAGGGCCTCCAAGATGATGGCATTTTGATAGATAGGGAGTCCTAGGAAAAGAGAACGTTTTTAAGGCAGAGGATAGCAAGAACAAAGATCGAAAGGCTGGGTATAGTACAGAATTTTTTTCAGAGACCAGTCCAGTTAGGAATGTGTAGATGGGTAATGAGTGAAGGCTCTTGAATGTTAGGCTTAGTATTTAAATAGGTTTAGAAGAAGCATTTGAAAGTCTTTCTATAACAATTCAAATTACTTTGGTGTCCTCCTTAATCTTTTCTTGAAACTTTTCTATTATATATATTTTCTAAAGTGGTCATGGATATTAGAGATCTCTCCTTCCAACAAGGGATAAAAAATAAAATCTTAATAGCCAAGCACATTGATGGGAGAAGGTATAATTTCAATAATCCTGGCACTGCATCTACATACTTTTGGGGACATCTAAGGCTTAAAACACACTTGTAGGCAAATCTTAATGGCCAAAAGAGCAGAAACAAGACTGGGAATAAAATAATTGCATTCATTAAGCTCCTACCACCAGGCATTGTGCCAGGTGATTTACTCAGAATATTTTCGATGGACCAAACAACCCTATTTAGGTTTATGGCAACTGAAGCTCAGAGAGGTTAAATAAATTGCTCAAGGTAACCAAGATAGTAAGCTCAGCTAGTAAAAGGTGAACATCAGTTTTGAAACCAGGCCTCACTGGTCCTCTATTTTCTCTACTGTTCACTTTTATTTGTTTTTACTATATAAAGGAGGCCAGAATGGTAAGTTTATGATGCATGCATCAATGAAAAGGACTAAACATTTAACAGAGGGGATTTAATGGCCTAGAGAAAAATCAGGCTGAAATATTCAAAACTGGTTTTAGAATGGTTTAGAAATCAAGATAAAGAGAGATGAAGTTTAGGGCTGCTACTCAATCCAATACGAACAATGATTATATGATAGATCTTATTTCGGCATACCAAGGGAGCAAGGGTCTACTTTTCATATGGAGACTAAGAGAGTAAATTCCACGAGAATAGCATTATTTGTCTGTACTCACTGATACATCACAAGTCCCTAGAACAGAGTCCATCTCACAGTAAGCATTCAATAAACTTCTGCTGACATAATGTAAAGTCATGTAAGGGGTATTCTCATTAGAATACTCTTGAAATAGAGATGGGGCTCCTGGGTGGCTCAGTGGGTTAAGCCTCTGCTTTTGGCTCAGGTCATGATCTCAGGGTCCTGGGATGGAGTCCCGCATTGGGCTCTCTGCTCGGCAGGGAGCCTCTTCCGCCTCTCTCTCTGCCTGCCTCTCTGCCTACTTGTGATCTCTCTGTGTCAAATAAATAAATAAAATATTAAAAGAAAAAAAAAAGGAATAGAGATAAAGATAGCAGAGTAGTAAGCTTAAAAATGAAGTTGTTAGGGTACTCTCTTTAACATTCAACCCCAGGGTAAAAAACAAACTACCAAAACAAACATACAAAAAAAGCAATAGTTGTAAAACATTAGCATGATTTTACAATGAAAGGTGGACAAGAGAAATTAAAAGACACTTTTGCACTTTATACAACACCTAGGACTCTGTGGATAATCAGATTCAATGAAATGGAATCCAGAGTTTTGACCTATTATTTTAATGTTTTAAACTTCTGTGAGCAATATATCCAGGGGCTGTTTTTGGAAAAGAAAATGGCTATCTAATCTGAGTACCCTAAAAGTACCAACAATTTCTTTCTTATAGATTGCAAGCAATGGAATGAAAAATGTCAAAATCATTAACTCAAAGAAGTAGCAGAGTACACTTCCATAAGTCTTTATTTTTCTAATTTTGATACTATGTTTCTATTAAAACACAAAAAAAGCTGCAACAAAGAGCACAGAAGGAAAAAAAAAAGTCTTTGGAATATAGCAATCCTTCCTAAAGAGACACTTAAAGATTTAAGGAGAATAAAATCAGGTTCCATAGACTTTTCCCTCTGTTTTTCACAAGCTTTTCTAATATTTCTTCTTTGATGGAACCAATGAATAACTACCACTTATCACAAAACGTCTTCTTTCAGATATGTGCTGTATATATTACTTTCTTCAGAACAGACAGTTCTTCAAGCTGCTCAAGTCCTTCAGCTGCACAAATTTTTCTTATTTCTGTTATACTGCAATTCTTCCACGGAATATCATAAAGACCCAATAGAAAAAAACTCCTTTGATCTCCTGTTTCCTAAAGGCAGTACTATGTATCTCAATCAATATTTTAACTAAATTTTCTCTATCTTTTTCATTTAGTTCCACAAAATTTGCTTACTTCAATAATTCCTAATACTATAATTTGTCAGGGTGATCATATATTTTCTTCTGTATTGTATTAATATGAAAGACAGTGAGCATTTTCTTTCTAATCAATTAATTAATACTTGCTTGCAGCAGTCTACATGTCCTTAACCTTCAATTAATTATAACATAGACATTATCACGTCCTGCTTTTTCAGTTATTGCAGTTTTGTAGTCTTTCAAAAGATAACTCACTGATTTTAGGGTCTTAGGTTTTTTTTTTTTTAATGTTACAGAAGGTTAAAACACATATTTTTTCCTTATTGTAATATTTGGTTTAAAACATTTTGTAATAAACTCTAAGTGAAATAACTTCTTAAAAGAACTAGAATTAGGGCACCTGGGTGGTTCAGTGGGTTAAGCCTCTGCCTTCGGCTCAGGTCATGATCTCAGTGTCCTGGGATAGAGTCCGGCATCAGGATCTCTGATCAGCAGGGAGCCTGCTTCCTCCTCTCTCTCTGCCTGCTTCTCTGTCTGCCTCTCTGCCTACTTGTAATCTCTCTCTGTCAAACAAACAAATAAAATCTTTAAAAAAATAAATAAATAAAAGAACTAGAATTAAAACAACTGCAAATTCTGAGGATAGAGTAGGTAACAAAACCCAAAGGAAAAAATACACAGGACTTATTCTTTTAAAAATCCTTTAAAGACATTACAGTTCACTTGGTATTCTAAAATCACTAAAGTTGAGATTTCATAGGCTCCAGATTGATTCTTTCAGTACACACACCCCACACCCACACACACAGTGATATCTGAAAAGAGAAGCCAAGAAATCTAAATTGTTGAGTATTTATTACTTTACATATCGTTTCTTATAAAGCATTGAGAACATAGGAAAAATAAAAAGTTCTGTTTTATTCACCTTTTGTCCTCTGTGAGCCAAATGTCCTGCATGCTTAAAATCTAGCTTAGTATCATGATACTTGCACCATGGTTTGAAAACACAAAGAGCAGACACCAGTTTTTAATCGGTGCTGAAATTAAATTACAAAGGGGAAAAATATACCAGCGCACAACTCTCACAAGTGCTACATGAAAGTTACCTGTAAGAATTTTTAAGGTTAGGGGAAGTTTTTTTCAGGTACAGGGCAAAAGCTGTAGCCTCAAATCAACAGGTCTAAGAATTTAAGACCCTAATCGTACCAGTTAAGGTAATACCAAGTATTTTAGTACTTCAGTACAATACTTCCACTCTCATAAGGTGAAAATGCCTCAAAACACTGAGTCCTATAAGAAACCACCTCCTTAAAAGAGCACCTACAGAGTTCCGGTGGCATGCCAAGACAGAACACACCACTATACCTCACTCAATCAAGGTTGGACTTGAGTAGGGGAGCAGAGGTGGAGAATCCATTAATTACACAACAAAGTATGTCTTGTAGAGCGGAGTAGTTTTAACGAGGGTCTTCGAATACTGTGATGAACGCATTAAACAACCGGAGGGAGGAAATTTTCCATCTTACACGTGGAAATAAAACTCAAAAATTCTGACTGGAGGCTGGTGATTAGCACAACTTTGTGGAATAACCTAACTTTTCACATAAAACACAATCCTAAAACTTTAAGAGACCGTCTATGCAAATGGCACCAAGTATCACCTTTTCAAGCCTTCGCCGGCAATGAAAGTGGGTCGGACACCCCCAAACCATCACCCTACCCCCACAGGAAATGAGTTCTGTCTTCCCCCTCCCCTTGGACGGCCTTCCTCCCTTCCCCCAACCGGAAGTGAAGCGCCCCCATTCAGTCGGCCTCAAACCGAGACAAACCAGTAACAACAGCAAAAGAGAGATGATCCTCAAGGGGGTGAAGGGCATCTCCACTGTGGCCACCCCGAAGCTCGCCGTGCTTACTGACCTGCTGACGATAGGGGCAGGCAGGGGCCTGAGGCCTATAGAAAGTCCCTTGCACAGAGGACAATTCCCTGAGCCCCTCTCAATCGCCTTCACTCTTCTCACTCCGTCGCCTCACAGCATGGAAAAAAATTCATCCGCAGCACTTTATTTTGACATATTTTCTTTCCCTTTACCTAGTCGCTTAACCATCTTCCCATAGGTAACTTTTCTTAGCGCAGTAACATTTAAAATTGTTCCGGTGGGGAGAAAAATGGAATATTATTCCCCACACCTTCAGAAAAACGAAGGGATTATTTTGTTCAAATGCGGCGAAGGACTACGTGATTACGCAAGGTGAGTCTTACTTTCGCGGAGGTTTCTGGGAGATGTAGTTTTTTAAATTGCTAAGGCCTGCAGAAAGGAATCGGTAATTGCTATATACTGGAATCCTTGGAAACACATGTTTTGTATTCGAGGGCAGGCTGACCAGGGGACTTCGGCACCAAAAGGGTCAATACTCTGTTGCCCTTTTCCTCTGGAACTTAATGGAACCAAAATTTCCCTTCACTTTGGCCTAGGGTCCTGCTCGTCCTGCCCTCTTCCTTTGGCCACGCCCCCGTCACCAGTCAGGTGCCCTCATAGGCTCATCCTCTGGAGGTAGGAACTCGAGAGGAGGGGCGTCACGGTGACTCCTCCCGCGGGGCCGAAGTGAGGCTGGTGAGAGGGGCCGACGGCCGAGGCCTCGTGCGCGCGCGCGTGCTCTCCCCTAGGGAGCGCGGCGGCGAGTGTGCGCGCGGAGGGGTGGCGCGCTGGGCTGGGAGGAGGCTGGCAGGCTGGTGGGCTGGGCGGGCGGCGGGCGGCCGGGAGCGCGCGGCAGACTCGGCGGCGGCGAGTAGTTAGTTACTTGTTAGTGTCAGTTGCTCGGTGGAGGCGGCCGCGGTCACCAGGAAGGGGACGGGACGGCGGGCGATGGTGGTCACCACAGCGGCATGTGCGCCTTTCAGGTAACGGGGGCAGGGCTCCCCGCGTCCCCTTGGTTCCCTTCTCCTCCGGCGCCGATTTGTGGGACCACGGTCGTCCTGGGGTGAGGGCGCTGACCCGGGGGAATCCGGGCGGGGCGGCTCGGGGTCGAGTGGCGCCGCCGCGGGGGCCCAGGCGGCCGGTGTGTCCCTCCTGGCGCGGGCTCTGCGGCCACCCCCGAGCCCCGTTGCCCCCGGGGCTCGCCGCCGCCGCCCCCGCCCCCTACCGCGCCGGCGGCGGCGGCCCCGGTAGCTCGGCGCCCCCCAGAGGAGGGAAAGTTGGGACCTGGAGAAGAGGGACGCCCCCGGGCGCGGCTGGGAGGCTGCTGGGGAAAGTGAAGCCTGTAAAGAGCTGGATGCGGGGAGACTGGGGCAGGAAGGGCTTCTCTCTCTCTTTGCTAAGTCTACACGGTCATCCTGCTCCAAACCCGGGCGGATCCGGCGCAGGTTCGCCCGCCGCGCCGGGACGAAACCCGGGGGCTCTTTGCCCACTCCCTTGGCCCTGCGGTTTGTGAGGCCCCTAACGTGCTGGTTTGCTGGGTTGTTTGGGAATTTTCAGTGGTTCGGTTGGTCAGTTTGTTTCTCCTTTGCCCTTTGACTCATCCGTTCTTGCTACTTTTCTTACCTCCCGCGTTGAGGACTAGCAGTCTGAACCCCCATCCCTCCGCCTCACTGTCTCTGCACCATCGGTCTGAGAATTTGATTTCGTTTTTCGACCTTTGACAATGTTAAAGACTGCTGAGAGCAACAGGAAGGAGATTTCCCACCTTTAAATGGTACTTTTTCGCTATCCGTTCCCCCCCGCCACCCCCCCAAGATCCAAGTTTAGGAATTTGAGAGCTGTGGAATGGAGTTATTAGAAGGCTGGCGTTGAGGGGATAGTGACGAGTTGAAAGAAAACTATGATTTCATCTTTATTGGCTTTGCTATAGAAAACCTAATACATTTTTCTTCTGCCTCTGTTAAATGTGGTAAGATTAGGCGTTGAATTAAGTATTTGGAGACTTACATAAAAGGCTATTTTTAGGTCATTGGATGATGTATGTCAACAGCTTTTCACCTGAATCGTGTTTGCCACCAGGATTCTGTTTTGGGGCCTGTGTACTGATTTTTCGTTCAGCCACAGCGTCTTTTTATCCTGATAAATGAAATAATGTAGGAATGTGTGTAGTGGGAGAACCCATATTGCTCTCTATAGTGTGGAAGTGAAAAACGTGAATTATGCACAGGGGTAAAACTTTCCATGAGAAGTCTTGGATAGTTGCTTCATGATGGCCTCTCCTGTAATCTCGGAGCTTTTCCAGATAGCTCAATTCATTGACTACCTTAATTACTTTCTGAAGTGCCTGTCACTTCTTCTCTTCCGTGACTCTTTTAGTAAGCTATAATGGCAGGTATGGATGGCAGGTATGGTACATTTTTGTGGCTTCGAAGATGGGAGTTATAGCTTTGGCCCAGAGATTAATAGTTAACAATGGAAGCAGAATTCATACCATTCCTAGTGAGTTTTGGCTATGACCAACTCAAAAACTATGTGAAAAAACAAACATCTTTCCATAGCTGTCAGAGGGGGAAATATTTTATCATGTCTTTATTTTGGAGACTCTAACTTGATCATATTATGTGGGAAAAAAATGTCAAATTATTTTCTTTGAGGCTTTGTGATGTGTGGTCCTCCTTTCTATCCTTTATCTCCCTTTTAGGGGCTGATATTTATGTTTGGCTGGGTTCCAGGATGGGAAGAAAATATTTTGGCGAAAGGAAAAGATAAGATTGCTTTGAACTGTTATGGTGTTATGAGTATTCCTTTTACCCAGTGATAGTACAGAGAAACTTCCTTGCTAATGTTTGTACCCCATTAACATTCTGTCAGAATTCATTTTTAAGAGTCTGCCCTGAGGCCCATAAAGAAATAATGCCACTTCATAACTGTTTCTGACAGTCACATTAAAAAATGTGTTCCTGGAATGCATTATATGTGTACTCATATAAACATTTATCTTTGTACATTTATGGTAATGTAAATATTTAAGTCTGAGAGCTTAAAAACTTTTATTTGCTTATTTGCATACATGTTTTGCAACATCTAACCGTGCCAACCGTATTTGCCAAATAAGCATCAGCCATAAATTCATGCTTTGGCACATTTCATATAATAACTCTTCTAAATTGCTCCATGGTGAAGCATCATGAGATTAGCATTTGCTTCATGAGAGAGATTTGTTGTTGTTTTTAACTGTAATGATGTGCTGTTTAAGTGGAACAGGTGCTGGGCTCTAGCTGTTTATGTTGAAACCTGCCAAATCATACTCTTTTGTTGGTTGGGTTGTTTAAGTAATTTAGGAACCAGACTGTGGACCCTGGCATGCCAAGAGTGAGTTCAGGATTCCATATCACTGCTGCAAATCCCTGTTTTACTGTAAGAGGCAGATGTGTGTGATGAGCTTTGCTTTCTCCTTGCTGTTCTCTCTGTAATTCCAAGTCCTCACCACCACCACAGTCCTTTCATTACTAGAGCTCCTTGGAAAGTCTATAGGTACCTTCTTTCACTGATGTTTTGTTTTCCTTGTAGAACTAGAAATTCTAGGAACTTTCAGGCCAGGAAAGATAGTTCATATTTATTTGACAAATGTTTTGATTGCCTTTTAAGTGGTAGGCTTGGTAGGCCCTGAGTGTAATGTAGAATGATGTTCCTTCTTGCAAGCAGTGTACAGTTGAGGAGGAGAAGATAGTTGATAACTGATAATTAACAATGTGCTGTGATCTATGACACAGGTGTAAGTAGATTCCTATGGGTAGAAGCACCACCTGTCTGAGAATTGGGGTGGGGTAGGTGGGAGTAGCTGACTCAGACTTGAGGTAGTTGGGGAGGGGGAGTCCTGAAATACATCCTTGTGGGTTACCCGAGCTAATCTTCAAGAGTAGGACTTAACTACATGCAGAAAAAGGGAGAGGATGTTTTATTTTTACTTATTTATTTTGATAAAAGAACAGTTTATTTTGCTCCTTAACCCATCTGGCCTCCCCCTTCCCTTAACCCTATCACCTCAATATATGGGAAAGAACATTTTAGACTAGCTCTGTCCTATAAAAATATAATGTGAGCCACAAATATGTCATATACATGTGTGAATTTTCTAGTAGATGCAGTTAAAAAAAGTGAAATTCATTTTTTTAAGATTTTATTTATTTATTTGACAGAGGTCACAAGTAGGCAGAGAGGCAGGCAGAGACAGAGAGGGGGGAAGCAGGCTCCCCAATCCCAGGACCCCGGGATCATGACCTGAGCCAAAGGCAGAGGCTTAACCCACTGAGCCACCCAGGTGCCCCTGAAATTCATTTTAATAGCAGATTATTTAACCTGATATAGCTAAAATATTATCATTCAACATATAATCAATATTTTGAAAGTATTGAAATATTTGACATTCTCCTCTTCATACTAAGTCTTCAGAGTCTGGTATGTATTTTAAATTTAAAGCACATCTCAATTTAGACAAGTCACATTCAAGTAATCAGAAGCTACAGGTGGACAGCACAGTTTTCAAACAGGGACTAGTGAAGTGGCAAGAGGCCAAATCACTGAATGCCTTATCAGCCAAGTTAAGGAGCTTTAACTTTATCCTGAAGGCTGTGAGGATTGAGTGGAGGAAAAATGCTGTGATGGAATCAGTTTTGTGTCTTAGACCTATCCTGTTGACAGTGAAGTGAATGCTGGATTAGAGAAGGGCAAAACTGGAAGCATGTCAGGTTAGGAAGCCATTCCTGGTGAGAAAGGATGAGGGATAAAAGGGGCAGGGTGGATGTATAAGAGATCGAGTATTATCAACAATACAGGGTAAATAATCAGGTTTTGGAGTTCAGTAAGGTTGAAAATTTAGGATGATTTCACATTTCTGTTGGGAGCTACTGTATGGGGCAAGTGAAGAGAAGTCAACCATCTGTGCCAGACAGACCAAAGATGAAAAAAGGAAACTATGAGAGATTTGTCTCAGAAGCTGAGGGAGGAGAGAGTATTTCAAGGACTAGGAGTGGTCAACACTGTATCCTGCCATGAAAAGGCCAAAGAAGATAAGGACTAAAGAAAATTTCTGAGACGTGGTGATTAAAATGTCATTTGTAACCTTTGCTAGTGCAGCTAGTTACATTGTAATGCATTTAGGGGGTTAATAGTGAACAACAGAAGCTTAGCTAATTCAGGGCTAATACAGTGTTTTCAACAGAGAACTGAAAAAAGATATTGAAGATTGTGACTGAATCCAAGAACTGTGGAGTCCAGGCTGGGTCAGGAACATGAAGCCTGGGAAGGATGATTCAGTTAGGAGAAAACGAAGGGCATGAAAGGCTAGATAGGTGTCACTGTGATGCTGAAGAGCTAGTGAGGAGGGAGCAATGATGTTAGCTTTTATTTATGGAGTACCTACTACATGCTAGACACTTTACCACCTTATTTCTAATTCTAACACTAACTCTACAATGTAAGTGTTATTAACCTTATAGTTTTTCCTTTGCCATTCTCCATCAGATGAAGAAACAGGATTAGAGAGGTTAACCAATCGGTTCAGAGGTATACATTATCAAGTGATGAAACCATGATCCAAAGCTTATTCTTTTTTTCTCCAAATCATATTCTTCTTTTAAAAAGAGTTTTCATTTTTTTTTTTTTAATTTTGTTTATTTGACAGAGAGATCACAAGTTGGCAGAGAGGCAGGCAGAGGGGGTGGGGGGGAAGCAAGCTCCCTGCTCAGCAGAGAGCCCGATGCGGGGCTCGATCCCAGGACCCTGGGATCACGACCTGAGCTGAAGGCAGAGGCTTAATCCACTGAGCCATCCAGGCGCCCAAGAGTTTTCATTTTTTTAAGTAAACTCTAGGCCCAGTGTAGGGCTTGAAGTCACAACCCCAAGATCAAGTGTCAAATGCTCCATCAACTGAGCCAGCCAGGTACCCCCAAATCATATTCTTAAGGAGATAAGACAGAAAATGTCATAGTGATGAGAAGTCTTTGAAAGACACTGGGATGTTTAATTTAGGATTTCAGAGGTGTGTCATTCATTTAACAAATGGTTTCTAGGTGTGCTGGTTGCAGTAGCAAACCAAACACAAAATCCTTGCCCTCATGAATCTTACATTCTAGAGAGAATAAGACAGACATTAAACAAAATAAATGAGAGTTCTTGTTATATTAGAAGGTGATAGATAAGTGCTGTAGAGAAAAATCAAGCAAGCAAGTGGGACAGGAATGCCACAGAGTCTGTGCACTTTTAAAGAGGGTGTCTGGGAAGGACTTGGTGAGAAGTGAGCAAAGACTTAAAAGAAGTAAGGGGCATACAAGGTAGAAGCAACGTTTTACATTGGTCCTGAAGCAGACATGCTTGGCCAGAGTACCTGCAGTGGACTGAACAGCAGAGAAGGTGGTAAGGTCAGAGAGATAACTGGGTCCAGATCTCCTAGAACCTGTAGGCCACATTGTAAGCACTTGGATGTTTACTTTGTGCACTGGAAACTATTACAGGGTTTTGAGCAAAGGAGTGACATGATTGGATTTATGCTTTAAAAAACTTCACTCTTAGGGCGCCTGGGTGGCTCAGTGGGTTAAAGCCTCTGCCTTCAGCTCAGGTCGTGATCCCAGGGTCCTGGGATCGAGCCCCGCATCGGGTTCTCTGCTCAACAAGGAGCCTGCTTCCTCCTCTCTCTGCCTGCTTCTCTGCCTACTTGTGATCTGTCAAGTAAATAAATAAAATTAAAAAAAAACAAAAAAACAAAAACAAAACTTCACTCTGAGCCATTGAGTTGAAAGTAGTCTAAGGAGGCACAGAGTAAAATCAAGAAGACCTGTTAGGAGACTCTCCTAAAAAATTCAGTTGAGAGATAGTCTTGGATCAGGGAATTGAGAAGTAATTGGATCTGTTAGATTTACAAAAGAGATGCACAGATAGTACTGAGAGTTTTCTTATACTATGTTTCTTAATCTTCCCATTATTGACATTTTGTAATAGACAATCCTTTGTGGTGGGGGTTTGCCCTGTACAGTAGGATGTTATCCAGCATCCCTGTCCTTTATCCACTAGATGCAAGTACCATATCTGCAGTTCTAACAAACAAAAATGTTTCCAGACATTGCCCAATGTCCCTTATGGGGCAAAAATTGCTCCTAATAAGAACCACTACCATATATCCTTCACTGTTTCCCCTATGTTAACATCTTATATAACATTTTTCAAGCTAAGAAATTAATATTTGTACAATACTTAAGTGGAACTCCTGGTTTTATTTGTATTTTACCAGTTTTTCCACTACTGTCTTTTCTCCATTCCATTATTTATACTAAGATATTACATTGCTTTTAGTTTTCAGGTCTCCTTTATCTCTTCTTGGTCTTTTCTTTTTTCTCCTTTATCTCTTCTTGGTCTTATCTCTTATGACCTTGATACTTTTAAAGAGTACTAGTTAGGTATTTTGTAGGATGTTCCTCGGTTTGGGTTTGTCTGATGTTTTCTCATTAGAATGGGGTCAGGGATTTTGGGGAGAAGAATACCATAGCAGTGAAGCACCCTTCTTATAGGAGATACCTTATAAGAGATAAATGATACCAACATGACTTATCGCTGGTGATCACTCTGTTAAGATGTTTTCTGGTAAATTTCTCCACTGGAAAGTTATTTTTCCCTTTCCCTACTCTCTTCAGTAGAAGCAGGTTGCTAAGTCCAGCCTACACTTAAGCGGGGGAAGAATTAAACACCTACTTCCCGGAGGAGGAGAATCAATGAATTTTGACATGTATTAAAACCTCTATAGTAATTGGTAAATATTGTGGGGGGGAGATACTTTGAGGCTTTGCTAGTATCCTGTTTCTGCTCACTAATTTTAGCATTCATCAGTAGATCATACTGATAATAATTATTGCTATTGTGTTCTAAAAGTACCTCTTTATTTTGCTAATTTTTTCTGTATTTATTAATTGGAATTCTTCTGTAAGGAAGACTTGTTCTTTCACGTCTGTTTTTCTGTCTATCTGCTTAATCATTTATATCAATGCCAGTTCATGGATATTTATTTTAATCTTAGGGTTATAGTTCAGTGCTAGCATTATTTATTTTATTGACCAAATTATCCAACTTTTGTCATTGGGATCTCTTTTAGGTTGACTCTGTCCTATGCCATACACCTTTTATTTATGTGTATACATGTACATGTCTCTATTCTCTGGTACTAGTAGATGCTTCAGGCTCATTGTGTATTTTTCCTGCAATAGCCCTAGGCTCATTTTTTCAAGAAGCTGTGGCTCCTTTTATCAGAGAATGGTATTCTGAGGCCAAGCTCTGGATGCTAGGTGTGCTTGTTGCTACTTGATGTCACTGCTTCTGGGCACATTCAGTGGACAGAGAGGTAGGAAATATATGTATGTATACTAATCTATGTATCCACACATACCTGCGTTTATTTCTGTGTATAAAAGTAGGCCTGCATTTATACTTATGTGATTCCAGTTGGATGTGTTTGGATCCAACTATCTTTGCTCTAATAGATTGGATATAGAATGTGAAAAGAGAGTGGTCAAGGATGACTCCAAGGTTTTTGACTTGAGAATCAGAAGGATGGAGATGTGAAGACTGTGGGCAGAGCAGATTTCTGGGAAGAGTTCAGGAATTCTATCCCAGACTGGCTAAGTGTTTGAGATGTCTAATAGATATGCTAATAGGATTATCAAGTCAGCAGCTGAACAAATGAATGTGGAGTTCAGAGGAGAGTGGTCCAGGTTGGATACATGCGAGTTGTCCATATAGATGAGATCGATGCCTGAAGAGTGAATGTTGATAGAGAAGAGGGTCAAGGACTGACCCCTGGAACATAACAGTCAGAGAGATGAGGACGAGCAGTTCTGCAGAATGTTAAGGATGGGGGTATAGTTACCGGGTGGATTCCATATCCATCATTAATAAACACTTGTTATTTTCAAGGCATTGAGCTGTTTTGGGGGTTAACCTTGCTTCCTTCCTCCATAAACTTACAATCTAGGACGAGACAAATTACAGACTTAAAAAGAGTAGCAGTGGAAGGCAAGTCCTGGATAATAGTACAGATACGACATTCTGGAGAAGATTGTCAGAGGACATGGACAAAAGAAGGGAACAGAAAGTGTGCCAGCTGCAGGTCGACATTAACGCAAGCCTGTGTTAGTCAGGGAACTTGCCAGGGCTTCATGCCCACAACTAGTAATTATTGACAAGTAGAAGCTCCTCCATGTGTTGACCTTGGTTTCTTAGGTTGCTTCTGCTCTTAGTGCTCTGCCATTATAAAGTTTTGGGTTGGTAATTGTACCTATGGTCGTTGGCTGTCAATTAAGCCACTCAATGAACTGCTGCAACTCACTTTTTTTTTTTTTTTAAGATTTTATTTATTTATTTGTCAGAGAGAGAGAGGGGAGAGAGAGTGAGCACAGGCAGACAGAATGGCAGGCAGAGGCAGAGGGAGAAGCAGGTTCCCTGAGGAGCAAGGAACCCGATGTGGGACTCGATCCCAGGACGCTGGGATCATGACCTGAGCCGAAGGCAGCTGCTTAATCAACTGAGCCACCCAGGCGTCCCTGCAACTCACTTTTTAACCTTTGCCCTTTGCCATCTTTTTATAATCAGTGGGATTCAACTCAGGACTGCTTAAGATAAAGTGTTTCCATGTAAAATAAAGCAGCAGTGGGCTTCCCTTCTTCTGTGAACATGTTTATTTTTTGACTGCTTCTTAAATGATCTTTGACATTCCCATTTATCATTTGGTATTAAAGTCATACCCAAAATACATTTATAGAACTTTAAAGTAATTTAAACTTGTAACCTAGTAAACTGAGGTTTTAGTAAAATATTTTAATTTCATCTCCTTTGTACTAAAAATGGATAGGCTTTCATTGCCTGCTGAGAAGAGGTAGTACAGGTATCCTATGAGACAGATAAAGAGTACTTATAGAATAATTATTTCTCAGTCCCTCTTAAAGAATTGTAAGGAAAATAAGGGATTTATCTGTTTTATAGGATAGGGGGCAGAGAATTGCAGGATTCCATTCTCAGTTATTCCACCAAACTGGTTGGCAAAGCTGTCATCCACTTATGGATATGGGTGTGTTGTATTTATTTGTTGTGAGAAACTTGAGCATATGCTGAGTGGAAAGAGACTCTGTCACTTGTCTTGTTAGCAGGGTCCCTAGCACATAACAATACTCACAACGATTTTGGGTGAAGGAAGTACCTAAGATCCTTGAAGACATGAAGTAAGACATAAAGTAAGATGTGAAGAGTTGGCTTGGTCAAGAAAAGTTAGGATACTAAAACTTTAGTTGTCTAAGTCAGAATTAGGGCAAAGTAAAATAAATCTGTATGGTAACATCCTCATTTTAGACTAAGCCAGACAAATACTACTACTGTAAAAATGTGATCACTGTTTTTCGGTGGCCCA
The DNA here is from genome assembly GCF_002288905.1 of Enhydra lutris kenyoni. Taxonomy (NCBI): domain Eukaryota; kingdom Metazoa; phylum Chordata; class Mammalia; order Carnivora; family Mustelidae; genus Enhydra; species Enhydra lutris. The sequence goes on along the minus strand of NW_019154115.1, from coordinate 1,542,818 downwards.
TAATCCTACTCTCTAGTAGTAGAGTTCTTCTAGCTCAGGAGTCGAACTGCTTGAATTTGAATCCGGTGCAACTACATACCAGGTGTTTGACATTAAGTTTGTTTTTTGACTATTCTTCACTTTCCTCGTTTGTAAAATGAATATTTCTACTTTATGAGATTGTCAGGTGAAGTATGGATAGCAAACACATAAATGTTTCGATATAACTATTCACTTAATTTGAACCATTACTCTAAAAATGCTGAGATGCTAGTATCTTAAAGTTTTTCATTTTCTAGAAAATTATGTATGCTGCGTGATAATTAAGGGGGGGAAGCCCCATGTGAAAAAGAGAAAAAGACTAATGGGAAGTATACTAATATATTCACAGTGATGTGTCGGAACTAAGAATAATTGGTTTTCTACTTTTTGCTGTCTCCATATTTTTCCTCTTAATTTGTTTATCAGATTTTTGTTAAATATTTAACTATAAGCCAGAAATGGGCTTTCAAGAGCATATTGCTTTTTGAGCATTCAACATTGCGTTATGGATTAAGAACATAGATTCTAGACCTAGACTACATGGGACTGAATCTCATCTCTGCCACTTATTAGCTGTGTGATCTTGGGAAAGTTATTTTATTTCTATATGCCTTAGGGTTCTCATCTGTGAAATGGGGATAATGAAAGTACCTAAGTCAGAGGGTTTCTAATGATATAATATTTACAAAGTGCTTAAAATAATGCTTGGGGTATAGGAAATATCATGTATTTGCTGATAAATAAAGGATAGAAATATTACACTTAAAAATTAATGAAAGATTTTAGCTTTCCAGTGGATCTATAGGTTAATCCGCAGGTTTTCCTCTAACTCTCCTATCTCTACCTTCCTGAGCTTCTTTGGTTCCACTGATGGTGGAGAAGCAGGAAAACTATTTTTCTCATAAATTCTTTGTATGACAGGAGCATTTTCATTGTTTAAAGTTAGGATCTAACCCCTCACCCTCCCATAATTTTCAAAGTAGATTCAGTTACTTTTGTTACTACAAGGGGAGATGCCATGGTACACCATTTCAATATTTTGTAATAGTCAATTGAATATTTCAAAGGCTGAGAAACTGTCTTCTTCCCAGGTGTGCAACAGTTTTTATAGATTTTATTTGGGTATGAAGTAGGAGTAATTGTGGGAGTTAGTGTGAAAGAAGATTTAAGGCATTGGAGAAGCAAGAAAAAAAGTATTTTCCTAATGCCAGTTCTCTCCTTGACTTGAAAATTCTTTTAGCAATAATATCCCCAGACTATTTTTCAGCATTTACCTATTAAGGACTGGCTGTATTCACAATGTTAAACCTTACAACTGGATATTTCAGCTAGACTGACAGATCTTAATTCAGCTGTTTGTCCTGAAGTTAAAAGAGGTTATTGTTTTCCAAAATCAGTGAGGAAATTAGTATAAGAGTGATGAGATATCCAGAAGAGAATCCTGTGGTTAAATAACCCTTTTTCTTCTATGCAGTGTAAGAACAAGTTTACTTTGTTTCTTTTTAAACATTTTATCTATTTATTTGTCAGAGAGCGAGAGCGAGAGAGAGCTCGAGCACACAAGCAAGGGGAGCAGCAGGCAGAAGGAGAAGCAGGCTCCCCACCAAGAGGACCCTAGGATCATGAACTGAGCCAAAGGCAGAGGCTTAACCCATGGAATCACCCAGGCATCCCTGCTTTGTTTCTTAATATACAAATGTAACTTGTGGAATGACAGCATCAAAGAATATACAAATTGCACCATCAGTAGCATAGAAGAACTTATAAATACAGTAATTACTAATTTAGGGATCTGAACTTTTATTATTAACTTAGATTTTACTTCACATAAATATTTTTATTAAACATATGCAAATAAAATTTGAATTCTATGATAAACGCAACTTGTAATTTTGTTGTCGGTTTTATATTCCAAAAGTCTAACAAAAATCTTGTCATTGAGAAAAGTTGTGTTTTGTATTCTTTTGTAAAAGGCAAATATAGGGCTTTGTAGCTGCATGAAAACCCTCTTATCCTTTATAGGACTGTGTGGTCTGCATTTTCATGGACTGGCATTCTGACTAGGAGACTGAGTACTGTATGGAATGACTTTCTTCTAATTCTCTTTGTCCTTTTAGCTTCAAGTCTTTATTACCTATCAAATTATACATCTTTTTTTTTTTTTTAAATATTTTATTTATTTATTTGACACAGAGAGAGAGATCGCAAGTAGGCAGAGAGGCAGGCAAAGAGAGAAGGGGAAGCAGGCTCCCTGCTGAGTAGAGAGCCCGATTTGGGGCTTGATCCCAGGACCCTGAGATCATGACCTGAGCCAAAGGCAGAGGCTTAACCCACTGAGCCACCCGGGCACCCCCAAACTACACATCTTTAAAAATTATAAGCTTTTATGATGGGAAAAAAGTTAACTTTTATTGTAGAGAATAAGTAAAAAGGAGAAAATCTGCTATCCTACCATCCAGAGTTAACCAGTACTGATAGTTTGGTGCCTTTTCCCCCATTTTTCTGCATGTATATATATGTTTCAGAATGCCTTATTGACATCATGCTGTGTATGGTAGAGATACAGCTTCTTTGTCGATTGTAGCCAGTGCAGTAAGCCGGTCATACTGTGAGAGACACGGAGGAGCTGAGACTGGCTGAGGAGACAGACACATGCTCACTTATAGGAGATACTTTGCTTTTAGAGGAATTGATAGTTTTCTGTTTTTCGTATTGTTAAACTAAATTTGAATAATTTGATGCATGTTCGAAGCAGCTCCACTTTTTAATAATCTCATAACCTGATTTTTTTCTGATAATAGATTATGGACATTTTCCTATGTCATTAAAAAAAATTTCACTTCTTCACCACCCCATGCTCACTTTTTGATAGAAAACTGACAATAAGAGAGGATATGATAACAGAATAGGCCCTTGATAGTCTCAAAGAATATATCTCAAATCTCTTAGGCATATCTGTTCAGGACTGGCGCTGTTTGATAAATAATAATTCATGCCGCAAATGTAATTTCAGATTTTCTAGTAGCCACGTTTTTTTTTTTTTTTAATTTTTAAAGATTTTATTTTTTTGACAGAGAGAGATCACAAGTAGGTAGAGAGGCAGGCAGAGAGAGAGAGAGAGAGAGGGAAGCATGCTCCCTGCTGAGCAGAAAGCCCAATGCGGGCCTCTATCCCAGGACCCTGAGATCAGGACCTGAGCCAAAGGCAGCGGCTTAACCCACTGAGCCACCCAGGCTCCCTCTTGTAGCCACATTTTTAAGAGTACAAAGAAGCAGGTGAAATTAATTTTAATGATACATTTTATTTAGTATAACTAAAATACCATCGTAACATATACTCAGTATAATAAATTGAGATGTTTTACAGGTTTTTTTCTTGCTAAGGCTTCAAAATCTGTTGTGTATTTTCTACTTACAGCACATCTCAATGCAAACTGGCCACAGTTTGAGTGCTCAGGAGTCACATGTGACTAATATTAGCACAGTCCTGGAGCATATAATTTCTCCCATAAAATACAACAAAATAGCACTTTTCAAGTACTTTGGAGTGGGTTAGTATGAGAAGAAAACTATAAAGCCAAGTTGTACTGAGGATGATGAGCATTCATTCTGGTGTCTAATGAAATCTTAAAACTTTGCCTCAATATGACATATTCCTGTATTTATGGACCTTCATGTTACAGAATAATGTTAAATTTGTAGTCACATAAAGGTTTACTGTGCATACGTACCTGTGGCTATTCTCAGAATAGTCAAAAGATCAATTCCATATTCCAAGGATTTAGGATAACTAAGAGTTTGCAAGTACACTTCGTGGTTTAAGACCTGAGGACAAATGTATCCTTCCTGGTAGAGAGTGCTTTTATGAAGTGAGTAACAAACCTGTATGCACATGTACATGTTACATATGCGTATACAAAATATATATATTATATACACACATGCACACACATTTATCAGGATCCACATAGTCACTCTGAAGAAACAGTAGCAATTAAAATCAATCTTTTCTTTTTAAAATGAATTTGTGGCATGATAAGAAAGATGTGGCATGATCAGAATGATCCCTAAGGTTAGTGAATATATAATATACAATAGAAGAATAAAGAACAAGCTTTGCTTTTATTTTTTTTTTAAGATTTTATTTATTTATCTGACAGAGATCACAAGTATGCAGAGAGGCAAGCGGAGAGAGAGGAGGAAGCAGGTTCTCCCTGGAGCAGAAAACCCGATGCGGGGCTCAATCCCAGGACCCTGGGATCATGACCTGAGCCAAAGGCAGAGGCTTTAACCCACTGAGCCACCCAGGAGCCCCCAAGCTTTGCTTTTAATTTAGCTTGTGATCATGTGAAAAATTCCCTAGTATCTCTAAGCTTTATTTTGTTCTGTAGGATGGAGATAATCCTGCCTTTTTTTCTTAATATGATTTTGATTATCAGATGATTATCAAATCCCAAATTATAAAATTGGATGAATGGAGACTAAAGGGACATGTCATATTCATCTTTATGTCCCCAGGACTTAGTATTGGGTTTGACAGACTGGCACCCAATAAATATTGTATTCAAAGTCTGAATATATGTAAAAGAACTTTCTAAACTGAGAGTGCTGCAAGTGGAAGTTATTTTGTTTATTTGGTTTGTACTGTTTCTTCTTCTTTAATTTCTTGATGGGAATATGAGAAGTGTAATAGTTAATATTTCCCCATAAACTCAGTAAATAGGACTGCATGTTGTGATTGTATTTTTACTTAACATTATTATTTATTCACCAGATCTTGTCTATAAATATGTATATCTCTAAAATATGTTATAATTATCTTGTTTTAAAAGATGTCTAGCACTTAAATATTTTTTTTTAAATAAAGATTTTATTTATTTGACAGCGAGACGGTGAGAGAGGGAACATAAGGAGGGGGAGTGGGAGAGGGAGAGCAGGCTTCTGCAGAGCAGGGAGTCCAATGTGGGGCTTGATCCCAGGACCCTGGGATCTTGACCTGAGCCGAAGGCAGACGCATAATGACTGAGCCACTCAGGTGTCCCCAGCACTTAAATTTATCTTGACCTGTTTAGCATAAAGAGTTAATAATTTTTTTGTTGTTGTTAATATGAGCTAGGACTGTTTTCACTGTAATCCATCTTTATTAGCTTAAAATCAGCCTGAGACACTAATACGTACTTATTGGATGTCAAAATTGTAGAGGCAAACTAGCAATATTTTAATTACCACACTGTTGTCTGTTAATCAGAAAATGCCCCTAGTAAGAATGGCTTTCTTGTTTATATAACGGTGGGAGAAACTCCATCTTTTTCCTCCAGAAAGGATCCAGCACTTCATAAATGCTTAGTGTGGAAGTAAAACAAAATTATAATGCAAGAACCAGTAATGTGCACCCAGAGCAGCATTTCAAAGTGATCCTCATCAAAACATGAGCTTTTTCTAGCACCAGCTATGAGTTTCTGTAACTACCCACTCACTGAGTCATCTGTAGCAATTGAAAATTTGGATATTTCCCATTTTTTAGGGCATATTTTTTGATAAAGTGGCTTCTCTTTATCTCATGAATGAAGTAAGCAGCCTCATGTAAAACAGCCTGCACAGCGTGACAGTATGCCTCATTGTTTCCTGGGAATGCGGAACTTCAGGAAGCAGTTGGATGTTGTCTGTGTGCTAGGGCACCATTAACTCAATATTATACTTCAGGAGTAGTTGTATTATATTCCCCCACTTCTGCCTTCCTCCAACACCTTTGGTATCTTTGGATATTTAGTGACAGAAAGATAATCAAATCAAGCTTGATCCCCCCCCCCCCATTTTTCTGCCCATGACAGTAAATGTTAAAATTGTTAAAATCAAGAAATATAGTACAAGGGTGCCTGGCTGGTTCAGTTGGAAGAGCGTGTGGCTATTCATCTCAGGATTGTGAGTTTGAGCCCTCCGTTGGGTGTAGAGATTACTTAAATAAAGTTATAAAAAAGAAACATAGTACATATTAATGAAAGAGATCAGAGCAGTGACAGTGTAGACCATTTGGCCAAATGTAAACTGAGTGATGTACTGAATGAATGAAATGATGGGCCTCAATTAAAGGCAGAGAAGGGGTAACTTGTTTTTTTTTCTTTCCTTCTTTGCTCTTTCTCCCTGATGTCTAGGCTAGATAGGCATTTTTTAAAAAGTGATTCTATTACCCACCCCCCCAAAAAATCCTCTGCTTATTTCTATTCCATTCTGAGTTTCATTGTTTGCTGTTGTGCTTAGACACAAGGGAAAAGGATTGAAATCTTGTTCTTTTTCTTTAATTCTGTAGTTCATGTACTTGCATCTGCTCATTCTTAGCTTAGAAAATACTAATGATAATTGGTTAAAGAAGACGTTCATCTCATGAAAACTTACAGTAATCTAATTCTGAATAATTTTTATTATTAAGCCCTTAAATATTCCAACCCGTATCAGCAAAGGCTCCCTAGGAAAATAAAACTGGCACCTTTAATATGGACCAAATTATTGCTCATGCATTTGACAGTATGCTCTGCATTAACTTTTGCTTTTTCCTGTCAATATCTGATTGATGAAATTCAAATGACTAATAATCTTTGGAAAATAAAAAGGTATGTTTTATTTATTTATTTATTTTTAATTTATTTTATTCCTGATTTAGGAATTTAGTTGAGCCACGAGCTACAATTTTTGTGTTTTTTTTTTTTTTTTAAGAAGCACAAGAAAAGAGACATGATTTTGCTTGTATAAATACTTTTCATACTCTTAACAATTATATTTTGACTCGTACAGATTAACTCTTGCATGATGTTTCAGTTTCTGGTCCTTGGCTATCATTTCTGGGAACTATTAAGAGAGCAAGAATGCTGGGTATTTTTAAGGCTTAGTGCTGCTGTTGAAACACTGCTTGAATTGCCAGCAAATTGAACTTCTAGAGGAAAGGAAATGGTGTGTACAGCAAAACTTTTCTTTAGGGAAGAAAAAAAATTTACTCATGTTTGTAAGATGGATTATTTTGGAGGTAGTAGTTTGCAATTTGAGGATATTGTGAGCTGCTAATATGTAAAACAGTTAATATAACAATGAGTTATAATAAATGAGTTACAGGATGTGTATGAAAGCAGTGTTTTATAGTATTTATCCTAGTTCCAGTGACTTAGAATATATATTTTGAAAGTGTATGATTTCTTTGTTCTGACCTACTTGTTTTAGAAGTTAAATTTTCTAAGTTCATGGCATTTATTGTATAAGCATTTTTTGGGTCTAAGTGCCATGTCAGTTATTCTGACCGTTCAAGGAAGATATTTGTTTCTTGTAGTGTTTGGACTTAAGGACCATATTGTAAATATTGGATATTTATCTGGTTTTAGAGATGGTTTCTTTAAAAATGTTCCTAATTAAACAAGCTACAGATGAATAGTATCTCAAGAGAAATCACACCATATAGCAATAAATAGAAAAAGAAACCAAATTCCTTCTGCATCTCTTTTTCTCTGTTTACCTCCCGGGGGTAAATAAATAGTAACCACTGCAGTCAGCTTGGTATCTTTCCAGGTCTTTTCTTCTGTGTGTGTGTGTGTGTGTGTGTGTGTGTGTGTAGTTTTATTTTGTGTCTGTATTTTTTTTAACATATTCCATGCATTGATCTGGATTCTGTCCTTTACCCAATATGGAATATAGCTTTTCATGTCAGTACATGTAGTTGTATCTCATTCTTTAACTGCTGCATAGTATTTCTTTGCCTACGGTTTTTAGTTTTAGTTTATTGCATTAAAAAAAATTTAGAGCAGTGCTCTTGTGCTTGGATTGCACAAGCTTACCATTTTAAATCTGGAAATGGTAAGGATCATTTGGTTTCTTCAAGTTTTCTGAGTAGGCAGAACACATTAAATTTTTTATCAAAACTGTAAGAGGAAGTAAAAATTAGTTAGTTGGATTATTTCAACTTTTTAAAAATGCCTGGATTGTGTTGTACTGTTCTGGGCATATGATTTAATGCAGTTGAAACTGTGCTGTGGTTGTATCACTGAACCCCACTTACAGTTGGGAAGAACCAAATGATGACAGTTTTTCTTCAGTGAGATAGGATGGATAAAAGCAGCTTATATTTAGGCTACATAGATCTTTGATGACTGTACCCAGAAAGAAAGACGATCCCTGAGCGTAGGTACCCTGTGTTTTCCTGTTCGTTGTTAGATTTCAGGCACCTCCCATTGTGCCTAGTGTGATGAAGACACAAAGATGTAGGAATGAATGAATGGTACAGAGAGGTTCTTTATATGAAGCATGTCTTCTTTGGGCCATGAGTTGAAAATAACCTAGCAGTTAAGGCTTCAGAGATTGGCCTTCAATTGCATTGGTATTAACACATCTATAACACTGAGCACTTAAATTTTTGATAATTTATCCAGAAGCTTGAGTTGTTTTGCTGTCTTGTTGTCTTTACTTTCTTGTGTAAGTAGTGTTTCTTTCTTTCTCTCTCTCTCTCTCTCTTTTTTTCCAGGTGGAGTAACATCTAAGTTATTATCTTTGTTTCTTAGGAAACTTTGGTCAAACCATTCAAAATGAACAACTGAGATGAGTAGTTTTGGGGGTGTCTCTCCCAGTGGTTCTTATATTTATTGTTTCCATATTGAGGATGCTTGCTGTTTTCAGTTCAGTTAGGAGGCATTTTCTGAGTGCCTACTTTGTAATGGACCTGATGCTGAATGGTGGAGGTACAGAAATGAATGAACTGCCGTCCTGACCCTCGCATCTCAGTGTCCAGAAAGAATAAGAGAGTGTCACCGGTACATGGCAAGTGCAATTATAGGTACTATTATATGTTGGACTGTAACTTTGAGCTTTGGCATTAATTTGGCCATTCTGAGATTGAGACCATCTGTTGGCTAGGAGTTTGAAGTATTTCTAATGCTTCATCATGCTTCATATTCTGGCATTATTACTTTTTGGAGAACTTACAGCTGAACAGCTTGTTTTTAGTATGTGTGTAGTGTTCTTCCCTCTCTCTTTCAATTTCTTGAAAGTGAGCTGCTCTGTTAGAGCAGAAGACTGAACCGTCTCTTGCCTCAGCTTTCACCTGCTGCTGAAAAAAACCTCTTCTCCCATAGTCCTTTTTTTTTTTTTTTGTGGTTGGACCTTTATAAGTCTATATGGACCCATATTTCCATCCCACTGAATGTATTCTCTATGGTTGTAGGACTTCTTCTTTTTTTTTTTTTTTTTTTTTTAAGATTTTTATTTATTTATTTGACAGAGAAAGAGATCACAAGTAGGCAGAGAGGCAGGTAGAGAGAGAGGGGGAAGCAGTCTCCCTGCTGAGCAGAGAGCCCGATTCAGGGCTTGATCCCAGAACTCTGAGATCATGACCCGACCTGAAGGCAGAGGCCTTAACCCACTGAGCCACCTGGGCGCCCCTGGTTGTAGGACTTCTTACTTATCGATGTATTCCAGCCCTTAGAATAGTGCCTGGCATATAGCAGACTTGCCGTAAATACTGTTTAATGAATGATATCTGACAACTCTACCTAGAAGACTGAGTGAATCTTTAATGCACAGATCTTGTTTCAGAGCAAAGGGTTGTGTTCCTGTTCTTACTGTGAAGCTTTGTGAGTCCATGTAGCTTAGCAGGAGCACCTCACAACCTTGTAACTAGTATCATTTATTAGGGTTACTGAGAAGATTCCCACTGTAGTGCGTACCCAGGGATAAGGAGAGAGGCCTTAAATGAAGTCATCTTCTGGGCCTGTGAGGCTGGGATCCAAGGTCCCTGTGACATTAAACTAAGTCTTGTTGGAGAAGTAAACGCTCACAGTCCTAGGGATCCTTTTGGGTGTATCCTGTGGAGGCAAAACTTCTTATCTTTTTGGTTCTGGCATCATAGGAAGAGTTCTTGGAATTCCCTGGGGCATCTATCCACTAGGTCAAGCCCCAGGAAAGCTGAGCGGCAGTTTATTGTTGTGTTTAAATGCTGAGGATCTACAGCCAGACCGCCTCTTTGGAATCTTGGTATTGCCATTTCCCTTATGTGTGATCTGCAGCAAGTTACTTATTTTGTGTTTCAGATTCCTTGTCTGTAAAAATGGGAATAAAATAGTAACTAATTCATAATGTGGTTTGAGGATTAATATAGGCAAAGGGCTTAGAAACATACCTGGTACATAATATCAGTGCTCCGTAAATATTCATATTTCCTTAGTTGATACTGAAAAGCAGTTCATGCCTTTTTACTCATTTTTATTCGAATGTGCTTCCCTGAGAAGTGTGAAAAGGCACAGAGGTACAGCTGCTCTTCTGGGAGTTTCACATAGGCGGGTGTGGAGGTGTATGGAGGCCCATGGAGGTGTGGTAAGCATTAGATGGCACATAGCATCAGCTTCTAAGGCCCTCATCCATCACCACGTGGAAAACAGGTGGAGAACCTTTGATCTGGAGAGCTCTAATTATCTCCAAAGTAGGCCATGCTCAATTTGACAGTGTCATGATTTTTAATATTTGAAAGCTCCAGAATTGCTGCTATGGGATATAACCCTTTCTTCTTCAGCCTCTTTCCTGCTTTCTTATACTGTTGAGTGAATATGATGCTCCACTTCCCACATAGATACCCAATAGCTGTGACTGCCAAAATATTTATCTTACTTTCAGCACATAACTTGTTGACATGTTATTGGGTACTTGAAGTTTTCACTATTACCTGGGTTTGAATCCCAGTTTTGCCAAACTTCAGGTTTTTTTGTTAAATGTGTCCACCCAGTAGGATTGTTGTAAGGATTAATAAAAATACAACACTTAATGCAGTACTGGGCATGCAATAAGTCTCAAACATTGGTTGTAAAGTTAATATATTTGTCCTGATTAGCATGGTAGTCCTTATTGTTCCATATTTCAAATTGGCAATGAAATACAAATTTGCCCTAATCCTCATTGCTGCTCAGAACTGGAAGACTAAGTGAAATGTAGCAGCTCTCTGCTTGAAATGTGCTGTTAACCTTCCTTTTGCGGTCAGGGGCATGCAGGGGTCCTGAGAGTTGGTTTTTCTGGTCCTATATTCTAGTTCCTTTCTGCTGAAATGTTGTAGCCCAGATTTTCATTACAAACTCCTCTTGGTGGCTTCTGCAACAAAATTGCAGTAATGTGATTTGCATTCTGTCCTTGAATTGAGGCCAGAATTAGGAAGTACATTCAATGCTTTTGGTAGCAAAATTCTGTAATGGCCTGTGAGATAATTATGTTGATAATAACATACAAATTTTTATGTATAACCTCCAGTTTACCACTCACCCTAGATTTGTTGCATTTCTTTTCCTTTAATTTGAAAAACATCCTTCAATGATAGGCAGTACCATCTCTCCCTTTTACAATTGAGAAAACTGAGGCTCAGAAAGTTTAAATAATTTGCTGTGCAACTTAGGCACTGAACAGAGTGAGAGTTAATTCATTCCATGACTTTTTTCCTTTCAAAATTAGAAAGCTGAATCCCCAAATTGGGTCAAAATTTTTCCTGGAGAAATTTACAAATGATTTGGCTACATTTAGATCTTAGGTAAAAGAAAGGAAATAGGTGGAAAGAAGGTATGGAGAGGTTGAATTGATAAATGTGGGCCAACTACAAAAGATAAGAAGCTGAAAATATCATTCAAACACTTTTGGTATTGAACCAATTCATAGAAGGCAGTTGCCCAGTTGGAGGACTTTTTTTTTTTTTTTTTTTTTTGGTAGTGTCACATTTTAACTCGGAGATTCAAATTTCAACTTAAAATATATCTGAAAGAGAGGGTAGAAGATGGTATTAGTGGAAAGGAAAATGTAGACGTAGAAATGTTATGCATATTTAACAGAAAAAAATGATCCAGTTGAAGTGTTAAAAACCAAGAGCTAAGTGGGGGTTCAATGTAGATATGGTTCAGAGAAGGCTAATTGCAGATATTCTTTGGTTCAGGTAGAGAGGATTCAGATAAGCTTTCTGGAGTTGTTACCATAGTATTAAATTATATCTTCCCAGAAATGAGATCCTAGTGTGCAACTTACTTATTTGGAATTTGTTTAAGCAGGGTGCCTGGAGGTAAACACTGAATCCTTACTGCAACTGAGGAGGTATCTGGAATATACGTCGGGGTCTGCTGTGAATTTCATTAGCTGCATGTTAGCCCGTCGTATCTGTCACAGAGGCTATAGCGTTTACCTAAGAAGCTTGCCTTATTTAACATTTTTACTTGTTTAAACCCGTGCAAGAGGCTCAAATCTTGCATCTTAAATTTACCTATAAGCTGGCTGCATATACTGAAGACATACTAAATATACCTACTTGCTAGCATTTGCTTCCACAGTATAAACATGTCTTCCCTTCCTTCCCCATCAACCCACTTTTCTCAGACTTCCGGGTTGGTCAGGTTGGTCCTCATCTGCACAGTTGCCCAGGCACCAAAATGCTGAGGTCACTTTGGAATTCATCAACTCCAGTCTTGCCAAATCTGGTAGTTCTTCATTTGTAATGTATGGTTTGTCTGTTTCTCTTCATTGCTACTACTTCAATGTTTTTCCTTTTTCGCTGGAAAGGAAAAGATCATTGTTTCTTGGGTTTGTTTTGTTTTGTTTTGTTTCCAAGTAATTTTTGAAAGACATTTTCCTGGATAGTGCCTTTTCTGTTTCGCTTATTTTAGTTATTTAATCAGTTTAGTTCAGGTGCCAGTGTGTCATTGGAGAGGTGGCTCCTGTTGGAACAGTAAGTTTCAGTTCTGCTAAAAGAGATCATTTGCATCAGTGAGGGTTGGGGAAGAGGAGTTGAAACATCAGCTGTTAACAGTAATAAAATCACTTTCCTTGTATGATTTTTTTTTTTTTTTTATTTGACAGACAGAGATCACAAGTAGGCAGAGAGGCAGGCAGAGAGAGAGGGGGGAAGCAGGCTCTCCGCTGAGCAGAGAGCCCAATGTGGGGCTCGATCCCAGGATCCCGAGACCATGACCCGAGCCGAAGGCAGAGGCTTAAACCACAGAGGCTTAAACCACTGAGCCACCCAGGCGCCCTGAATGTTTTGAATTTGAACAACAAATTCATCTGTTTTGCCTTAAACAAAAGGCAAGATGTATTTGAAGACAACTATTTGCAACCCACGATGAGGGAATTCCTACCCTACAAAATTATTTCAGGAATGAGCTAATGTATATGTAAATGTATATTTACACCTGGGCAGTGAACATCCAGTTATCTGAGGGGATGACAAAGTGTATGATCTTTCACTATTTTAAAAGCGTGTTTTTTTTTTTTCTATAGGTAGAATGAATTTTATAATTTATTAACTTAAGGGAGCAAATGTCTTTGTAGAAAAGATTATCAGGAATGTAGCCAGGCCTTAATGGCAGTTTTCTTGTGGGGAATACTAAAATGGAGGAGGTAATTTCTGTTTGAGACTTACTCTGTGTTGAGAACACTGGAATGGTTCAGAAGCACATTAGGGGCGTTAGTAAATTTATATGTCTACATTTGTTTAGTTAACAAGTTGACTATATTTTGTTCAGATAGATTGTTTAAAGATCTTTAGTAAAAGATTCCCTCCCCGACATATTTCTATTGTGCAACAACCTATACATATCTTTGCAGTGGAAGTACATTAATTACATTAATTAAATTAATTAAATTACATTAATGAGGCATTGAGTTTGCAGTTCAGTAGGATTCAAGCAGAGTGGTGCAGTGGAAAGCTCTTCCTGAAAGTGTTCTAACATGATGGACGATTGATTAGCTGCGGGATGCAGGGAAAACCACTCTTCTTCTCTCTTGGCTTTGGTTTCCACTCTGTAGATCAAGAGAGTTAGACTGAGGACCCTCCCCACTCTGAATTGCTGATTTTGTGGTGCCCCCCAAATCACTTCTGAGCTGTTTCCTTAGAGAAGGGGTATTTGTCCCATTGCCTTTTCTGTTCTCTCAAAGCCAGCCTACATGTTCTGGAGTTTGGGAAATTTTTTTTTTTTCTCTGACTGAAGTTAAGTGACCTAAACAGATAATTTTGACAGTAGTGTTGTTATTAGTTTCATGCTACCAACAGCATTTTAGCAACAGAGCAGGATTGTTTCCAAATTAGGAATCTATTAAAATTCAAATGTTGATGAAGAAGGGCTTTAAACACTTTGTTTACACAGAGTCATTCGTAGGGTTATGTGGGATGCTCATTTTATAACAGCAGCAATAAATGAGATAGTTAAGAGCCTGGACGCTGGAGCCTGTACCACCTGGATCCACACACATCTGGCTCTGCCACTTGCTCCTTTTGTGACCTTGGGCAAGTTATAATAATAGCACCTATCTAATAGGCTTGCTGAGGAATATATACCTGGGCTATGACCCCTTATATGTGCAAATACGACTACGAATTTATTATTATTTTTTACATTCTAGGGATCAGGTCTTCCTCTGATACCTCCTTTAATCCTCATAACAATCCCGTGAAAGTAGGACCATCTTTGAGGATAGAGGTTAAATAACTTTCGTCACATATGAAGTAGGTGCTAGAGTCATGGTTCAAACTAGATCTTTCTGACTCATTCTGAAACCAGGTTCTTTCCTTATGTATATATAGTTGACCCTTGAACAAGACGGATTTGAACTGCATGGGTCCACTTATGTGTTTTTTTTTTCTCTCTATAGTTTAGATAGTATATATATGTAAATATATTTTCTCTTTCTTGTGAATTTCTTAACATTTTTTCTTTAGCTTACCTTACTGTAAGAATACACTGTATAATACATACAACATACAAAATAATGGGTTAATTGACTTTGTTATTGGTAAGTCTTCTGTTTAACAGTAGGTTTTTAGTAAAGTTTTGGGAGAGTTAAGTTATACCTGGATTTTTGACTGCATGGGGGTGGGGATAGGTACCCCTAACCCCTTCATTGTTCTAAGGTCAATTGTATACTGCTCTAAGGCCAGGCCTTTGGAAATTCTAAATGTTGTTTATTTTTCCCTGGGCAATGACTTCCAGAGGCTCTTGGTGTTGGAAGATCAAAGGCTCATCTAGCATTTGAATGCCTCCCATCACCAGGATAAAGTGATTTGACTTCTTCTCCTTTTTTATATCTGGGCCTTTCTGGCATCAGGGCTCTTGGTGAATTATTTTCATACAATGTGATTTGATTTTTTTTTTTTTTTTTTTTTTTTTTTGGTTCATCTCCTCTGCAGACTGACCCAGCATTGGTACCCAGTTCCCAGTTTCTCTGACATCAGCCTTGGGTTATAAAAGACTCCTTTTTTACTAGATCTACCTCCTTAATGGAGGAGAGTGAAAATTGCAACACACGAAATTCTCCCTTTATTCACCAGATGTTTAACTGAACATCTGTGTATATGACATTTTAATCTGGGGTTTAGCTCTTGTATTTTTCACCTGAAAATTTAAAAATGGCTTTACAGTGAAACAACATCATTGGAACATCAATTTTTACTCATTTACAAAGCTTTAGAGTACATTCATTTCAACTACCATAGCTACTTTTGTTTTTTCTTTTGAAAATTCTTTCGTGTAAATAATGGTACACAAATAGGTCTCTGTCATTACTCAACCTTCTTATGACATTATCGTACTTAATGCTGAGTAATACGAATAAGG
The DNA here is from genome assembly GCF_002288905.1 of Enhydra lutris kenyoni. Taxonomy (NCBI): domain Eukaryota; kingdom Metazoa; phylum Chordata; class Mammalia; order Carnivora; family Mustelidae; genus Enhydra; species Enhydra lutris. The sequence goes on along the minus strand of NW_019154115.1, from coordinate 1,527,196 downwards.
GTGGTGCCGGGTGTAAACATTTTGCATTTTGAGTTTCAGAAGGTTTTAGCTTCACCTGAGTTGCTGAGTCAACTCTGCTTTGTTCATTATTTCAGAAAAGTATCTTATACATGGGTTCCAATTAGTATAACTCTAAAAAGTTAATTGCATTTAACAAGTTCCAAGAAGTTCTGTAAGCATCCGTCCCCTTCATTTTGTAGTTAGCTGAACAGTGAAGATAATGGTGAAGTAATTTTATCCATTTTATTTTGAAAAAGTCTTGGTTTTGGTAATTTTTGTCCGTAAAGGGTCAAATAGTAAATATTTTAGGTTTTGTGAGCCATATGATCTCTGTCACAGCTATTCAGCTCTGCCAGTGTAGACTACAAACCCATAGAAATGTACCTCTGTGGGCATGACTGTGTTTCAGTAAAACTTGATTTATGTAGACCGAGTTTGAGACTCTTGATGGTGAGGCTCCAGTGAAGAAGTGACCAGTGGTGGAGGTTCCAGTGAAGAAGACACTCATGTGATGAAAACAGCTATTTAAGCTTCTGGCAAAATTGGCTTCTAACAGAGGAGTCATAATAGTGTTTATATAAAAATAAAAGCAGTGGTTTGAAATGTCAAGGAATACTAAGAACCACTCTCGCAAGGAGTTCTCTTTTCAAAATGGCATGATTTTGCTCATAGTGAATGCTTACAAGAGTCCCTCATGATGTATTATTAATTTAGAAGCTATTATTTGTTCAGCTACATATGCATATTTTAATTTCCTTTATACATTTAAAAACGATAAATGGAAAATTCAGTACTGTTCAAGAAAGGAACTGCTACTCAGTACTTAAATATTATTTGCCAGATCACATTTTGGGTTGAGTTTCTATTTTTAACTGATATGCTGCCTTAAGTTTGCCAAAACCTGATTGCATTTGGAAGGAAAGTAGCATTGTTGCTGTTTCCTCTGCATGATAACATCTAAAATAGGCAGCAGGCAACAGGGGGAGAGTGAAGGTAAAGGGCAAAAATATAATACTCTTTTGAAGCTTGTATTTTTTTTCCTCTACAGAATTTCAATTCCGGTTAGACTATGCTTTCCTTCACTCTGATCCTTAGAATACCTTATTTATTTTCTACATTCCATATTTGTATTGAGGTGTGATTATGAACCATTTTGTTAGAATTTAACCTTCTGATTCAAGTTGATTAATGTTTTTATTTGCAGTCTATATTTTATAGTGTTTAATTCTGTTTCCCCTCAGTGAGTGCTTCTGTTTTAGAGCAGGAATAACTGACATAAGGTGTACCAAGTGACTTAGAAAACATTTTAAAATAGTAACTTTACAGCTACATTTTAGAGCTTAAGAAATAGAAAAGGTTAAATAGATTGGCCAAAGTTATTAATACCATGAGTATTTTATTTTAGGTCACATTTTTGTGCTCTTGTTAAACCATTCATTTGGTAAAATCCCTCAACCTAGTGTTATGAAAACATGTATATGGGGTTGCAACAGATCTGGGATTTGTGACCAGTTTGAGGCTCTAACTGGATGATGTTTTGCTCAAAGCTTCCTTTATGTTTCTTTTACATTAATGGCATCAGGATGCCATGCAGCCCCCAATATGAATCCCTAGGAGGAAAATTTTGAATAGGGTTCTGAAAAGTGTGATTATCAGATTTTGATGTGTCTTTTAACACTTATCCCACTTAAAAAGACGAAGAGAGGGGTGCCTGGGTGGCTCAGTCATTAAGTGTCTGCCTTCGGCCCAGGGCTCAGATCATGATCCCAGGGTCCTGGAATGGAGCCCCAGCCCCACATTGGGCTACCTGCTCTGCGGGAAGCCTGCTTCTCCCTCTCTCACTCCCCCTGCTTGAGTTCCCTCTCTCGCTGTGTCTCTCTCTGTCAAATAAATAAATAAAATCTTACAAAAAAAAACAAAAACAAAACAAAAGACCATGAGAATGTGGAATCAAATGTTGCAAATTTTAACTGACATTTCTTTTCAAGGAAGATATTTCCTATTATGATGTGGTTGTCCTTCTCTATTTAAAATAATGAAATAAAATGATTTCGTATTTCAACTTTTCAGTCATTCATAAGCTGTTGTATGAATACATTTTCCAAATAGATACAATGAACATTTTAAGTGAAGTCCTTTTTCCTTTAAGAAAAGCATTATGACTATTCATAAAATTCATTTTTTGGGGTCAGATTGAACTATTGAGCCCTATATGGAAAAACTTCCATTTATATTTAATCTTGGTTAGATTCCCTTTCAAGAAGTTAGTAGCCCCATTCTAAATGTACTTAAAACTGTTATGTTAATAGGAAGAATACTGAGGATTGTGAGACAACAAATCAAAATAGGAGGAAAACCCCCAGCTGTTTATCTCCCTAATGGAGTAGACTGAATACTGTCCTATAGAGAGAACACAGAACTGAGAACTAATGATTATTTTAGCACTGATAATGTGGCAGGCATTCACTTGTTTGGAAATTGCTAATACCCTCTCTTCTACCATAGAGAGGGGGAAATAAAGGGGGCCTAATTCAGACTTGGTGTGGGTTAGGAAGGAATGTGTTTCAGGGTCCAAGAGGGAGGATGTCAGGAGATTATTTCTAAGAGAAGGATGTGAGCTTAACATAGCCATGCAGACAAGGGAAGAGAGCTCTACCAAAAAAAAAAAAAAAAAAAAAAAAAAATGCATTAAGCTATAGCATGGACGTATGAGAGCATGTTAAACACTGGGTATCTCTAGGTATTCAGTAGAAACAGTTAATGAATGAGGAGGTGGAAAGTGGTGGTGTGAAGGATCGGATTGGGAAGGATTGTTGGGTTTTAAATATTAAATGCATTATTTACCAGGCTATAGAGTCAGAACTTTGTTCTAATGATGGCAGGGAGTCCCTGAAGGAAGCTTGGGTTGGTATCCTCTTGATTTATTAGCTGTGTCTATTACCTTTCTTGCCCAATTAACATAAAAGAAAAAGAGGAAGATGGAGTCTGGTTTGAAACCTCTTTGAATTTTCTTATTATGTTAGGAATAATTTTTTTCCCATTGTATCCCAAAGTAGAGAAAATACAAAGGTTATCTTAAAGCTCTGAGATTAGGAGTTTAAAATTTTTGGTTTTGATTCTAATTTCTTTACTAATTTTGGCAAAGCATCTAATCTCTTTTAACCTCACTTCCAAGTCAGAGAAAATTAGGTTCTTGGACCTTTGTTTTTGCCCAGGCCCTTTTTATCAAGGTGGGGTAGAGGATGGAGGTGGATGCACATGAAGGCAGGCAAGGATACTGACTGGCCTCAAAACAGCAATGGTGCCTAAATAGGTACTTTTGAAATTATTTTTTCTAGGTATTTTGGCAGAAAATGCCAGGATGGTGGGGTGTTGTAATTGAATACGATGATTTCCTGGTGGTTGGATTTCAGGCACTCTGTAGCCTGGGTGAAAAATGAAGACCTTAGGACCTCACGACTGAACTCAGGCCCCCTTTGTTCCATAAGGCAAATTAAGAAAATGATTACTTGCATCCATCTTATTCTCAGGATGAGCTGAATTTGTGATAGAAAAAGGTGAAATTTGTTGGCAATGTCAGGTTTAGCTCTTCTTTACTATTGCAACAAGCATTACCTTATTCTGTATAGACCAATTATTACCTTGTGTTGAGGTGTTCTCTTTGCTTTCATTATCGCCCAACTGCAGTCCCACATTATCTTATCATGTTTATTAACCTTTAAACACAATTTTCATCATGTTATTTCCTTAATTTAAAAATCCACAGTACCATTTTGCTGTGGGTTTGGGTTTCATAGAACCTCTGGAATATTCTCTGTGAATGGGGAGAGGAATGCTTGGGATGTCCTGGAGATGTGTCTGACTTAGTAAGACAAATCCTATTATTAATTTGTATTGTCTAAATAGAAGTCTTCTTATTTGGCAAATATCTTTCACTCCAAAATGACTTAAGGAATAAGTTCCTCGTAGAAGATTATGTGATTGAAGGCACATAGTCTTGCGTTGGTGAATGTGGTGTTCCAGAGTTTCCAGCAAAACGCCTGTTGATCTGCCATTTATAATAGGGGGATGCCTGTCTTTGAGGGACAAACAATTGTTACTTAATAATTGATTTTCTCTCATCTCTGACAGTTGGACTATATACGTGATAAGCAGGAAGAAGAAAAAAGGAAATTTGTCTTTAAAAATTAGTTATGTTCTGCCTCCTAACATCTTACTTGTCAGCATCACCATTCAGTACTCAGAGGATGCTGTTTTTGCTGAAGTGGTGATTCTAATTGTCTGGCAGATTTTCAGGTGCACCAGCGGCATGACACCACCGTCAGTTAGATCTGTGAGCTTCCCAGCCTGTATTACTTCCTGATTGCTAGGGCCGAACATTGGTCACAGCACAAGCTCCCAGGCCAGTTCTGATTTGCTTTTGGTGGAGGAAAGGGGAAAGAGTATCCTTGAAATGTCAGTGTGTTAAAGAATCAAACAAAGACCATAGGATCTAAAAATGAAAACCAAACCAAATAAAACAAAACTGAGTTTATTCATTTGCCAGTCAAGGAAACATAGTAAAGAACTTGTCAAGGAAGAAAAGCCTGTTTTTTTTTTTTTTTTTTTTTTTTTTTTAAGTACTGGAAAGAGCAGGAATGGTTATTCCAATTTAGAGTTGAAAACTAGCATTTTCGGTAGGATGGAATGAATTTGTAGATCTGTGTATATTTGGTAAAACAGGTCCATTGTAGTGACCAGCACTTTGTTTTGATATGTCCTAGGCAGGTACTGAAGGTACATGGAGAACTTTCCTTTTATGAACTTCTAGGCCCTGTTCCAAAGCTGATTAAATCTCTTCTGAATGTTCTGGACCAAACCAAGCATCTCAAGGGTCCCTGTTGATGTGGTCCAGAGTTGAGTAAGCCCTTTAGTTGGCACTGAACAGTTGCCACTCTCGATACACTTCTAGGATATTTTCACAGGAAACCCCTGAATCTGCATATGTTAGGTGTGGGGAACTGTGGCATAGTATGTCCAGTTAGAATATAGCTTCCCTCAGTATATGCCAGACTTTGCAGAGGGTACAGAATTGTATGTATGAGGGTATTCGATAAGTGTTATTTTTGTTAAGTTATACAAAAGCTTGGTGTGTGTGTGTGTGTGTGTATATACACACACATATATTTCTAGATAAAAATTTCTTTGAAAAGTTAGTTTCTTTTTAACTTAATACTTAAAATACTTTTACATTTCATTCTTCAGTGTATTCTTCAAGACTAATTCACATTCTTTTAGGACTTTCAGCTCCATGGAGAATGGTAATTCATAGAGCTCTCAGAAGGGGGGCGCCTGGGTGGCTCAGTGGGTTAAACCTCAGCCTTCCCCGCTCAGGTCATGATCTCCCGGTCCTGGAATCCAGCCCTGCATTGGGCTCCCTGCTCGGCGGGGAACCTGCTCCCCCCCACCCCACCCTCTGCCTGCCTCTCTGCCTACTTGTGATCTCTGTCTGTCAAATAAATAAATAAAAATCTTAAAAAAAAAAAAAAGAACTCTCGGAAGGTCCACTAGATAATTTTGCTGCTTATTGGAAGGCCTTGCTATGGACACCCCCAAATCTTTGAGTTTCGATTTGAAATGCATGGTACTCAACCACTTTTTTTTTTTTTTTTTTTTTTGAGAAAGTGTTATTGTGACCTTGGATTCTCACACTATTAAAGGTTGCTTTTTTCTTATTCCTTGTTACCTAACTGAACATGGTTAATTCATTGCCACTATTACTTATCACCCACTGGAGAGGGTTGCCATGCTTTTAGGCAAGGCCCATTTAAGCAGTTTTATCTCTCTAAAGACAAATCAGTTAAAATTAAAGATCATCTCAGCTGAGCTAGAATTGTTTCTTACAGATCAGAGAAAGATGAGGAGAGGAAAAGCAAAATCCTAGAATGTACACATCCTACCTCAGCAGGCATGTTTGTGCTTGGGAATGGTACTTGTTGATGACCTCTTTTTTATGAATGGTATGTGAATGAATCAATAGAATTCTCCTTGGTAGCAGAGATTGAGGGTCTTTTTGTAGTTTGACCCAGATTTTGTCTTTGGGAACGTTTAATAACATTTCAAATATATCTTGATTTATTTGCTTTCTAGTTGAGTTTTTGACATGTCTATTTTCTGGGTCCAGGGAGATTGGCAATATGATTTTTAAAAGGATTTATTTATTTCAACAAATAAGTATGCAATGGTATTGGCATTCCAAAAACCACTAAGGCATAAAATGTTATTGTTATAAATTCATACTGCACAGTAGATTTAAAAATGCTTTCAGAATGTCAGCAGAGGGAAAGATTTTGTTATTTTCCAGTAACTTTAAAATGCAACAAATGAGCCCTGTATACCTTAACTCTAATTAAACATGTTTTGTAATGTAAATAGGAGCTTAAAATAGCAAGATTTCTGGTGGCTGGCTGGTTGAATTCCATACTCTATAATAAGCAAGAATTTTTTTTTAATTAAAAAATTTTTTTTCAAATTTTTATTTAAATTCTGGTTAGTTGCAATGTTGGTTTCGGAAGTAGAATTCAGTGATTCCTCTGTTACATACAACACCCAGTGCTCATCATATTAAGTGCCCTCCTTAATACCCATCATACATCTAACTCATCCCCTACCTACCTTCCTCCCTACCCCTCAGTTTTTTCTCTATAAGAGTCTTTTATTTTTTTCCCTCTCTCTTTTTTCTTTTTTTTCTCCCTCCCATATGTTCATCTGTTTTATTTCTTAAATTCCACATATGAGTGAAATCATATGGTATTTGTCTTTATCTGACTGACTCATTCCGTCTAGCATCATACACTCTGGCTCCATCCATGTCGTTGCAAATGGCAACGTAATGTATCTCAAAATCTACCATCATGATGCCTCCAATTTTTTCTTTTTCAAGATTGCTTTGTTTATTTGGAGTCTTTTGTGGTTCCATACAAATTTTAGGATTGTTTGTTCCAGCTCTCTGAAAAATGCGGTATTTTAAATGTGGTATTTTGATAGGGATCACATTAAATGTGTAGATTGCTTTGGGTAGTGTAGACGTTTTAACAATGCTTGTTCTTCTACTCCACGAGTATGGAATGCTTTTCCTTTTCTTTGTGTCCTCTTTAATTTCTTTCATAAGTGTTCTATAGTTTTTTTATCTCTTTGGTTAGGTTTATTCCTAGGTATCTTATTATTTTTGGTGCAATTGCAGATGGGATTGATTCCTTGACTTCTTTTTCTGCTGCTTCATTATTGGTGTATAGAAATGCAACAGAATGGTGTGCATTGACTTTATATCCTCTGACTTTGCTGAATTCATGTATTCTTGCAATTTTTTGGTGGAGTCTTTCAGGTTTTTTACATAGAGTATCATATCATCTACAAAGAATGAAAGTTTGACTTCTTACTTGACGAATTGAATGCCTTTTATTTCTTTGGTTGTCTGTGTTAAATAGTAATGGTCAGAGTTCCTGAGCATAGGGGAAAAGCTCTCAATTTTCCCCATTAAGGGTGACATTAGCTGTAGGTCTTTTGTATATGGTCGTTATGATGTTGAGGTATGCTTCATCTGTCCCTATTTTGTAGAGGATTTTTGTCAAGAGTGGATGCTGTATTTTGTCAAATGCTTTTTCTGCATCAGTTGAGAGCATCCTATGGTTCTCATCCTTTCTTTTATTAATGTGGTGCGTCACACTGACGGATTTGCAAATACCCAACCAGACCTGCAGCCTAGGAATAAATCCCACTTGATCATAGTGAATCATTCTTTTAATGTACCACTGAATTCAATTTGCTAGTATCTTTTTGCATCCATGTTCATCAGGTATATTGGCCTGTAATTATCCTTTTTGATGGAGTGTTTGTCTAGTTTTAGAACCAAGGTAATGCTAGCCTTGTAGAATGGCCTTGGAAGTTTTCCTTCCATTTCTATTTTTTTGGAACAGTTTGAGAAGAATAGGTATTAACTTTTCATTAAATGTCTGGTAGAATTCCCCTGGGAAGCCATCTGGCCCTGGACTTTTGTTTTTTGGGAGACTTTTGATTACTGTTTCAATTTCTTTGCTGGTTGTAGGTCTGTTCAAATTGTCTATTTCTTCCTGTTTCAGTTTTGGTAGTTTGTATGTTTCTAAGAATTTACCTATTTCTCCCAAATTGCTCAGTGCAACATAATTTTTCATAATATTCTCTTATAACTGTTTATATTTCCATGGTGTTGGTTGTGATCTCTCTGTTTTCATTCATGATTGTATTTATTTGGGTGCTTTCTCTTTTCTTTTTGGTAAGTCTGGCTAGGTGTTTATCAATTTTATTAATTCTTCAGAGAACCAGCTCTTAGTTTCTTTGATCTGTTCTACTGTTTTCTTTTCTTTTTGTTGTTGTTGTTTCTATATTGTTTATTTCTTTTTTTTTTAAGTTTTTTTTATTTATCTGACAGAGGTCACAAGTAGGTAGAGAGGCAGGCAGAGAAAGAGAGGGGGAAGCAGGCTCCCCATTGAGCAGAGAGCCCAATGTGGGGCTTGATCCCAGGACCCTGAGATCATGACCCGAGTCAATGGCACAGGCTTAACCCACTGAGCCACCCAGGCACCCTGTATTGTTTATTTTTGTTCTCTTCTTTATTATTTCTCTTCTGCTAGCTTTAGGTTTTATTTGCTCTTCCTTTTCTAGCTCCTTTAGGTGCAAGATAAAGTTGTGTATTTAAGCCTTTTCTTGCTTCTTGAGGTAGGCCTGTATTGCAATATACTCCCCTCTTAGGGCTGCTTTTGTTGTATCCCAATGTGAAAAATGAAAACTGTTTTCATTTTCATTTGCTTCCATGTACCTTTTAATTTCATCTTTAATTTCCTGGTTTTAACCCATTCATTCTTTAGTGGGATATTCTCTAACCTCCACGTATTTGTAATCTTTCCAAATATTTTCTTGTGGTTGACTTCAAGTTTCATAGTGTTGTGGTCTGAAAATATGTATGGTATGATCACAGTCTTTTTGTACTTGTTCAAGGCGGATTTGTGACCTTGTATGTGGGTCTCTAGAATAGAGAATGTTTGTTTGCACTTGAGAAGAATGTGTATTCTCCTGCTTTAGGATGAAATGTTCTGAATGTATCTGTTAAGTCGATCTGGTCTATTATTTCCTTGTTGATTTTCTGTTTAGATAATCTGTCCATTACTGTGAGTGAGGTGTTAAAGTCCCCTACTGTTATTGTATTATTATGAATGAGTTCCTTTATGTTTGTTATTTTTGAGAGAGACACAGTGAGAGAGGAAACAAAAGGGCCGGGGTACAGGGAGAAGCAGGCTTCCTGCTGAGCAGGGAACCCAATGTGGGGCTCCATCCCAGAACCCTGGGATCATGACCTGAGCCCTGGGCTGAAGGCAGACGCTTAACGACTGAGCCACCTAGGCACCGCTGTCTGTTATTAATTGTTTTATATATTTGGGTGCTCCCATGTTAGGGGCATAAACATTTAGAATTGTTAGATCATCTTGATGGGTAGACCCCTTAATCATGATATAATGCCTTTCGTTTCTTGTTACAATGTTTGGTTTAAAATCTAGTTTGTCTGAGATAAATATGGCTACTCTGGCATTCTTTTGGCATCCATTAAACATGATAGATAATTCTCTATCCCCTCACTTTCAATCTGCAGATGTCTTTAGATCTAAAAGGAGTCTCCTGTACACAACATATAGATGGGTCCTGTTGTTTTTTTTTTTAATCCATTTTGATACCCTATGTCTTTTGATTGGAGCATTTAATCCATTAACATTCAGAGTGATTATTGAAAAATGTGAATTTAATGCCATTGTGCTACCTGTAAAGTTAGTGTTTCTGGTGATGTTTTCTGTTTCTTTATAGTTTTTGTTGATTTTGGCCTCCCCCCCTCGCCCCCCCAACACACTCTAAGAGTTTCCTTTAATATTTCTTGTATGACTGTTTAAAATGAAGTCTTCCTTTATGATCCATTCCCTTTGTTTCCCTTTTCTTTTAGTTTCATTATTTTCCATAATTTTATCTTGTGTATCACTGATCCATTCCTCTGCTTTGTCCATCCTTATTGTTATGGTATCTGTTTGGGTTTGCATCCCAGTTATAGCATTTTGGCTTGACTAATTTTTAGCTCTTCTATCTCTGCAGTAAAGAATTCTCTAGTGTCTTATGCTTTTTTCAAGTGCATCTAGTGTCCTTTTAATTGTTTTTAAATCTAATTCAGACATCTTATATCTGTATTGATTAAATCTATGGCTGTTATTTCTTTCTGGTCTTTTGGGGTAAATGCCTACATTTTGTCATTTTAGAGTTAAAAAAAAGCAAAATAAAATAAAGATTTAAAAAATTTTAAAAAATTAAGGAAGCTCGATGTGTTTTCCCTTGCTTGTTAAGAGAAGCTTGATAGAAGAAAGAAAAAAGGAGAAAATATTAAAAATTTTTAAAAATAATAAAAAATTTTAAAAATTTATCTTTCTGTAGCCAAAAAAAACCCAAAACCGAAACCAACCAATCAACCAACAAACAAACCCAAGGAAACTAGATCCTGTTTCCCCTACAGCTGAAGCTTTGGAGCACTCTATCTTCAGTAGACTTGGTACTGGCAAGAGATTTGTTCTGGTCTTCTCGGGGAGGGGCCTGTTGCTCTTATTGTCCTCTGCACCCGCAGGACTGGGGGGTGGAGGGGTGGGGCTTGGTGTAGCGGCTCTGTTCTTGTTCTCCCCTGGGTGGTGCTCTTTAGCTCACTGAGGTCAGTGCTGGTGGAAGAGGGTTGAAAATGCTTTCTTGTCCCTGGATTGGGAAAGTTGGGCCCACCGCTCTTCAGGAAGCCCTCACAGATGCCCAAATAACCACCTCTCCTTTGTCCTTGGCTTCTGTTAGATCACCACCTTCACCTTGTCCTTAACTGAGCTGTCTGCCTGCCAGGCGATGTAGCACTCCTGTGTTTTATCTCAGGTGTAGCTGTGTTTCAAAACCCCGTATTTCAGAGACCTCCACAGGGCAGACCTATGCTGATCATTTGAGGGAGGGTCTCACTGCACTGTGGCCAGTGCCAGCTTGTCCCAGAAAACAGTCATGCCACTGTGCAGCCTTTTGGAGTTTATGATAAATCACAACACACAGCTGGCATCAGAGTTTGCTGCCCTCAGCTGGTGTCCTTATTCTAATACTGGTGAACAGGGCAGTTCAGTTGTGCCTACAGGGTCATTTGCTCAGGGAAGGGCCATATCACCCCTACCAAATGCACTCCATGCAGGGGAACCACTTTTCCCTGTGTGACCCAGGGGATTCTCAGACTTTGCTGCCCGCTAGTGGGGCTCCACCCATCTTCCCCACTGGTGCACTGGCGCATGTGACCTTGACTACGATGCTGACCTCCAAAACTTAAGACTCTGCGCTCCACTGTTTATAATAAACTGGTGGTGTTGAAATACTCTCCTTTTCCCCAGTCAGTGGTTTTGAGGAAGTTTTTTTTTGTGCAGTCCCCTACATGTGTTTTCATCCCCCCCTTCCCTTTCTCCTTCTCGTTCTCTCTGGGTACTCCCTGCAAGATCAGAGCTCCCTCCCCTACGCAGCACCTGTGGCTCTCTTCTCCCAGGAATCAACTCTCTGTAGTTCCTATCCTCCATGGGTTGTTTTTTTCTGTTTGTAGATGTGCAGCTTTGCTCTCTAAGACTTCTGATCGATTTCAGAAGCAAGAATTTCTGTGGACCATTTCACTTAGCCTTTGCTTATGACTTACATTTGTCCATATATGTCAAAGAAGGGGAATCATCTTTTAATAGTTTGCTGAAGAAATGAAATACTTCATAAAATAGTTTTGTGGCTGACCTTTTCAGAAGTGAAATAGGATCTACAAATTTCCTCATTCTTATGAGAATATGTACAGTATTGCTATGCAGTGTAGTCCTTAGAAGCTTATAGTTTTAGGAAATAAGACAGGCAGGCAAATTTTTCTTGTTAAGCTCCTATGTGAAAATTTAGGCTAGTTGTTTGGTAAGATGGAGAGAAGAGGTCACCCTTGGTCTCAACTTGTCCAACCATAGCATTGTTGTGTTAGAGGACATATACCATCATAGTCCTGACGTGTGCAAACTCAGCAAGTTTTATTAGGTCAAGTGAAGGAGTTGGGCTCTAAAATGATGTTTGAATCAGCGAGTGATACAGGAGATGTGGGAGGTGAGCATGAGGTTAAGGAGTTGTAAATAATAGTTTTTGTTAAAAATGCAGTTCCTTTAAAAATAAAAGGTACAAAATAACCCATGTAGCAATATCTTTTGAAAAGAACTCTTTTCAGATGGCTTCATCTTTGTGAAGGATGCCTGCATTTTTCAAAATCAAAATTGTATTTGTGGTATTGCATAAGGGTTCCCGTATCAAAAACACTGAAAGTGTTTCATTACGCTGATTAAACACTAATATTCAATTCAGAAAACCAGGAGAAACAGAAATCTTGGTCCTCATGATATCCTCCAGGATGTAGGTGGATTGAAAATACTTCTAGAAAGATGCTGTTCAGGGTAAGGGGAAGATGTCATTTGGATGTAAGACCTTCTTTTATGAGAGAGGGGGTACTTTGGGGGGCACAATATGAGGAGGAGATTTTTCGCTGGGAAGTTGTATCTTGAAGTAGTAAGTACGATTTACATGAGAAGGAGACTGGAGAACTTTTTTTTCTCCTTAGTTTTCCTTTTCTTCCCCATTTTCACTTTTCATACTCATTTAGCCAAACCTTTACTTGTTCATCAGACATTTGTTTGTGTGCCTCATTTGTTAGCTGTGTAGTAATTTTTTACATATCACTTTTTTTTATGGTCAGTTTTTTGGGAAGAGACATATTTGAGATAGCTGCCTTTTTTAAAATCAGCAGTAAATTTTCTTCTCTAAATGTTTCTTCAGAACAAGAGGAAAGGTTGTTTTTTAGTATTTTTCTTTTAGTAAAACTCTTATTTATTTATTTTTATTAAAAGATTTTATTTATTTATTTGACAGATAGAGATCACAAGTAGGCAGAGAGGCAGGCAGAGAGAGGGGGAAGCAGGCTCCGCGATGAGCAGAGAGCCCAATGTAGGGCTTGATCCCAGGACCCTGGGATCATGACTTGAGCCAAAGGCAGAGGCTTTAACCCACTGAACCACCCAGGCGCCCCTCACTCATTTTTATTATCCTATTTTCCCTATCTCTCCTGTTATCTTATCATCCTATCTGTCCTGATTGAATTTCTTATTTTTTCTTTTGTTTATATTGACCATGGATCTTGGTTCTCATCTTTGATTCTCTCTCATGAATGCTTATATCTCATTTAGATCTTCTTTATAGAAAATTCTAAAGTTATAAAAATTAGGTTCTCTTATTTGATTTCCCCCCTTCTCAGCATTTGACTACTTCTGCATCTAAATGTTTACTAATTTTTCTCATTTATATCAAAGTGTGTTCAATGAAGGTAGAATTTTGCGACAGCCCATAAGCTGATGGCAACATCCTTGATTTTTCCAAATCAGGGTCAGAAATATAATTACTAAGTTATATTTTCCTTAGCTATTAGGATGGTTACATCCATTGGGATACTGAGCTTCATGAAGTCTTAACCTCCTCCATTTAGAACAGCTAATATACTATGGAGCTTCCTTACTAAATTGGCTTGCTCTAATCCATTGAGACCATCTGTTCAGGCAGTGGGGTACGGCAGCCAGCCCTGAGTGTCTGCAGTAGTAGTTTGAATGTTTACTTTTCTACTTCCTCACTGACATTGGCTAGATTATTTCCAGCATGAATTCACTATCAGTAAGGTAGGGATGATGTTACCTGCCTTGTAAGGTGCTTGTGAAAATTAACCATCTAGGTAAAAAAACTTGCAATCTGTCTTGTATAATATATAGGTACTTAAGAAATGGCACTGACTGTTACTATTACTTGCCAATTTGTGAACATTTTCTGTTTAAACTCATACAGTACTGCGAATAGCCAAGGTAATTTACATGGTTGTTTCAAATTAGGATTGATGACACTTTCAAAACTTTTGTTAAAATATGTTATGGTCTTTATTTTCTCTTGTTTCTAATTTAGGAACTGCAAAAAAAAAATCAGACTGGACTTCTTTGCTTTGTTCTAAATAAACACTTGATGGTTCTAGTTTAAGACTTTGTCACCTTCTAGAATTTTTCATTAGCACAGTATGTAGTACATCACTGTTTTACCAAAAAGTGATGTTAGATTAATAGGATAGTGTTGAAATTAGGTAATTAAGCTTCTTCTTCTTCTTCTTCTTTTTTTTTTAAGATGTTGCTATTACTTTTCCCTTTGTGATTCATTTTAATATTTTCATCGTATAACTCTCTGAAACTCTCTATAGCAATCATCACTGAAGGATGATTTTTCTACCTGATAGTGAGTAACCTAAAATGATTAGTATATCACCATTTATAAGTTCAAAATTCTGCATATTCATCCTTCTTTCAGCTACATACCTTATCTTTCTGGATTTTTTTTTTTTTAAGACTTTATTTATTTATTTGACAGAGAGGGACAGAGCATGAACAGCAGGGAGAGGCAATGGGAGAGGGACAAAACGACTCTGCTGAGCACAGAGCCAGATGCAGGGCTCAATCCCAAGACCTCTCGAGATCATGGCCTGACCTGAAGTCAGACAGTTAACCAACTGAACCACCCAGGTGCCCCATCCTTCTGGATTTTTAAAAGATTCTGTCACTATCTTGGTGGTGCTCTGTTTTGTGTTACTTGATTTTAATGTGATATATATTTTATTGATGACTTTCAAAATAATTGTCATGCACTATTGAATATTTAATCATTAAATTATAAAAGTGATAACTTAATATCTGATTATACATACTCAATAAATTCCTATGAGTAAGAAATTCTCTGTGGTTTTCTATTTATAATTAATATACCAAGTAAAACTAATTAGAAGTATCTGAAGCCCCTAGCAAAACCTGTAATTAGACATGTGATTCATAATTAACTGACTCTTTTCATTCTTACTTTTTCCTCTGTTTGAATTAACAATTTGTGTTCTTCCTGAGCGATACCTGTCCAAGACACTGACTGTAGTTCAGTGATCACTGTTGGTGGCATTCTTAAATTCTGTGGTTTTACAGAAACTTTGTTTTAATCTTCATTTAATAACATAAAGAATACTTGAATCATATGCTGTATAAATGATCACATTGGAGATTTTTGCCCACATTATCAAATTACGCATTTATTTTATCAGAGGCTAAAGGCAAGAAAATAGAAATAGGCAATAGGCAGACTGTTCACTTTTCCTATCTTGTACTTAAGTACCTAGTGTTTTGTTTTTTTTTTTCCAATCTGATTATTATTTGTATAGTTTTGACATATACCCACTGGCCTTGGATCATTGAATAGGATTGGTGTTCATTATTTTGACATAGAATTAATAGTACATTATGGATCTGCTATATGTTAGGTAGTATTCTAGGCTTTGGGCATAAAGGGGCAGGGTATTTACCATTCACTACAACACAGGCACCAACCAATCACAATGACCATAGCACTGGATTCAGGATCTTCAAGGATCTCCCTCCCCCACCCCCAATCTTTTATACTGTATCAGGCTTTGATGCTTTTGTTGCTGAATTTTGGTGGTGGTGGTGGTGGTAAGACAGGGCCATGGAGTTCAGGGCAGTGACTGCTTACTAGATATTATTTCAGAAGTATTTTTAGTGTTTCATCCTTTAAAGCTGTGCTAGTGTCTACTAGCTGAATGTTAACTCTGCCAGGAGGTGTCCAGTTTTTTGACTGTAAGAGTCAGAGTTAACCCAGTTTGAGAAGTACTTGATGGATGTATGTAGAAGGTACATAGGGAAAGGATTGCATGAACCTTTCTTGGGAAAACCAGTTAGTGAGCAGAAATTCACCATAGTCAGATTTGAGGAGGAGGTTCCAAGCAAGCTGAGGGGGAAATAGCATCTGCAAAGACGTAGAAGCCTGAGATAGCATAGCGGATTCCGAGATTAACAGGTAGGAGAGAAGGAAGATGATGATGTTTTTCTCTGACCCAGGCTTTTTAATCTGAATAAATATATATTAAAGTCACATTTGTACCTTTGAAATGGCTCTATTTTTGGTAGAGAACTGCTAGACTGCTTAGTTTCTTCTACTATATCTAAAGAATTTTAGGCATTGGGTACGAAGGGAGAATAGGAATTTGTTATAGTTCAGGGCTGTAGTAAACATGGATAGAGCAAGAGTGCAATTAAAACTCCTCTCTCAATTCACTGAGAGGCTTCTAATGAGCAAACACAAATCCAAACAGATTGAGGATGGTAGTTCTTTTAATGACATAAAACTGTTGCCTATGAGGCTTTCTGGCTGGCATCATGAAACTAATTTTGCTTAATGGCTATGGAGTCCTACAAATTCAGATGTGCAGAAAATGCAGTAAATTACTGGCCTGTCAGATTCCTGTTGCCTGTCATCTTTTATCTCAATAGCAGCTTTTGTTTCCAGACGGTCAGGAGCGAGTATGGGGACCCCTTCAAGGTTTTATTTGTGTATGCTTGAATGATTCAATTCAGAGCCATCTAAATATAGCAAACTGACAACAGTGAAATGATGTATCTTCTGATACTTGTGTAATTTAGGGAATACATGTATGGATCTCTCTTCTAATTTCTGAGAGCTCTTGAAATACGTCAAGTATTTATAGTGGTGTAAGTTCTGCTTTTATTGCCAGAGTTGATGACTCACACCTTTGAAATATAATGAAGTCACATGGACAGCAGAGAAAATATTTTCTCTGTGACTACTCAACTCAATGAATGATTTGAAGGTATCAACTGTGTGCCAGGAATTGTGTGGAATACAAAGGTGAAAGAAAACTGGGATTTTTCTGGGTATCAAATTATGTGATTTTTCTTCTTCAAGTTATATTTAGTAAAAATGATTGTCTTGATGGGTGTGTGTGTGTGTGTGTGTGTGTGTGTGTGTGTAGTGTTGCAACAAAGGGTGCAATAAAGGTTTGACTTACTTGTGAGCAGTTTGCTACAAAGATGGTTTTGAAATATGGCTTAAGTGTTTGGTTGGCTTCATTTTTACAACATTTTTCAGTTAATGTTATTTATTTTCTGTCTACTTTTTGTTACTCTGTATAGTTAGAAAGGAGGAGTACTTTAAGTGAAATGTATATTATATCCCAATATTAATTCCACAAGCATTTAGAGAGCATCTACTAGGCCCTAGGCATGGAGTGAACAGAATAGCAGAGGTTGGTATTCATAGAATAAAATTGCTCAGTAAAAAGGGAACTAAAATAATCAAAAAGTAAAAACTTTCAGCCCTTTTGGTGTGGTTAATTTTGTGAAAATAACAGACTCAGCCTTAAATGCACAGGATTTATATTTGGTTTTGCAGAGTTTTGCTGTTGTTCACAAAAGTTATCTGAAAACTTAAGCAAAGCATGGACTGTCTACTTTGAGTAATGATTACCTTAGCCAGCATATTTCGGTCTATGGTTTTGGTAACCTATCCCATATCATGGGTGGCCCAACTACTAGGGAAACAAAAAGACAGTGAGTATCCCTGCCATCATACATTGTCCGTTTTGTACCTTTATTCATTCTACTTCCTAGAACACCACCTTTTCCTCTCTCTGTCCTTTAAAGTCTTTTTTTTTTTTTTTTAAAGTTTGGAATCTTGTGGATATTCATTTATCTTGCTGCCAGAATTTAATGGTTTCTAGATGTAGGCTCTGTTTTATTTTATAGAATTGGATCTCGTAGGCAACTCTCTTATTATATTCACAATTCCCCACATTGTCTAATTTTAAGGTACTTGCAAGTATAAAACCATTGCTATAGGATAGGTGTTTAGCTTTTATAACTTAAATTTAATATCCAATTAATATAATATAAGCAAGTGCTTGCTCCCTGCACCATTATGATCTTGCTCTGTGATCCAAAGTTTTTTTTTTAAATGATTGTAAATTATATGTAACATAGAATTTACCATCTTAGCCATTTTAAAGTGCGTAGTTAATTGGGGTTATGTATAATCACAATGTTGTGGAACCAATCTCAAAAGCTTTTTTTTTTTTTTTTTTTTTTTTTTATTCAGAGACTTTCCCAAAGGCTTAACCTGAACATTTCCCTCAGAGGTTACATTTTACCAGGAATTTCTATTTGGGGCTATTTATCTTTTACTTTTTCGTGTATCTGAGCTCCTATTGGATTGTAAGCTTTCTGAGGGTGTTTTGAATTGGGCATGAAGAATGATAGGAATTTGGGTCGGTGGAGAAGGGAAGAGCTGCCCCTAGGAGAGAAACTGTATAAACCTAGGTCCTCAGGACCAAAAGAACAAGGTACTTTTTCAGGAATGTTAAGTAGACTCATTTGCTTATTTTGCTTACATGAGTAGAGTAGAAGGAGATGAAGCTGAAAAAATAGGAAATGACCCTTGATGTTGAGTTGGTCAGATATGAAGATTATCAGTGCCTCACTTTGGTCAGTTGATTATTCTCAGGTAGGAAGGGCTCAGTGGAGAGTTGGAGGAGAGTGGACTTACTCTTACTGTACCTTTCTTTTATTCTCAGATTACCCCACTAGAAGAAAAGGGGGCCAATGTTGTGATAGGATGTAAAGCACATTGGGTTCAGGAGACAGTAGACCTGGAAGATTGTCATTTCTGGGCTTTAAGTTAACCTTCTTTGTAACATGATGGAGAGGAAGGATGGTCTTAGCTGCCTTCCGGTTCTAATATACTATGATGCCATGGCACACTTTAAATCTCTGGGTTAGAGCTGCCACTAAGACCTGTTTCACCCATTTATGAATTGTTTAGTTCAGAGGGCTGCAAACTTTTTCTGTAAAGGGTGAGATAGTAAACGTTTTAAGTTTTGTGACTACTGCCTCTGTTGCATATTATTTTTTGTTTTTTTCACAACATTTAAAAAAATGTGAAAACCATTCTTAGCTCAAAGGCCAGACAAAACAGGCATGGCTGGTTTTGGCCTCCAGGCTGTAGGTTGACTCTTTAGTTGACTGGGGACAGTTACTAGTTAAGGTTTCTAGAATTTAGAAATCAAGACCAGCTTTGTGATAGTGTTTTCCATCCATTTTTATGGACTACTTATAGGTCATTTTTTTCTAAGAGTCAGGAAACTAATGTATATTAAGAATTCTCCATCTTTTTTTTATAGTCTAAATAATCTTGTGTCTCAGATTATGTCCTTTATTTCTAAGTGCTTGAAAACTCATCTTTATTGTTTGTATTCTGATTAACACACATATATTTCCTGTGTTATATCCTTCATTTCTAAGGCTATTTTACTCATATTTACTAGCTATTCTCTGATAAACACATGTTGTTCTAGTACTCTTAATTGTTATTAGTAAAAATAATGTAATTTATTTGTATCTTAAACTATGAACAGTTTAATACATTTTGGATACAATATATAATAAGTTCAAACATCAGACCTGAGAAAGCAACAAATTATACAATTGTAACTTAAGCAGTGATTTAATCTCTATTTCCATTGCTTGAAAGTCATTTCTGGATTAGACTCTCCTATATGTTCTCGCCAGTGTTTTGCTTCTTATGTGTTGCTCCCTACAATACAGTGGGTATCTCAGGTCTTCTTATCATGAGAATTTAGTGCAGTTTTTGATTTTTATGTTTGTTTTTATTTTATGTTTTTTATGCCCAGCACGGAACCTGATGTGGGGCTTGATCTCACAACCCTGAGATCCTGACCTGAGCCAAAATCAAGAGTCAGATGCTTAACTGACTGAGCCACCCAGGGGCCCCTAGTTTTGATTTTTAACTACTCTCTCCACTGTCTTGAATTTCTGTGCTTCCTGCTAAAACAAATATTTCCTGTGTTATTATCATTTCTTGTTGAATAAAACTTGTTCGTTATATGTCTTGGCTGTTTCTGTTTGATTAACGTAATACTTTTTGTTCTCTTTGCTTAATGCTTTGTCTTCATTGTCACATTTTTTTCTTTCTAGATTTCACTTATATTTTTCTACAGTTTCTTAGTTGAAGTTTTAGACACTTTAGCCATTTTTATAGCTGTAAAAACCTTTAATCCTTTAAGTAAATGCTCAGAACTCATGAAATTTTAATGGTGGTTACCAAGGCATATAATCTTATAAACACATTCATATAATCCAGAGCAATGAATTTAAAACAACTGATACATGTTCATGTTATAGATGATAAATGTTCAGTTGTAGGAATTTTAAGCTTATTTTCAGAAAGATTAGGTCAACAAATAATCACTAACGCAGATGGTTCTTAGAAATAATCGTGACCTACCTCTTATATGCCAATGTAAGGATTATTTTTAAAAGGCGTGGTTTGTAGATTGTCTGTCAGTGCTTCTACTGACTACAGTGACCACTTGAAAGGCAGGTCTCACTGAACTTTGGGGAAACAGACCCAGTGCAGAAGCATACCTCTGCTGTTTGGGCTGCTGTTTGTACGTGGAGGCCTGCAATAAATACTGAAAGAATAAATTAATAAAACCCCAAACGCATTCTAGGATCAAGCTCTGGTTCTCAGTAAAATAGTATTAAACATAAAGTTTCTCTTAAGCCCCTTTACAATCAGTTCTTTCACATGACCTTCAGCTCCTGTAGCAACTGATCTGCTTTCTGTCTATAGTTTATACATACACAGAAAAATTGAGCAGACAGTACATAAAGTTCCCATGTGTGCCTTTCACACAGTTTCCCCTATAAGTCCTTAAGCATTTTTGATATTTAATTTTAATTATTTCTTATTCTGATTTATTAACTAATCATTTGGACATTTAGTTATTTCCATTTCTTTGCAGTCATAAATGAGCTATGGTCTAAGTCTGGATTTTTTATTATTTAGGACAGATTTCTGGAAGAGAAGTTACTAGGTAAGAGGGTTTGAACTTTTTAAAGCTCTTGTGTATTGCTTTCCAGAAAGAGTTTACCAGTTTATACTACCATGAGCAGTGTGCAAAGATGCCCATTATATTGCGTTATTATATTATTATAATATCTATTATGTTATATTACATTGTCATTTGCGGCTCTCAGTATAGTTTAGAATATGCTATAGTAACAAATAATCCCCCAAATCTCATGGTTTAATGCAACGGGTTTTATTTTTTACAACAGAGGTCATGTTACATGTTGAACACATATCAGCAGGTGGTATTCTCTCTTGGAGTTACTTAGTGAATCACCCTGATCAAAGCTCCTTTTGTTACTTGTTTTCGTAATTACTGTAGTGGGTAGGTCTTCTGGTTGTGTACTGGTTCCTAAAGCTTATTCCTGCTGATGTTTCATATCATGTTTACGTACACCTTAGTGACTAAAGCAAGTCAATGTAGCCACACCCAACTTGAAACAAGGGCAGTGAAGTGCAATCCTACTGTGAGTCTGGGAAGGAGGAGAACTGGGATAGCACTACACTTGATCTTAGCCAAAAGGCCAAGAAGCTATTGGGATAGCAGTAATGACTAACATCTTAAAAAACAACTCTAATTTCACTGATGGAAAATGACATCTCATTTTAATTAGATTTTCTTTGCCGATGTAGATAAACATTTTCATAGTTTTTTCACCAGTTTTATTTAACATTTCCTTTTATTTAAGCTTTATAAAATATACTCTTGGTTTACTTTTATATTTCCAGATTTTTATATTCTGTTTTTTTGTGAGGATGGGAAGCCGTGATGGTGGGATTTTATAGGGAGTACAGACGTTTTTTTTTTTTAATATTTTATTTATTTATTTGACAGAGAGAGAGAGAGAGAGAAAGATCACAAGTAGGCAGAGAGGCAGGCAGAGAGAGAGGGGGAAGCAGGCTCCCCACTGAGCAGAGAGCCCCATGCGGGGCTCGATCCCAGGACCCTGAGATCATGACCCGAGCCGAAGGCAGAGGCTCAACCCGCTGAGCCACCCAGGCGCCCCAAGGGAGTACAGACTTTTAGAAAATGCCTTTTCTTTTGAAGACTTGAACTGGTGAAAGGAAAATGTCTTTCTTGGATTGATCTTCCCCTCATACCCCTAGCCCCATTAGTATAGTATATATTTTGTTAAGTGTAATTAAAGGCAATACAGGGACACCTAGGTGGCTCAGCTGGTTAAGTGTCTGCCTTTGGCTCAGGTCATTGTCCTAGGGTATTGGGATAGAGCCCCACATCAGTCTCCTTTCTCATCAGGGAGACTGCTTGTGTTCTCTCTCTCTCCGATAATCAATAAATAAAATTTTAAAGAAAAAAAAGGCAATAGAGGGTCTGGCAGAATTAAGATTCTTGACGTTCTACAGATTTGTAAAACACAAACACAAAAATTTAGTGAGTAGATGATCAAGTTAGGGTTCTACTGAAAAAATTAAGTTCCCTTCTCAGATTTAGTTATATTGACCATGTCTTTTTTTCTTCTTCTCCTTCTCTCTTTTTTTTTTTTTTCAATTCAGGTATCTGCCTGAACTGGAACTCATGCTGTAGACATTTCTTTGTGGATTCATCTAAAAATCTGAGGTGAGATATTCTTTTAATGCATTTGCCTTATAAGGTATTTTTTATAATGAGAGAGAATTATTTTTGAAATATTTAAGGCAGTGCCAACTGTTTTTTCCTATGAGAGTTTAATGGATAAATATTATTTATTACAAAGTTTACATATATAGCATGCATATTTTTAGTTTGTAGGACATTTGATTGAAGGAAATGAAGCTGGTTCTGATGGTTAGAGTAGTTTTGAGTGAATTTTTCCATGTAATTCCAAAGGAATTTTTCTTTTATACTTTTATATTTTAAGACAGAGTTCACACTGCTAGTCTGACACACATTTGAGAATGATATTGGCATTATAATCTGATATTCCTGAAAACAGATCCTTAATTTGTTAAGTCATCAATTTCAACAACTGGTAACTATTTTAATAAGTCAGTTATTAGGAATTTTCTACCACTCTATTCTCCTGGACTTGATTATGTTCTGTAGTTCCCTCGGTCTGGGGGGCTTATAAAATAAGAACATATCCTTTAGTATGTTAGTAGTTGGTTTCTATAGAAAGTTTCCAGAATAGCATTTTACTCTAAAGATAGGCTCATAGCCCTTTTCCTTTTCTGGCATGTCTGGGCTCCACTTCTCTTCATCTTTTAATTTTTTAAGCAACCATTCTGTCATCTGGTCTTTCCACCTAGAATCCAGCTACTCTCTAAGCCATTCTTGTCACAGTCATGAGATTGCTTTTTCTAAAAGATGATTGTTGTCATGTCAGTCTGAAATTCAGAATCCTTCAGTACATTTACATTGCTTAAAGGATATTTTACAAACTCCTTTACAGAGCAGTATAATCTCTTTATCCAGTTTTCCATCTCACTAGTGCTCTAGGAATGTTATGAACTATCATTTTTTAAAAAACATTATTGAGGAATAATTTACATACCTTAAAATTCACCCATTTATTTAAAGTGTACAATTCATTGTCATTTTTTTAAAAATTGTAGTTACGGAGTTGTACAGCTGTCACCACAATCTAATTTTAGAATATTTTCATCACCGCAGGAGCGCCTGGGTGGCTCAGTTGGTTGGGCATCCAGCTCTTGATCTCTGCTCAGGTCTTGATCTCCGCTCCAGTCTTGATCTCAGTGTCTTGGGTTCAGGGCCCAGGATGGGCTTTGTGCTGGGTGTGGAGCTTACTTTAAAAAAAAAATTTTTTTTTAATTGAATATATTCATCACTCCGAAGAGACACTGGTACTTATTAGCAGTCACCACTCATTCCTCCCTCTACTCAATTCCTGTCAGGTACTCATCTACTTTCTGTCTCTATAGATCTGCCTCTTCTGGATATTCTATGTAAATGAAATTGTACAATATGCAATCTTTTGTGACTTTTTTTTCTACTTAGTATAAAGTTTTCAAGGTTCAACCATGTTTTTGGATGAATCAATACTTCATTCCTTTCCATGGCTGAGTAATATTCCATTTTAAGTGTCCGGTCAGGTGACCTAGCAATAGAGAAACCTGAACTTCCAGGTGTCAGGGTAGCTAATCAAAAACAGTGATCCAAAATGAAAGTAACAGTTGAGACTTTATTCACTTATTGAGATAGAATAAGCAAGAGGCTAAATCTCGGAAAGTGCAGGTGTCCCACTCAGGTGGATCTGCATAGAGATGGGATGGGAGGTGGCTCATTTCATTGCAGAGGGAATGCCAGACAGGAGGTTCCTGCATTTTTATGGACCCAGGGCTGGTTCAAGAGCGAGGTGGAAGGGCTTGGAATTGAAAAGCACAGAGTCAGAGTAGAGAAAAAGTGTCTTCTGTGTTTCCTCCCTGATGAAAAGGCCACAGATAGACTCCTGAATGAAGTCTAGGGCCTGGGTTGGGAATGTAGCCATGCTTAAGAACATGGTCAGCCAGGGGAGCCCGAGTTCCTGACTACAGCTCTCTTCAGAGACTGCAGTGCACTGGCTGTGTACCCAGTACCGTGTGGGTAGGATGGCTTTCCCCTGTGAGGCCTGCCAGGTAAGGCCTTTGTAATTGCTTATGGTCAGGCTGGAAAATTACACACAGAGATTTTAATTTTTTGGTCAGGAGCCAGACTCCTCAGTATAGATAGATAGATAGATAGATACACAGCATATTTTACTTATCCATTCATCAATTGGTGGACATTTGGGTTATCCCCCCCCCCACACATTTTGGCTATTCTTTTTGCTATGAATTTCTGTGTGTAAGTTTTTGTGTGCATATGGTTGCATGTCTTTTAGGTATATACCTAAAAGTGTAATTTGCTGGGTCATTTGGTAACTCCACGTTTAACAATTTGTGGAACTGTCAAATGGTTTTCCAAAAGACTGTATCATTTTACATTCCTACCAGCAATGTTTGAGGATTCCAGGTTTATCATGTCCTCACCTAAATTTGTTACTATCTCTCTCTCTCTTTTTAAATTTTAGCCATTATAGTGAATGGGAAGTTGTATCTCATTGTGGTTTTGATTTATGTTTCCTTAATGAATAATGATATTGAATAGCTTTTCATGTGCTAATTGGCCATTTATATATCTTTTTTGGAGAAATATCTATTTGAATCCTTTGCCCACTTAAAAATTATGTTGTTTACCCTTCTATTGTAAGAGTTTTTTAGATACTCTGGATACAAGTCACTTATAAAATACGTGATTTACAAGTATTTTCTCCCATTCTGCAAACTGTCTTTTTACTTTCTTGATATTGTCTTTTGAAGAATAAATGTTTTTAATTTTTATCTATTTTCCTTTTGTTGTTTGTGCTTTGGGTGTTATATCTAAGAAACCATTGCCTGATCTAAGTTCATGAAGATTTACTCATATTTTCTTCTAAATATGAGCTCTTAAATATAGGTCTGTGATCCATTTTGAGTTAACTTTTTTGAGGGTGAGTGGGTAGAGGGAAGATGGAGAGAGAGAGAGAATCCCAAGCAGATTCCAGACTTCATGCCTATTGTGGGACTCAATCTCATGACTCTCATATGACCCACATATGACCTGTGCTGAGAGCGAGTCATGCTTAACCAACTGAGCTACCCAAGTTGAGTTAATTTTTGAGTTAATTTTTGTGTTAATTTTTTTTTTAGTTAATTTTTGTGTATGGTTTGAGGTAGAGGGTTCAGATATCCAGTTGTCACAGACCATTGAATTATCTTGGACCCTTGAAGAATATCATTTGCTGTAAAGGTTAGGTTTCTGGACTTTCAGTTCTATTCCAGTGATTTATAGATTTCTCCTTATGCCAGGAAGTTTTAAAATCATGAAATATGAGTTCTCCAACTTTGTGCTTCCTATTGAAGATTATTTTGGCTCTTCTGGATCCCTTGCATTTCCATATGAATTTTAGGATTAGCTTGTCAATTTCTACCAAAAAAAAATCCAGCTGGATTTTGATGGGGATTGTTTTGAATTTGTATTATGAATCTGTAAATCAGGTTGGAGATTTTATAATAGTGTGTTCTCCAGTCTGTGAACATGGAGGTCTTTCCATTTATTATGTGTTAATTTCTTGTAATGATGTTTTATAGTTTTTAATGTATGTCTCCTACTTTTGCTAAATTTGTTCTTAAGCCCTTTAGTTTTTGGATACTATTGTAATGAAATTGTTTTCTTTCATTTTTGAATTGTTCATTGCTAGTGTATGGAAATATAATTGATTTTTGTATCATGCAACCTCACTGAACTGTTAGTTCAACCAGTAGTTCTAATTGTTGTTAATATATTACTATGAAGTTTTAATATATAAAATATATAAGATATATTTTATATTTATATATTTTATATATTAAATATATTTATATTTATATTTTACATAAATAAAATTAATTATATATAATTATGTACATAATTATATACAAAATCATGTCATCTACAAATAGTGATAGTTTTATTTTCTTCCATTCAAATCTGGATGCATTTTATGTATTTTTCTTACTTAAACATCCTGTCTAAAACCTTCATTTCAATGTTAAATAGAAGTGATTAGAGTGGACATCCTTGACTTGTTCCTTAGGGTGAAAGCTCTCAGTCTTTCAGCATCAAGTGTGATGTTACCTGTGGTTTTTTGGTAACTGTCCTTTATCATGTTGAAGTAGATTCCTTTTATTCCTAGTTTGTTGACTGTTTTTTGCCATGAAGGAGTTAACATTTATTGAGAAATCAATGTAAGCCAGGTCCTGTGCTCAGTGCTTTATAAATAGTATTTAATTTTCATTATAGTCCTGTAAGATAGAGACTTATTTTACCTTTATTCAGCTGGTAAGTGGTAGAATCAGACTGGTTGGTTTCAAAACTTGTGTGCTCAACCATTATCCATCAAATTCCCTATACAGACTATGTTGATTTATACATGTGCCTTTGTCCATGTTGGTTTCCTCCTCCTAAAATGCGCACTCCCTCTCCTTCCCCTTTACAAACCTACCATAGCATTTTGTAGCTGTCTCTATCATAGTACTTTTTCACTATGTTGTGACAGTTTGCATTGATTTCACTCATTTTAGAGTCTTTGCTTGAAGTCAGGGACTTTGTCATACTTGTTTTTGAATCTTCACTGCATAATAGATAGGAAAGAGATGTGTCACAGAAGTCAAGGGATTTGAGAGTTTCAGGAGGGTAGAAGCAGTCAGCAGTGTCAAGTACAGCAGAGGGATGAAGTAAAATAAGGTTCACAAAATGCCTTACCTATAGGTTTCATCTTAAACGATTTCAGCAAGAGTGTTTTTAAGTTGCAGTGGGGACTGATCAAGATTGTGGTAGATTTGAGAAGTGAATGGGAGATGAAGAGACTGCCTCAGGTAGAGACTGTCCCCACTCATGTGAGAGTTTAACTGTGAAGGGAAGAATGAATTTAGGATCCTGCCTAAAGGGGAATGTAAGCTAATTTTTTTTTTAAAGGGAGGGGCTTGAGCATGCATCTATACAGAGGTGGCAGGAGAAAGGACAAGTTAAGAGCAAGCTTGTAGAAGTAGAGAGAGGACTAACAGAGAGAATAGGCTTTCCTGTAGAGATAGGAGATAGCCTAAGAACACAAGATTTGCCTGGAATGGCCTCTTCCTTCTGAGGAAAGGAGATATCCATGGATGTAGTCCAGAGGTAAATATTTGGATGTGAATTAGGAAATATAGGGAGTTCTCCCTTTTCCCTGGAGTAGAAAACAAAGTTGTTGGCTTTGGGATATTGTGGTTGTTGATGTTGTGCAAGTAGGCAAGAAGGGTGAGATGTGGAGTTTGAGGGGAGTGATGAAGATTTAGAATATCTGCCATAAGGCATGGGAGAGATTGCTTACAAGAAGCATGAACATTGTTTGAGGCCCTCTTTCTCCTCTGTCTCCATGGAAATTGCCAAAGCAACTATATAGTCAGAAATAATCCAGAGGGTACAAAAGGATTTACAGTGAAAAGTAACTCTTCCCTTCACTTTTGATCCCCTGTTGCTATTTTCAGAAGGAAGTACCATTTACAATTTATTTACTTTCAGATTGTTTTTACAAATATACGTATAAATATATATGGAATTTATTTTAATCCATGAAAATTTACTGTTTTACTCCTTCCTTTTTCAGTATACTTCTGTATCTTGGAGATCTTTCCATATAGTTAGACCTACTTCATTATGTTTACAGCTGCAGGATATTTTGTATATGAATATTGTTTCAGTTATGTAACCTGCATTTCAATGGATTACAGTGTTTACTCCCTTATAAGTCATGTTGAATGAATAAATTCTACCTTTAAATAGTAGAAAATCATCATAATACCTTAATTCTGTGCTTTAATCTTGGATTTATTCTATACATACACATATTGAACAAGCGGATCATAAGTATATACCAAAACTGAGTTGTCTTTAAAATATAAAGATATCTTAAATATTCAAAAGTGAAACCTTATGGTCAATTTATTTCTGGTGTTGAGTGATAAGCATCTTGATTTTAAGGATTTTGTTGACAAATGCATTTACCTACATAATCCACACCTGTATAGCATGTAAAACATTTTTATGACTCTTTAAGTTCCTTAAGACTCCTTGACATTCTCTCCTCTTACCAGAGCAAACCACTTTTCTGATTTCTGTCACTATTTTTTTCCATTTAAATTCTTGTTTTTTATTTAGCTTTATGGAGATATAATTTCATATAACATTGTATAAGTTTTAAGGTATACAGTGTGATAATTTGATACAGGTTTGTGTTGTAAAATGGTTACCACAATAAGGTTAGTTAACACATTCATTATTTAACATAGCTTTGTGTGTGAGGTGGTAAGAGGTGGGGGGACTATTAATATCTACTCTCTTAGCAACTTCCATGCCTACAACACAGTATTGTTAAATTACCATTAATTTAGTTGCTGTGCTATATGTTTGATTGCCAGAACTTACTCATCTTTTAACTGGAAGTTTATTAATTTTTTTAGTGATTACATTCTTTAAAAAATTATTTATTTATTTATTTATTAATTATTATTATTTTTTTTTTATTAACATATACTGTATTATTTGTTTCAGGGGTACAGGTGTGTGAATCATCAGTCTTACACAATTCACAGCACTCACCATAGCACGTACCCTTCCCATTGTCCATCACCAAGCCGCCCTATACCTTCTCACCTCCCCCCCCGCAACCCCCACCCCAAGCAGCCCTCAGTTTGTTTCCTGAGTTTAGGAGTCTCTCCTGATTTGTCTCTTTCTCTGGTTTCATCTTATTTCATTTTTTCCTTCCTTCCCCTATGATCCTCCTTGTCTTGTTTCTCAAATTCCTCTTATCAGTGAGATCAAATGATAATTGTCTTTCTTGGATTGCCTTATTTTGCTCAGCATAATACCCTCTAGTTCCATCCACGTCATTGCAAATGGCAATATTTCAATTTTATTTATTTATTTATTTATTTATTTATTTGACAGAGATTACAAGTAGGCAGAGAGGCAGGTAGAGAGAGAGGAGGAAGCAGGCTCCCCGCTGAGCAGAGAGCCCGATGCGGGGCTCGATCCCAGGACCCTGAGATCATGACCTGAGCCAAAGGCAGAGGCTTTAACCCACTGAGCCACCCAGGTGCCCCAAGATTTCAATTTTTGATGGCTGCATAATATTCCAGTGTGTTTGTGTGTACCACATCTTCTTTATCCATTGATGTGTTGATGGACATCTAGGCTCTTTCCATAGTTTGGCTATTGTGGACATTGCTGCTATAGACATTGGGGTGCACATGCCCCATGGGATCACTATATTTGTCTCTTTAGGGTAAATACCCAGTAGTGCAATTGCTGGGTTGTAGGGTAGCTCTATTGTCAACTTTTTGAGGAACCTCCATACTGTTTTCCAGAGTGGCTGCACCAGCTTGCATTCCCACCAACAGTGTAGGAGGGTTCCCCTTTCTCCTTATCCTCACCAACATCTGTGCACCACCCTTGCCAGGGACAAGACTAAGTAATCTGCTCGGTTTTGCTGTCGGTAGCTTTTGTTCCCTGAAAGCTATCCTTACAGCTTTGGAGGAGACGAATGGAAATGGTAGCCTCCCAGTCTTAGATCCGGAGGATCCGAGAGCTCAGGGGCCCACTCCTCAGTGCACCCTCAGAGAAAAGCAATCAATCTCTCCTGTCTCCTTGGTCTCCAGCTGCACTCTGAGATCTGGCTGCACTCCGAGGTCACAAATGCTGTGACCGAGCATTTCTGTCTCTGGTGCACAACCCTGTTTGGAGTCTCCAAACCTAGCAGCTTCCTGCAGTGTGCTGCTGTTTTGCTCCTCCCAGGGAAGGAAGGGGAGTCTCCCTGAATCTGCTGCTTATTGGGTCCCTACTCGAAGAGTAGTGGTCCGACTGTGTCAAGGATCACTGTTTAAGGCAACCCCGAGCTGCGAGCTCACTCCTCAGCTCCGTCTCTGCAGCCAGCTTCCCCGCTCTGATACCTGGGAGCTCTGCCGCACTCAGACACCCTTGGTCTTCCTGTGACATTGAGGGTCCTGAGACCACACTGTCCCAGCAAGGGTTCCACCCTCCACCCCCTTTCTCCTTAGCCACTGGAGTGATGTCTCTCTGCAGAGCAGACGTCTAATAAAAGTTCAGTTTTGTGCTCCACTGCTTTACCACTTGCTGGGAGTTGACCCCTCCCCCCTCGGTCTATCTTCCCAAATATCTCCTTGGATTCACTTCTCCGCATATCCTACCTTCCAGAAAGTGGTTGCTTTTATGTTCATAGAATTGTTGCCATTCTTCTCTTTGATCTCCTGTTGAGTTTGTAGGTGTTCAGAATGGTTTGATAACCAGCTAGCCGAATTTCTGGGACCAGATGAAATTTAGGTCTCCTACTCCTCTGCCATCTTGCTCCTCCCACCTGTCACTTTATTTTTTTAAAGAAATTCATCTGTTCTCACCTTACCAACTTTTTTCTTCCCATTCTCTTTTTTAATGTCTTTTTTAAAAAGTTGTAAAAGATAACAAATTGATCATCTTAACCATCTTTCAGTATACAGTTCAGTGGTATTAAGCACTTTAAGAATGTTGTGCATTTGTCACCAACATCCATCCCCATAATTCTTTTTCATCTTGTAAAATGAACTCTACATGCAGTAAACAATAAATCCCCATTTTCCTCTTCCCCCAGTCCCTGGCAGGTATCAGAACTACTTTCTGTTTTTATGATTTACATTTCTCTCAGTACCTCATGTGGTCGGAATCATACAGTATTTGTCTTTGTAAGTGGCTTTTTTCATTTAGCATCATGTCCTCAAGATTCATCCATGTTGTAGCAAATGGAACAATATTCTTCCTTTTTGAGGTTGAATGATATTCCATTGTATGTTTATACCACATTTTGCTAATACATTCATCTGTCAATGGATAATTGGTTGCTTCCATGTTTTGGCTATTGTGAAGAATACTCCTGTGAGTGGGGTGTACAAATATCTCTTTGGGACCCTCTTTTCACTTCTTTTGGGTATATACCCAGAGGTGAAATTGCTGGATCATATGGTAATTCTGTTTTTAATTTTTGAGGAACTATCCTGCTGTTTTAAACAACAATGGTACCATGTAACATTCCCCAACAACACACAGTTCCAATTTCTCCACATCCTTATCAGCTCTTTTTGTTTTCTGGGGTGTGTGTGTATGTGTGTGTGTGTGTGTGTTTTGTTTGTTTGTTTGTTTTTGTTTTTTTAATACTAGCTATCTGACTGGATATGAGGTAGTATCTCATTGTAGTTTTGATTTGCACTTCCCTAGTGATCAGTGATATTGAGCATCTTTTCATGTGCTTACTGGCCATTCATATATCTTCTTGGAGAAATATCTATTCAAGTCCTTTGCCCATTTTTGAATTGGGTGGTTTTGTTATTGTTGGGTTTTAGGAGTTC
Source organism: Enhydra lutris kenyoni (assembly GCF_002288905.1). NCBI lineage: Eukaryota > Metazoa > Chordata > Mammalia > Carnivora > Mustelidae > Enhydra > Enhydra lutris. The sequence continues at coordinate 1,495,339 of NW_019154115.1, read as the reverse complement.
TATTTTCTGGATATTAATATCTTATCAGATACATGATTTGCAACTATTTTCTCCTATGTTGTGGCCTTATATTTTACTCTGTGGGTAAATGATGTGCAAGATTTAAAAATTTTCATGAAGTCCAATTGTCTTTATTTTTGTTACCTGTGCTTTTGGTGTATCATATTCAAGAAATCACTGCCAAATGCAATGTCATTAAGCTTCTGTCCTATGTTTTCTTCTAAGAGTTTTATTGTTTTAGGTCTTAGGTTTAGATATTTGATCCATTTGGAATTAAGTTTTATACATGTTGTTAAGTATGGGTCTGGCTTCATTCTTTTGCATGTGGATACCCAGTTTTCCCAGCACCACTGTTGAAAACACTTTTTCTCGCTAATTACTTTGATGACTTTGTCAGAAATCAGTTGGCTGTATATGTGTATGTCTATTTCTTTTTTTTTTTAGATTTTTATTTATTTATTTGACACAGAGAGAGAGAGATCACAAGTAGGCAGAGGCAGGCAGAGAGAGAGGAAAGGAAGCAGGCTCCTCACCGAGCAGAGAGCCCGATGCGGGGCTCTATCCCAGGACCCTGGGATCATGACCCGAGCCGAAGGCAGAGGCTTTAACCCACTGAGCCACCCAGGTGCCCCTGTGTATGTCTATTTCTGAGCTCTGTCTTGTTTAATTGATATTTTTTTTCTCTTTGCTGATACTAGGCTATATCGATTACAGTAGTTTAATGATCAGTTTTGAAGTGAAATGGTAGAAATTCTCCAATTTTGTTCTTCTAAAGATTTGTTTTGACTCTTCCAGGTCCTTTGTATATTCATACACAGTTCTCTATAGGGACATTAGGGTTAGCTTTTCATTTTCTACAAAAACATCTGTAGATTTTACTTGACACCATGTTCACTCCACAGATCAATTTGGAGAAGATAGACATTTTAATATTGTAAACATGTTATCATTGTCCATTTATTTAGATCATCTTTAATTTCTCAAGAGCCGTAATTATTATTTTCTTTTTGTGTACAAATTTTGCACTTTGATTTTTTTTAATCCTATTATGACATTTTAAAAGTATTTTATTTCCACTGTTGATTACCCATATGTAAAAGTATAATTAAATTTTATATATTGGCTGTTGTTAGTTCTAGTAGCTTTGTGGGGTTTTTTTGTTTGTTTTGTTTTATTTATTTTGATTCTCTAGGCTTTGTTATGCAATTACGATGCGTATGTAAGTAAAGACAGTTTTATTTCTTCCTATCAACCTGTATTTCTTTTCCTTGCTTCATTTTACTGACTAGAACCTCTAGTATAGTAATTGAATAGAAGTGGTGAGAGCAGATGTCCTTGTCTTGTTCCTGAATTTAGGAAGAAAGTTTTCAGACTTTTACCATGAAGTTGTTATCCTCAGGTTGAAGAACCCCTTCTATTCATTTGCTGAGAGGTTTTTTTACTTTTTTCTTTTAATCATAAATGGATGGTATTGTATTCTGATTGTGGTGTTAAAAGGATTTTTTAAAGGATTTTTAAAAAGGGGTTATAATCATGGCTCATACAGATACAAAATTAACACTTGTCAGACGTTTAACTCACTAGTTAATGAGGAAACTAGTAAGATGTTAGTTCAAAGGCAAATTTGAAGAGTCACTCATTTGTATGCAGTAAAGGAATGCTGAAATGAATTTTTCAGATGGATGCAAAAACTGATCTATCCATTGGGCAATCATCACTTGTAATCCACTGGACACAACTAATTTGCTCCTTTGTGCTAAAAAATAGTCCACATTATTATCAACTTTCTACAGTTTTTAAATTTAAAAATTGCTCGGGACGCCTGGGTGGCTCAGTGGGTTAAGCCACTGCCTTCGGCTCAGGTCATGATCCTGGGGTCCTGGGATTGAGTCCCGCATCGGGCTCCTTGCTCGGCAGGGAGCCTGCTTCCTCCTCTCTCTCTGCCTGCCTCTCTGCCTGCTTGTGTGTACTCTCTCTCTGACAAATAAATAAAATCTTTAAAAAAAAAAAAAATTTAAAAATTGCTCAAAGGCAATGAAAGGTAGAGGTAAGGAATGTCTGAACTAGAGAGAACTGTAGGTAGCCTTTTCTTTTTTGGTCTGTTTTCAAAGCTTTTTGTTTTTATTGACAAAGAATTTTGCTTTGAATTTCCATGATCTCCAGTGATGTTGAACATTGTTCATACATTTATTGGTTATATGCATATGTTCTGATGTTAAATGCCTCTTCAGTCTCTCTTGTCCATTTTTCCGGCCATTTTGGCAGGAATTGGAGCCAGCATGAAGTTTTTCTTAGCTTTCACAGACTTCCCTTACATAGTTAACAGGTAACTTGAATCTGACAAAAAAATGAGTTTGTTCAAGATTCCTCAGTCATCTGCAAGACTTCTTCCATGCTGTGTCTGAATACTTCCATAGAGGCTGTGTAGAGGGGAGGCTGGCTGTAGCAAAGAATCCCACAGAATCTTTCTGATCATCCAGTGGTGTTTCACTGAATGTTCACCCTGCCCTGGCTGCCTTTTCGGATAGGTGGGGTGACTTACTTCTAAGAGGGTCTTTGACTTAAAGTGGCTCTCCTTCTGCTTAGTAATGTTATTTTAAATTCTAATTCTAGTTATTCTTGCTCAAATGACCCATGAATCTTTAAGTATTATATTGCATCTTTCATGTAAGTTTTATATTCTTCTTATAATGAGTTGATGTTAAAATTTTTTAAGTTACTTACATCAAAGAAACTCTCTCCTCCAAGAGAATGTATTACATTTATCCCGTCGTTTTGCTTATTGCCTGCTGTATCTACGCCCCTGCAAAAGAATTAGTCTGCCATACAATGCTACCTTCCCTGATAAACCCCAGTGTTGTACTTTTCCTTTTTTCCTGTGATTTCAGAGAAGAGGCAGGACCTGTTTCTCACTTAATTTTGACATAGGAAGGCTGGGTCTGAGGTCCCAGAGGAGGCCTTGCAGGACCAGTCAAGAAAGCGCTTGTCTTAGCGCAGGATAGAAATCAAACACGAGCCTAGAGGAAGTTAGAGCAGAGTTTATAGTGAGTAGCGTAAGTGACAGTGTACAGCAGACGGAGGTTCTGGGAGACTCAGAAAAGCAGAAGTGAGGCTCCCCGCTGCTTGGGGTTAGGAGTTTATATTGGAAAGGGGTGCATGTTCCTTCAGGAACTCAGGGTAGGGTCTGATCAAAGGTGTCAGCTGAACAATAGGTGTTTTTCCATAAATCACCGAAGGTAAGTGGGTATTGGCACAAACTGAGGTTTGAAGCCATTGTCCTGCATCATGCTCATGATCTCTTTCTTCTCAGATGTTATCAGGTATGTGGGGGCCCAGGATAGAGCTCTGAGAATGGTTAACTTTCTTGCTTCCCCCGTGGGGAATCATAGCTGCTTTGGTTTACTCAGATGCAAGGTGAGATAGATAGCATGAGTAAATGCGGTCTAGCAGAGAAACAGGAGAGTCCCTTCGGTTTCTCTGTCTCAGTTTTGTTTGCCTAGTCCTGGCATAGGTCCTGCCAGATTTGCCATAGCATAGGTGTTCCATATTTTTGAATTAAATTAACACATAGCGAAGTAGTTAACATTTATAACAGGAGTTGCATTCTAGATAGAAAAGTAGCTACTCCTATCCACAGTGAGATTTTGACATGGTTAGAATAAGCAGCGTATGGGGGAAGATAGAATCTATATAACTTGATGATTGATTAGATGTTGGTTGAGGGGAGAATGGTATGTAGGGAAAGAAAATTGGGCAATTAAATGGGCAGAGCTGTTTATCTCCAATGCATGTTTGGGTTTAGAAGGAACTTGTGGACTGTGTGGTGGTTCAGTCGGTTGAGCGGCCAACTCTTGATTTCAGCTCAGGGCATGATCTCGGGGTTGTGAGATTGGGTCCTGTGTCAGACTCGCGATGACATGTGAAACCTGCTTAGGAGTCTCTCTCTGCCTTCCCCTCTGCCAACGCCCCCCCCCCCCAATAAATAAATAAATAAATAAATAAGCAAGCAAATCCATAAAACAGAAGTTGTGGGATGGGAAATAATAGTTTCTTAAAATATCTAGTTTGAGGTTTTTCTGAGATATTCAAGTGGAGATGTGCAAATCTGTATGCAGTTCTTGGAGAGAGGTAGAAGCTTGAGAGAGAGAAAGATTTTGAGGTTAATAGTTTTTGGGGAGTGGTTGAAGAAGGAATTGCTCAGGATTCAGGACAGAACCGCTGAGCATATCTAGTTTTAGCAGACACGTACAGAGAAAGGCACTGGGAGAAAGAGATTGAGAAGGAGAAACTGAGTGTTAACAAAGGATTTTACAGCAACACCCTTGGTTTCATCTCTGTCTAGAGACCAGATTTTCCTTTCAGCACCCTGTATTTGATCTTGTCCCCAGACCTTTTTTTGTTTCCAGCATTCTCTGCTGGGAGAGATTGTGGATGAAAAATAGTTTTATTTTTGAACCCAGCAATTGCTGGTTTCTTTCTATTTCCTCTAAATTCCATTTGAAAACAGAAGACTTTCTTCTTTAGCACATCTCTCCAGCTGCACCTTATGTTATATATATATAAAAGAAAGCAGTTGACACTCTGGACATTCTGCTTGGAAATTACTTTAGCTAGAAGTAACAGTTCATTGTCAGCATTTTTTTTTTTTTTTTGACTTATCACAAGCAACAGTTTTGCTAAATTTTCTGCCCTTTTGTAACGGTCTTTTTTCCTCTAGCTTCTGGTAACAGTTTACTCCATCTCCTTTAAGGCCTTTTCAGTAGCCTCTTCGATGCTCATCAGATTTTTGCTGTAAGATCCTTGTGGTCCTTCCTGTTCATTTCTACCACCCAGTCCCACAGCTGGTGTCCCTGTCTTACGTTTTTATTGTGGCAGCATTCCAGATCCCGGTGTCAGATTCTGTTCTGAAAACTATCACTGTTTAACAAATTGCCCCAAATCTAGTCTCAGAACCTGCATCACTTTTCCTAACCAAACCTGGGAAGTCACTCCTTGTTGCTTTACCACACTCTTTTGGTTACAATCAAGTTCAGTGCCAGCTTGGATTTAAGAAGGGAATCAGACTCCGTATCTTTGTGGGTGAGCCGCAAATTTACACCATTAGAAGAGCATGTGGGTGGGAGATATTTTTGCGGCATATTTGGAAAAAGTCTGCCGCAGATGGATAAAATAAAATGCATAGGATTACAAGGGAAACCAATTATATTAAAGTTTTTGTTTTTTTGTTTTTAATTTGAGAGAGAGTGAAAGAGAGCGCAAGTGGGTGGAAGGGGCAGAGGGAGAGGGAGAAGCAGACTCCCCACTGAGCATGGAGCCAGATACAGGGCTCAATCCCAGGACCGTGAAGTCATGACCTGAGTCGCCTAGGCACCCCTATCTTAAAGTGTTATTACCAAGCAAATTGTACTAATAAAGTATTATGTGTTTGTTTAACACGATACACAACAAGGTATAGTAGCAGGCCTATAGTAATTTAGTAAATATAGTATTAGAAATTTTAGAGGTTGGAGGAAATAAAGAAATAATATATTTTCCCATCCAAGTTCATAGGTCTTCTGAGTTCTATCCACAGACCTTCCAGCCTCTAGATGAAGAGCCCTTGGATTAATGTTATGGTATGAAGAGAAGTCACATTGCTGTGGCCTGGGGTGAGGGGAAGGCAGAGACTATGGAGGAGGACACCATAGAGTAAGTTCTGTATACTAGCAGTTATTTACCTTTTTAATAAGAAGCTAAGGGTTTTGTTGCCTTTTAGATAGAGACTTAAATATGTTTTTGTACTGAGAGAAAGACACTAGTGAAGAAAGTTGAATATATAAGAAAGATGAAGGCTATGTAGAAGGTTTCTGAGAGGGCAGGAGAAGGTGTGGTCTTGAGGTTAGGTAAAAGCATTAGAGAGTGAGGAGCAAGTTGAAGGAGTTAGAGATGTTTGTGGATGCTGTTATCAGGTCACATGACATTCTGAGAAATATATATGTAGGCATGATAAATTTTAACACAGGGGAAAGGGAGGCCAAGGCAGGCCCCAGAGAACATATATGCTATAAGCAGAAGTCTGGAGGAAATATGTGAACATTGAGAATACGGTGGGGAGAAAAAAAGTAATGAAGCATGGGCAGGAAAAAGTAACTGACGTAAGAAGACAAACTTTGCCTAGTTTACAGTTTTGTTTAGTGCCTTCTTCGGACCAATTATTCTCCTGACCATGGATATTGCTAGAAAAGTGGATTGAGAATAAAATGCAGTTATATATGTGACTTCTGCTAATATGGGGTTAACTTTTTCTAAGTACCTTGTTTAGCATATATAATTAATACTTGTATTGCTTTTGCCACAGAGAAACATGAAGGCTGAAGAGCTTCTTTTTCATGGTTATTTGAGGGTGATACTGAAAAGCAGTGCATGCGTGTGCTGCTTCCGTGCTTACAGCTGGATGGAAATTGGCCTCAGAGGGCCTATGGTTTTCTTTGTCATTAGCCAACAGATGCTTGCTACAGTGTTTTGCTCACTGAGTCTTTATTTAATGCGAGGGTAATGCATCTCTGTACACTAATGAGCAGAGCTCTGGAATACAGTAGCTTGTTTATGTGTAACAAATACCTGCCTTTGGCCACACATTGATCCTTTACTAAATGATTTTTTCCCCCTAAACCAAGCTGTTTTCAACACCTGGTTGGCATATCTATCTTCATGTTGCTTTGACTTTCTAGTAAGTTGAACCTGACTTTAGTATTTCTATCTTATAGGAGAAACCTTTTTTTTTTTTTTTCTGTTAAAGAATTACTTCAGATCTTCTTGAAACAATAAAATTTTTAAAACTTCTGGTTGGTACTATAAATCATAAAAAACCTTAGGTTTTAGGCAGAAATAATCATTTATACATGAGTATGTCATGAAATTGCTAATTCACAATATTATATATATTATTAATATAGTACTTACATACTAATATGTAAATGTATATACTCATATATGATTATATATACATCTTACCACAATGAAAATATTTTGAAGTATATAAATTATATGTGGTATATGGAACATATGCAATGTTGCAGATATGCATTATATAGATCTTTTTATTGTGGTAAAATGTTCAAGCTCTCTCCATAGCCCCCATCTTCCCTCAGTAGCTACCTCTTAGCTACTCTTCAGGTCTAGGGGGTGCACATCTGCATGAAGACTTGTTCTGGAAATGGACTCTGTTATTTGAGCTAGGCATTCTGGAGTTCCAGGTAGGTGAAAAGTGGTCTCTGTGGGTGAGACCCAGCAAGATACTTCCTCTTGACCTTTGTATCACTCATTACATAGAGAATGGTGTGGCCTCATAAGGATTAAATCTGTTGCTTTCATCTAAGGGTAGTAGTGATTTTTAATAATCTTTTTTTAAGTCTCTATTTATTTATCTCTATACCCAATGTGGGGCTTGCACTCACAGCTCCGAGATTAAGAGTCACGTACTACTCTGACTCAGCCAGCCAGGCACCCCTTAATAATCTTTCAGTAGAACTACCAAACTTGATTGCTCAAACCTGTTTCCTTCCTTTTGTTCTATATATGGTCCTTTAGGGTTCTCAGATTCAATTTCAGTGTTGGAGGCAGGGGTTCCCACACGCAACACCAAGCAATTCTCAAAGTAGGATTTCGGAGAATTCAGCTCAATTCTGACACCATCAGCACAGAGATGGCATCAGATTTCCTAGGTTAAGGGTTCAGTCCTGCAGGACTGCTCTCACCCTCTAATTCAGACACCAGTCACAAGCCCCAGGCTCTTACTGTGCTTCTGACCAACCAGGTACATATTGTAGGTTCCAACAACCTCCTCTTTAGGTTCAATGAATTTGCTAGAACAGCTCACAGAACACAGGAAAACACATATTTACATTTACCAGTTTATTAAAGGATATGATAAAGTATATGAATCAATGTCCATATGAAGAGCTGCCTAAGGCGACGTCCCTGACAAAGGAGCTTCTGTCCTCATGGACCTGGGGGCCTGTCTCAACATTCTGCCCCTCCCCCCCAACATGGAAGCTCTCCGAAAAAGAGGACTAAGACAGCTGTCCTCTCGGGTTTTTCTGGAGGCTTCATTACATAGTCACGATTGACGAAGTCATTGGCCATTGGTTGATTCAACCTCCAGCTCCTCTCCCTTCCCCACTCTGGGATGGAGTGAGGGTGATTGAAAGTTCCAAGACTCTGATTACATGGTTGGTCCTCCTGGCAACAAATCCCTGCCCTTGGGTGGGGTCCAGAGGTCACCTTCATTAATAATACCACATCCATTTCACCTTTATGGCCTGAAGTGTTTTTAGGAACTAGGGATGAGATATAAATCACTATAAATCGTTATATTGCATATGGCCAGAAGGATTTTTCTAAAGCAAAATTCAATCACATTCCTGCTTGGAACCTTTTTTATTTATTTGAGAGAGAGAAAAGAGATAGATGGGGGTGGGGGTGGGAGAGGAGGAGCGGAGGGAGAGGGACAGGCAGACTCTGTGCTGAGTGCAGAGCCTGAGTGGGGCCTGATCTCAAGACCCTGAGATCATGACCTGAGCCAAAACCAAGACACTTAACCAATTGAGCCACCCAGGCATCCCTCCTGCTTGAAACTTTTCAGTGCTTCACATTTTCTTTGGGATAAAGTCTAAACTTCCTCAATTGCCTCATTGAAGATCCTTTGTTCTCCATTCTGGTGATCGCTTATTATTTCATCTTATTTTGGACTATGTTGTTGCCATGCCAAACAAGTACTCTTTGCTAACTATACAACTTTGCACAGGCTGTAGATCTGTCATGCTTCCCTTTCCTTGCAATCTCTAATGTATCTACTAAACTCCTTTTAACCGTCAGTGAAAAAATTAGGTTGTCTGACAAGCCTCATTTCACTTCCTCAGGAAGAATTAAGTCCTTTCCCTTTCTATATTTCCATTGTGATTTGTACACATTATATAATATTTGCACATCTGTAGGCCATACCTTCTACCTCCAAAAGCAGGGGCTAATGTAATTCAGCTTGGAGTTTCCAAGTATTTCCACTCAGAGTGCCTGGCACACAATAAGTGCTCAATATATGTGTGTTGAATGAATATTGTTGTTGTTTTTAATTAATTAATTTGAGAGATGGAGGGAGAGAATGTGTGCTAGTGAGCAGAGGAGGGGCGGAGGGAGAGAGGGTCCTAAGCAGACTCCCTGCTGAGCATGGGGCTGAATCTCCAGACCCTGAGATCATGAAACCTGAGCTGAAATCGAAGAGGCAGATGCTCAACCAACTGAGCCACCCCGGCACTCCAGTGTATTGTAATTAGTAGAGTACTTTAAGTGTGAATTGCTCTAAACAGAAGAATATGTTTATAGTAAGCTCTTGAATGGCCAAGGTAATTAAGGAATGAAGGATTCCAGTAATTGATTATGCTATGTAATAGCCAAATACAAATTATCTTTAGATAATTTTAATACAAAAATAATGGGTTATACAGAATTTATCTGTCTTTATTATAAGATGCTTCCACTTGATCATTCTGAATTGTACGGCTCTTTTAGAGCTGTGGCCAAGGAAGCTGTAAGAAATCATGTAGTGTGCTTTGTCACAAGCTGGGGGTGTTTTCCAGTTAAGTTTCTAACACACTTATTTTGCTTCCCTAAAGAGTTCACAATTACCTTATTATCAAATGCAATTTTAAAAATGCTCAGAAAACAGGCAGCATACTTTATGGTGTGTGTCTCAGTTCAGCAGACAACTTGCTACATTTGGGCTGTGCCCTCTTCTCTATTCAGTGACAGTCCTTGCTGAGCCCAAGTGAAGTCTTATGAACCGAGCTAAGCAGTTAATTAGATGGTGTTCTCTGGCCATGACTATTTCAAGAGTGCTTGATCTCTACCCAAATTATATATTTATTCTTCTCTCATTCATGTGCAAGTAATGTGAGTGGTTGCTGCTCATTTGTGTATTAATTTAGTGGTTCTCTTCTGCTGTCACCTGCTCAACCACAGTGTTGCCAATTATTATTTGCAAGACTCAGAAATTACTTTTATGCATGTGGACCTGCATTTTCATATCTTTGAAAGTGACTTTTGACGGAGGCCTCTTTGGAATAGAGAAAATACTCTCACTGTATTTGTATAAATGATCTGAAAACCATCATGGTGGCTGAGCTCTGACTTCCTACATTGCTGTGTCATATTCTCTTGTTAAACCTAGAAATCTTGCTGCAAAGCTTGATCCTTTTTAAAGCAGTTGTATATTTTCTCAGTAAATCCAGAAACATGTAATGTAAATATGACTGTTACTTTAGTTACTGTATTGTTTGCTTGGCTCATCGCCATAACTGTTACTTTAGTTACTGTATTGTTTACTTGGCTCATCGCCATATGAATCCTTTTCTTTTCATCAGTTTCCCAGTCAATCTCTCCCTTTAGCTGAATAATAATGAAGTATTTGTAACATAATTATTTTATGAAAATGAATCATCTTGACTTAAGTACAAGAACAGATTGACCTAAGGGTTAACTTGAAAATCCTACATGAAAGAAAATAAAGGATTGATGAAGTAATTTTTAAGGATGTGTTTATTAGAGTCATTAATGATAGAAACAATAGACTTCTTGATTATGATAAAATATTCAGCAATTCACTAACCCAGCTGTTCTGTCTAAATAATCTGTGAATAAACAATAAAAATAATCCTTGCTACCTTATATTAAGCTGGTATCAGTAGAGGTTTTAATCTGGGAATATATCAAAAGACTTGTCTTTGATGTGAGCATTTTAATGTTAAGAAGCTGACTAATTCTATTAAACACAAGGCAAACATTTATGTCTTTATAGTATGACTTTAAAAAATAATTATTACATGAATTGGGGTACCTGGCTGGCTCAGTCATAATTAAGCATCTGCCTCTGGCTCAAGTCATGATCCCAGGTTCGGGGATTCCCACGTTGGGCTTCCTGCTGGGTGGGGAGCCTGCTTCTCCCTGTCCTTCTGACACTTCCCCTGCTTGGGTTTGCTTTCTCTCCCCACCTCTCTCTCCGTTTGTCTCTCTCTCCCTGTCAAATAAATAAATAAAATCTTAAAAAAATAAAAATTATTACCTGAATTAAAAAATATGATTGTTTGCTAAGGCATACTTTTTTTTTTTTTTTTTTTTTTTTTTTTGCCTAAGTCAAGTTATGAATGAGGAAGATTTTCAGTTTCTATTTTAAGAGAAGCAGTATTCAGAGGCGCCTATTTTAAGAGAAGCAGTATTCAGAGGTTAGCATCTGCCTTCAGCTCAGGTTATGATTCCAGGGCCCTGGGATTGAGCCCTGCATGTAGCTCCCTGCTCAATGGGAGCCTGCCTCTCCCTCTCCTGCCCTCTGTACCTCCCCCACCCCTAATAAATAAATAAATCTTAAAAAAAAAAAAAAGAGCAAGAGAACAGTATGCAGTGTTGTAGGTTTTACTTGTGGTTCATCATGAACTACTCGCTGGCTATCTTTGGTAAGCCTTGGGCTTTCTCAGCAGTCAAATTAACTATTTTATAATGAAGATTAGTTGGCTCTTCAGTGTGTCAAAGTGCTTTGTAAACGTATACCACATTTAGAAATTTAAATAAGATTTTAGCCCCTTTTCTGCCTGCTTTTTGACTTGGGGCTTGTCACTTAAATTCTCTGAGTTTTTGTTCTTTATAGGTAAAGCAGGAATTTGGCCTGTATATTCAACTCCAGAGGTATTATTTACATTGTGGTTAGCTCTTATAACCTGTAATTTAGATTATTTGTCTTTTTTTTAAGCATATATTTGCTTTTATTCCCCCTATGATGATTACCAATAATAAAACTGGAATGCATTAACCTTCACCTATTACATTTTATTTAATCTTTCTGTTGTGAGAGTAGATGGTAGTAGCCTCATCTTACTGATCCGGAAGACTGTGGGTCAGGAAATGATAGAGGTGGGATTGTAGTCTCTGATGCCAGTGTTTTTTTTTTTATTATTATTAAAAATTAAATATGTAGCTCATGTAGAGGCACATTGCCACGTACCTCTTCTTTTTTTTTTAAAGATTTTATTTATTTATTTGTCAGAGAGAGAGAGAGGGAGAGAGAGCAAGCACAGGCAGACAGAATGGCAGGCAGAGGCAGAGGGAGAAGCGGGCTCCCTGCTGAGCAAGGAGCCCGATGTGGGACTCGATCCCAGGATGCTGGGATCATGACCCGAGCCGAAGGCAGCTGCTCAACCAACTGAGCCACCCAGGCGTCCTGCCACATACCTCTTCTAAAACAAACTTCTGATCTCCATTGTTTTCCTATTCTCTCTCTCTCTCTCTTTTTTTTTTTAAAGATTTTATTTATTTAATTACAGAGAGAGAGAGATCATAAGTAGGCAGAGAGGCAGGCAGAGAAAGGGGGGAAGCAGGCTCCCCGCCGAGCAGAGAGCCCAATGTGGGGCTCGATCCCAGGACCCCGAGATCATGACCAGAGCTGAAGGCAGAGGTTTAACCCACTGAGCCACCCAGGCACTCCTCCTTTTTTTTTTTTTTTTAAGGTGTCTTACCAAAATGCTTTTGTGGAAAAAAATGCATCTATTCACTAGCAGTAGGCATAGTTTGGGAATTTTAACATTATAGTACCATTAAAAAAATCTGGTTAGCATTACACAACATGTACATATAGTTGGGAATCTTTCAATGATAGAAAATATAGTTTGTCCTTCAAATAGATGGTTTGTTCTGTTTTAATAGGTATATTTTATTTTTAAAATATAGCATCATTTAATGTTACACTTCTAAACGCAAAGTTTTGTTTTGTGCTTGCTAGAGAAGGAAAACAGGCGATCTCTAAGTACTTACTAATTTTTTTTTCCTGTTTTTACAATCCTAATTTATTTTGTGATTCCAAGAAGATGGTTACGTGTGGCAAAATTTTTTAAAATTGCTAAAAATTTCTATTCTAGGAGGGTATTGTTTTATGGTGTCTATTTTTACATTTAAATTTTAAAAAGAAATCCTTGGACTATCTGAAATGAGTGGGTCAGGCAGGGATTAGGGCAAGCACATTCAGAAATATTTATTTCTGTCTAGAGTTCATTTATGAGTTCTACATTTTAACATTTCCTCTATGAGCCTCAAATGTCCCCTTGTCCAGGTGTACCCATCCTGGACAGCGATCTTACTTAGAACGCATTGCTTTGTGGGTGATTGACAGCACTGGTTCAGCCAGCACTCTGATGCTGATCCTTCCTGATTCAGAAACCTCTGCTCTTGGGACATTTCTTTAACTTGTGTTTCTCTTTTTTCTGTTGAAAGATTCTTGGTGGTCATTACTAGTCCAAGTGTGAGTTCCCATGAGTAGCTCATTGGTCACAGTTTTTATTTTTATCTTTCCAAATGATGACTTTGAAATGGCTATGGCAATTTGAGGGGCCTGTCTGCTGCCATTCTTAACCCTGTTCACAAAACACGAAGCACCTCAGCCTTTTTTTCTATTCTTTGGATGTACCAAGTTCATTCCAGCTTCAGGGTCTTCTTCTACTTGTCCCTCTGTGGGGAATGGTCTTCTTTTAGACTGTTGCTTGACTGTATCCTCCTTGACATTTAAGTCTCAGCTTACATGTCCCTTCTTCAAAGAGGTTTCCCTTGACCACTCACTATAAATGAGAATTCCTCCAACACACTTTATTACATGGTCATGTTCTATTTTCTTCTTTGCACCTAATGACTGAGCAAGAGTTATTTATTTCTCTTTTATCTTCTCTGATGGGGACAGGGACATTGTTCACTCCTATATTGCTAGCACCTAAGAACAGTGTCTGTCACAGTAGGAATTCCAGTAAATACTTGTTGAATGACCAAATGAAGGCATACTTTTCTCTTAGCTATTTATAAAATTCTTTTGTTTTTTTTTTTTTTTTGGTAGTCAGGTAGGTCCAATTAATGTTTATGTACTTTTGACATTTTCGTCTTCCTTTACTGTTTTGGTCCCTAGTTGAATTCTTCAGAGGAAGGGGGAAAGAGCCTTCTAGTTTTCAAACTCTTGAGATGTGACTGTTTCAATTTATCTACTGCTTGCCAGGTAGGTGTGTGAGCTACTGCAGCCTTGTCACAAATGCAATTAACAGGTAGGAAAATTGGCTCCTAACAGCTGCTTCAGTCCTGCTTGAGTTGGCCCCTTCCCCAGGGGAACGGTCTCTGTCAGCCTAGCAAAATAAAATTGCCTTCCCATAAATATTTTTTTCGAGGATTATAGAAGAGAAACAAATCTAGGTTTATAAAATGAGTTGAAATGTGTCAACAGGATAGACCAGACTAATGACCTGCTGTAGCAATTTGAATTCTGAGGCCCAGCAGCAGTGTTTATCTTCAGAAGAGTTGACATTGAAACTGTAGCTCTTCTAGTTCTATCGAAATGACTTTATTATGCCAAAAGAGTAGAGTTAATAACTTATTTATTGGTATTGGTGAGGAAAGTGACAATTCTATAAAATATGATTTTTGACCCTCAGATCTTTGGTTTATAGCACAGATTTTGAGTCCTTGCTCTTTCAGTTAACCCTGTGGAAAGGGGCAGGTTTTGGAAAGAATGTGACTTGATTTCCTTTCCATTTTATTCGCCAACTGTTTAATTCATTCAGCATGCATTGCGCTTGACAGTGATAGAAGATGTTAACCATTGCTATGTGCCATAACCAGTATATTCATTTTACAAATAGATGTAAGTGGGTTTTATATGAATAGTATGCTAGTTCTGAGTTTTATAGTCACATATGCCTCAATGTTAGCAAACATTACATTCTGCTTTTCTCCCTTTTTTTTTTTTATTAACATATAATGTATTATTAGCCCCAGGGGTACAGGTCTGTGAATCATCAGGCTTTCACACTTCACAGTACTCACCAGAGCACATACCCTCTCCAATGTCCATAACCCCACCACTCTCTCCCTTACCCCCCTCCCCCTGGCAACCCTCAGTTTGTTTTGTGAGATTAAGAGTCACTTATGGTTTGTCTCCCTCCCGATCCCATCTTGTTTCATTTTTTTCCTTCCCTACCCCCCAAGCCCCCGACATTGCCGCTCAAATTCCTCATATCAGGGAGATTATAGGATAATTGTCTTTCTCTGATTGACTTATTTTGCTCAGCATGATACCCTCTAGTTCCATCTACATCGTCGCAAAAGGCAAGATTTCATTTCTTTTGATGGCTGCATAGTATTCCATTGTATATATATACCACCTCTTCTTTATCCATTCATCTGTTAATGGACATCTAGGTTCTTTCCATAGTTTGGCTATTGTGGACATTGCTGCTCTAAACATTCAGGTGCACGTGCCCCTTCAGATCACTACATTTGTACCTTTAGGGTAAATACCCAGTAGTGCGATTGCTGGGTCATAGGGTAGCTCTATTTTCAACTTTTTGAGGAACCTCCATGCTGTTTTCCAGAGTGGCTACATCAGCTTGCATTCCCACCAACAGTGTAGGAGGAGTCCCCTTTCTTCACATCCTCGCCCGCATCTGTCATTTCCTGACTTTTTAATTTTAGCTATTCTGACTGGTATGAGGTGGTATCTCATTGTGGTTTTGATTTGTATTTCCCTGATGCTGAATGATGTGGAGCACTTTTTCATGTGTCTGTTGGCCATCTGGATGTCTCCTTTGCAGAAATGTCTGTTCATGTCCTTTGCCCATTTCATGATTGGATTATCTGTTCTTTGGGTGTTGAATTTGGTAACTTCTTTATAGATTTTGGATACTAACCCTTTATCTGATATGTTGTTTGCAAATATCTTCTCCCATTCTGTCAGT